>NC_025692.1:21491464-21497029 GCF_000633955.1 Camelina sativa | reverse complement strand
CTTTGTTTGCCAGTAAACTTAACTTCAATGGGACTAACATTTTTGCCAATAGATCTCATGTTCTGACCAACACCTTCTCTTCCCGGGTTGGCCTTCTCTGGGTAAACACCATCTTTAGGATGCAAATACTGAACCTCACCGTTGGGGAACACTCTGTAGAACTGGTACTTGATCTTGTACTTGGATCTAAGCCTTGTCCCCAAAGCTAAACACTGTTCTTTCCTAGCTAGCTTCAGCAGATTCGGACCTTCCCTCATGATCGCTGCTCCTCCTGTCGGCATCTCAAAGATCTGTTCTTTCGGTGAGTTCCATGTGATAACGTAGAACTCTTCCACCTGTGCTTTCCGTAGGAGCCCACCGGTGCTTCCCGCGAAGATCGGAGACGGTGTGTTTGGGTCTAGCTCCGGTGGCGTGAATCCCACGGGAGCTTCTTTCACGGCGGGGGCTGCAGCGGCCGCGGGGGCGGCGGAGGAATCTTTTTTCTCGGCGCGGATCGAGGTTTTGGTGAAGGAGAGGGATTTGGGACGGTGGGTTGTCGAGAAAAAGTGGAGTTTCTTGACGCCGGAGGTTGCGGCGGTTGTTATGGCGGAGTTGAAGATCCCGGCGGCTTGAGTTGCCATCTTTTTTTGTTTCTTTGTTGTGTCTAATGAGCAAATTTGGTTAATGGTATGTGTTGGATGAGAAGTAAAGAGATAATATTGTGAAATGAGAAGCTAGAGTTTGTTGGATTAAGTGGATAAGGTAACCAATAGGATTCAACCTTTAGATTTTTCTCTTACCCATCTTATTCTAAGCGTATCTGACGTCGTTTTGTCACCTTTAGACTTCTTCTAACAAAGATACTAGAATACTGGTGGAGGTGTCGCACCAGATTCTTCAGACTTCTTGTTTTTCCTTTTTCTTTTTTGTTTGGGTCAATTTTAATTCAAAGGCCTGAAGCCCTGAAGCTAATCCGACACACATCATTGACCATTTATATGTGTTGGTCCATGGGCTTATCTTGTTAGACTCGTATACTAACATCTTGTAGCAAAAATGAAATAAAAAAAAAGGCTGCTCATTAACCTTATGTGCGATTTATTAGAACTTCAATTTTCATATATTGTTTGTTGATATCTTCAAATTTTGATCGTATAGATTCTTAGGTACGTATCCTTCACATTTACGGTTGAAACTTTGAGCTCAACTAGCTTTCTTGTTTAGGACTTCACGATTCATTTTTTTTTTAACTTCAGGATTAACCATTTTCGAATCAGGAAATAGGGAATTCTCTAAGATTTTTGAGTGTTGAACAGTTTCTGTGAGTGTATAGATTTTCTGATCTGTGCATATTNAAAAAAAAAAAAAAAAAAAAAAAAAAAACAGTAGAGCCATCGGCTAAGCATGTTAAATCCAATATTAAGCAATAATAAGGCAAGATTTTCAGAAAATTACTTGCTACTTGCTAGTATGTAGAACAATTGATAAATAATAATATGTAGGTAATATGTGCAGTTAACTCAAGTGAAGTCCAAACTACAAGAACTCTAGCTTAAACCAAGTGCATTCCCAAGTCCCAACTACAAAACCTATAAAGCACAAGCTCAACACCAACCTCTTCTCCATAATACTTTGTTTTAGTCTATGTGGGAGTAGCATAAACAGTCTATTTCACACTCCCTATAAACACTCGAGAAGATCTGAAGTCAAAGAATCAATATAAGACTTCAAACTTATCTTCCAACGGAAAGAACAACGCTCTCTTAAACATAGTCACAATAGACTTAAAAACGCACAGAACAAGGTAGAGAAACAGTGCTAACTAAATTCCACGAACAATGCCTTTGTTCGCTTTATGGAACGAACCCAAAGATCATGGTGACCAAATCTACGAACAGTTTAACAATTTTAAGACCTAAAATGGCTTACATTCACAATGACATCAGCCGAGATGGAAATTGTGAACGGAGACCGTTGGCAAAATCGAGAAGACGCGAGCCGAATTAGAGAATACGATCGACCAACAAGGCGATCCTGAGTCGAATTATCTCCGTCGAATGTGAGTCCGAAACGGAAGGAACACTCAGGTAACAAGGGAGATGTTTTTCTTGTTGATTGTGACCACGGGAACGATCGGAACTTCTCTTAGGGTTTTGGATCGGAGAGAAGAACACTGAATGTGAGACGAAAGATGATGATGTTACTGTGGGGTTTGTGTTGAGTGAGACGATGATGATCGAGTAATTTATGATCCGAATCTTTAAACCCGACCGTTTGAAATTGAATCTTTAGGTTTTATTAGTTGGCCCACAATAAAAATCTTAGGCTTAAAATTTTCTACTCAATTGGGCCCTTGAAGCCCAATACTAAACTGACGTCAATAGTCCGGTTTTCCAATTTTTTTTCTTTCGTTGGTTTTCGATTTAATGTTTAACCGTTACGAATAAACACAATGTTTTTTTTTTTTTTTTTTTCTCAAGAGTCATATGATAAACTTGGATTGAACAAGAAAAGAAATCAAATAGAAGAAGAAATATTAAAACAAAGATCCATTAAAAATTAACAATAAAACATAGTCATCACAACCTTGCATGCACATAGTCTTGGTTTTTTTTCTTGTTTTCAATAAAGGTTTTTCACAACTTACAAATCATAGCTTTGTTTGCCAGTAAACTTAACTTCAATGGGACTAACATTTTTGCCAATAGATCTCATGTTCTGACCAACACCTTCTCTTCCCGGGTTGGCCTTCTCTGGGTAAACACCATCTTTAGGATGCAAATACTGAACCTCACCGTTGGGGAACACTCTGTAGAACTGGTACTTGATCTTGTACTTGGATCTAAGCCTTGTCCCCAAAGCTAAACACTGTTCTTTCCTAGCTAGCTTCAGCAGATTCGGACCTTCCCTCATGATCGCTGCTCCTCCTGTCGGCATCTCAAAGATCTGTTCTTTCGGTGAGTTCCATGTGATAACGTAGAACTCTTCCACCTGTGCTTTCCGTAGGAGCCCACCGGTGCTTCCCGCGAAGATCGGAGACGGTGTGTTTGGGTCTAGCTCCGGTGGCGTGAATCCCACGGGAGCTTCTTTCACGGCGGGGGCTGCAGCGGCCGCGGGGGCGGCGGAGGAATCTTTTTTCTCGGCGCGGATCGAGGTTTTGGTGAAGGAGAGGGATTTGGGACGGTGGGTTGTCGAGAAAAAGTGGAGTTTCTTGACGCCGGAGGTTGCGGCGGTTGTTATGGCGGAGTTGAAGATCCCGGCGGCTTGAGTTGCCATCTTTTTTTGTTTCTTTGTTGTGTCTAATGAGCAAATTTGGTTAATGGTATGTGTTGGATGAGAAGTAAAGAGATAATATTGTGAAATGAGAAGCTAGAGTTTGTTGGATTAAGTGGATAAGGTAACCAATAGGATTCAACCTTTAGATTTTTCTCTTACCCATCTTATTCTAAGCGTATCTGACGTCGTTTTGTCACCTTTAGACTTCTTCTAACAAAGATACTAGAATACTGGTGGAGGTGTCGCACCAGATTCTTCAGACTTCTTGTTTTTCCTTTTTCTTTTTTGTTTGGGTCAATTTTAATTCAAAGGCCTGAAGCCCTGAAGCTAATCCGACACACATCATTGACCATTTATATGTGTTGGTCCATGGGCTTATCTTGTTAGACTCGTATACTAACATCTTGTAGCAAAAATGAAATAAAAAAAAAGGCTGCTCATTAACCTTATGTGCGATTTATTAGAACTTCAATTTTCATATATTGTTTGTTGATATCTTCAAATTTTGATCGTATAGATTCTTAGGTACGTATCCTTCACATTTACGGTTGAAACTTTGAGCTCAACTAGCTTTCTTGTTTAGGACTTCACGATTCATTTTTTTTTTAACTTCAGGATTAACCATTTTCGAATCAGGAAATAGGGAATTCTCTAAGATTTTTGAGTGTTGAACAGTTTCTGTGAGTGTATAGATTACCTGATCTGTGCATATTGCGTAGATTAGGAATTGTTGAGTGTCAATCAAGTTTTGACGTCGTCGTGTAATAATATGATTAAACAAGTCCTAAGATTGTTTAAGTACTAATAAAGAAGTATGTGGTTTTGCATATCTTTTTCGAAGTGTTTCTCCATTCTAGTTATTTGACCAAGACTATTTGTCTATATGCTTTAGTTAAGTGGTTAATAATGGGCTTGAGGCGTTAAGTAATGAATTGAATATAAAATGAACTAGATCCTAATTAAACATTTTAAAGAGTTAACTTGTGGAGCAAGAAAGGCAGTATACATGGTAATTGTTAGGCAAGCAAAGTATATTGTTGAAACTGCAATGGGAAGGACCTACATGTGAATTGTTCAAGAATGTGAAATGGATGAAACTGATGTATTAATCTGGATTTAGTTTTATGTATGGAACAGCAGTTCATGATTGGGAACGTGTTTGGATTTTGCTTAGATTCCATCATCTTGACGACCTTGACGACACAATGCTAGACTCGGAATTTGCTCCCTAAGCATCACTGCATCAGATAATGCTGCATTATGTTGATTTTGATTAATTCAAACTAAGCAAAATTATTCAACCGTAAATATTTTTCTTTTAAATTTGGTGTCTTCTTTCTTCTACAACACCTAAATCGACCTAATGTTTACTTATTTCGAAATGTAATGATTGAAAGCATTCATTTGATGGAGTCTCTCTCTCAAAATATTAACTTTCAATATCGCTAATTCGTTTTTTTTCTTGCAGTCTCAAATTAACTAGCCACCATTATTATGACGTCTTGCAAGCCTTAAACACTCTGCTTCACCAACTTTTTACACAAATAGTTAAAGTACTCTACTCTTTAGTGCCGCGTATTTGGTGTATGGCCGTACGTTAATAGGGTTTAAAGTTGAAGGTATTGGGTTGGGTGTATATGGCCAAATCACATTATTGTTGCATATATCATGGGTGCAGTGCAGGATGACGAGTATGATAGTACTTTTCATGAAAGATTTTTAAAATCATTGTTTGGTCAGGGAAAAAACATGTTATCTGTGCGATGTGGCTCAAAAAACATTTTTGATCCCACATGTAGTATTCTTACTTAGATGAAGATCAACAATCAAAAAAAACTTAATTTATATTATAGTTAGTTTCATAATTCCAATTAAATACAAAACATTCCATGGTGACCTAGAAAAAAAAACGATATTATAAGCGAAAGAAATAAATATTGGTTGAGAACTTGAGATAAAGTCCAAAACTACTTCATCAGTTTCAAAGAAAAAAAAAAGTCCAAAACTGTTATAATTTCGAAATGTAAAAATTATGTGTGTAATGTCTCTCCATTTATGTATTGGCCCATACTTTTCCTATTTTTGACCATCAACTCCAAATTGCTTTACACTCTTTGCATATTACCTAACTTTTTTTAGCTTTGTCTCTCGGGGTCCCAATTCAAACCAAACATGTCCATCGCACTATGTCGAGTAATTCGGTTTGGAATTTATTTATGATATTGATTACTAAGTTATCCGTTATCACAAATTGTTCAGAAAAAAATATATACAGGTTATTAGGGCAAGGGGTGTTCGATTCAAATTTAA
>NC_025692.1:21490108-21491420 GCF_000633955.1 Camelina sativa | reverse complement strand
CTTTGTTTGCCAGTAAACTTAACTTCAATGGGACTAACATTTTTGCCAATAGATCTCATGTTCTGACCAACACCTTCTCTTCCCGGGTTGGCCTTCTCTGGGTAAACACCATCTTTAGGATGCAAATACTGAACCTCACCGTTGGGGAACACTCTGTAGAACTGGTACTTGATCTTGTACTTGGATCTAAGCCTTGTCCCCAAAGCTAAACACTGTTCTTTCCTAGCTAGCTTCAGCAGATTCGGACCTTCCCTCATGATCGCTGCTCCTCCTGTCGGCATCTCAAAGATCTGTTCTTTCGGTGAGTTCCATGTGATAACGTAGAACTCTTCCACCTGTGCTTTCCGTAGGAGCCCACCGGTGCTTCCCGCGAAGATCGGAGACGGTGTGTTTGGGTCTAGCTCCGGTGGCGTGAATCCCACGGGAGCTTCTTTCACGGCGGGGGCTGCAGCGGCCGCGGGGGCGGCGGAGGAATCTTTTTTCTCGGCGCGGATCGAGGTTTTGGTGAAGGAGAGGGATTTGGGACGGTGGGTTGTCGAGAAAAAGTGGAGTTTCTTGACGCCGGAGGTTGCGGCGGTTGTTATGGCGGAGTTGAAGATCCCGGCGGCTTGAGTTGCCATCTTTTTTTGTTTCTTTGTTGTGNAAATATATACAGGTTATTAGGGCAAGGGGTGTTCGATTCAAATTTAACTAAATAAATCAATCTTACTTTACCTTAACACCATTTTGGATTCTGCTTATATTTTTTTTACCAGTTGAAGAAATTTTTTCTCCTGATTTTTATTTTATTTGGGTTTCAATGTTAAGTCAAACATTTTGTTTCTTTCTTACGCTAGATACTGTTTATAAGCAGGCATAATGTTTTTTCATAGTTGTCTAAAGGCAAAATTACTTTAGTCCAACATCAAGACTCTCATTCGTTACTTTTAAGCTCAATCTTTAGATAATATCCTTCCCACAAAATTAGTAGTCCCCTCCTCAAAGTGATTATATATGCTTTCATCGTCGAGATATATATTATTTTAGCCCAACGAGAGAATCTATCTATATGCTTTCATATTAATAAGTTGAGTGTTTGATGTCCAAAGAAAAGAGAACAAAACCTAGTCATGATCAAGATCATGTGTTCTAAAGTGGAGCTTGTCTCTGCCACACTAAAATTCCTTTTCAAAGGCATGCAAGCCACGACAAACGAAAAAAAACACACACACACACAACAACAAAAAAAAGTAAATTAATTAATCTCTAGAAAAGTGAGAGGTCTTTTTGACATGACAAGTGCATGAGTCTTTGGCTCTTATTAACAAACCCC
>NC_025692.1:21458904-21487711 GCF_000633955.1 Camelina sativa | reverse complement strand
TTCTCTAGAGTTACAAAAAATTCCAATACTTTTATAACAAGAAATAAGATTACATATGTACCACTACAAAGGAAATCATAACTTTTGAGCTCATATTCATAGGTCAAATTCTGGTGAATCTTTTATAACTTTTTTTTGCTATAAAAAAATATAGATGGTGCATATTTTTTCAATCTTGCCCAAGACTTAGAAGACGTTGGACCACTCTAAACTAGTATTTAAACTATATATAAAAGTCTGAAACTGATCAACGCAAAATGAAGAAGTCAGACTTTAGATCATATATACGTTGCATCTTAGAGTCTATATTAAGTACACAATATATAAAAGAAGAGGTTGGGCTATTCATTCATATATGTATAAAAAATGGAGCCGAATAGGTACTCCAAGGTTTCATTTGTACTGTACATATGATCTAATTTGTTCCTCCTACTCTACATGAATATAACTCATTTTTCATGCATCTATGAATACACTGATCCACTGATTAAATTAGTGAATAGATGATGATGATGATGATGTTACAAGACTTTTTGAAACAAGACTTTGGAGATGTGAGTTTGAAGATGATCGCCACATGTAGCAGAGTAGTAAAATGCTTTTGCTACATCAAGAAACGTGATGCCGACGTCACGGAATGTGTCACTCTCCGACAATGCTAACTCCACAATTTGCTCCATCTCCTTCTCCATACTCTTTATTATTGTCTTCTCCTTCTCATCGTTTCTCCTTGCCTGCATTGAGACAATTAATAATTGATTAGACTCTAACCGATAACATCGAATGGATCATCAATAATGAACCAGTAACATCGAGTAGACCAATCCTTCCAATTGATAATTTGTTGGTCCGGTCCACCGCACAAGCAAAAAGAAAGTTGTGGATGTGTATTATCCTATTTAATTATTCGACCGAATTTTAGAAGAAAAAAAAAACGAAAGTAAACAATTAAAGGAATAAAAATATATAAAATGAGTAAACATTTTACTATCATAGTTATTTCAAATAACTTATATGTTTGAAGTTTAAAGTTAATTACTAACATAAGTACATAACGATTACTAACCTTAAAGTATTGGCGAGGAAGACAGATACGATTGATGATTTCCGCGAGCCGAACGAAGTGAGGATGAGAGAAGAAGTTAGTTTGGTCATTGCTCTTCATTAGAATTACCATCTTCACCATGAGCTCTCCTACTTCTCCTTCATCTCCATTTATTTTCCATTTCTCCATCCACTCTCCCCACTATACATAGTAATTAAGTTAACTGTTAAGTTAACTGATAAATTAATCATACACTTATAGATGCATAACTATCGAACATTTTTTTAGTCATAATGATATACCCTAGGCCCTAGATATACTCTTCTATTTGCTTAATTTTTTTATAAATTTTATTTTTAAAATACACTAACCTAAAATATGAGAGGAAAAAAAGAGAGCGAGACGTACCGATTGATAAAGGAGATTGTTAACGTCACGGCCATGAGACATGAAAAGATCAAAAGACATTTGATTCAAAGTTCCGATTAAGATTCCGACGACAAGCTGACTCGCATGAACCCTTCCTGGTCGGTCCAATCTCATGCTCCTGATTTTACATCCAATTATAATATAGACTAATTAGTCAATCAGCCGTTTCTACCAGAGCTTTCTTTCTTCTCTAAACTTTCCTTCAATTTTAATTTTCTGGAAAGATATTTTTTTCTTTTGCTAAAAGGAAATATTATATATATTCTACACACATAAATCTCAATTTTACTTTTTCGTTTGTGGTATTGGAACTTTCAAATCTTACAGTTTCGAGCCTTTCGGCCTCCCGATGTTTTTTGTTTTGTTGTTATACACGTCACCTATTTTGATCCTTATCGAATGAGAGAATTGATATCTTTAATCCTAACCGATAAAAAAGAAATATATTCTAGTGAAGTTTATATATCTATTTGGCAGAAAATGCCATATATATTGAAAAAAATTGTCTGCACATCACCAGTGCGATGAAACTGACAGTTATATTTCTTCTATATTATTTAGGTTAAATGAACTTATCTTTAAAAAAAAAAAATTAATTGGCGACTGATATTTTTGTTCCACAGCTTGGTTTTTTCTGCCGCAAAACAAACAGTACCCTAACGAATAGGGTTAAACTTAAAACCACTAGAGTTAAAAATTTGCAATAACTGCTTAGTGGTTTTATGCTACTACAATTTTTTTTTATTCACATTGATATATATATATATATATGTGTGATCCTAGCTAAGCTATATTAGTATTAAAAATAATTAAGTAAGAGAAAATATGTAATTTACGTACCTGTAATTGAAGTGATGATCACTTCGTCGAGCATTGGCAATATATTTATGAAACTGGTCGGAGAAGCTTCTTCTGGAGTCAGAAGATTTTCCGAAAGAAGAAGAAATGGCTTTAACCAATACACTTGACTTAGCCCAAATCATTCTCTCATGTGACCTTTCTGATTCAAAGATAGTTGCAGCCGCTAAGTAGTAACACTCGAGAAGCTCACTCCTGCTCACCCCACACTCATTTAACCTATTATCTTCATACCACCTGCGTACAAATTTACACTATATTATATAATATATATATATATATATATATATGAAGATGAAAAAGAAAAGAAAAAGATGAAAATAATATAAATTTGTGGTTTCTATTGAAGATACGTTTACGTGTTTTCAGCCACTATTCAAATTGACATTTTATAAAAAAAATTATTGCAGTATATATCAGGCAAATCAGTGTGCATTGTTGTTCCAATTTATTAACGTAATACTTAGCAAAAAAAACAAAAAAAATAACAAACTAAAAATATATCCAACAACCATTGGAGCCATACTTATCGGAAAAAAATGAAGAGTGAAGATGGTATTACTTTTGGAATGTGTCCCATTCGAGCTGATGCAGAGCTTGGCAATTGTTGTAATCTTGTTTTGCTAATTCCAGATATTCATTATTGTTCACGTATGGCATCCTACATTGTCCAAGATCATTATTGATCATATTAATGTATCTAGCTCATAATTAAATAACAAACAAATAAAAAAGAGTTACAACTACCGGAACATTTTGTTAAATATAGAAACTGAGACACCAACATATGTATACATGTTAGATCTTTGCAATTGATTTGGTTCATCCAGATTAAACTCACCTAGGTCTTTTTAAAAAGCAGATGACCAAAATACCCTTATCTCCCAAAAATATACATGGTCGGCTCATGCATGCATTTTAACATTTAGTGCAACTGTGCAATGCATTTTGTTTTGGATTCATATGGTCCATATATGCAAAATTATTTAGTTTTTCCAAAATCTAAAAATAAGAAGTACTGTACCTATAGAGGGTCTTGCCAATCCAAACGTCGTTTTCTCCACCATATTGATCAATATAGAATCTCGTCTCTACTCGAGGCAAGCTTGCGTACCATGGAATCTCTAAGGCAAGCCCAATCTATCAGGCAAAAGAAAAAAAAATATCAAGATAAGAAAACCAAATAAGCAAAAAAGGCGAAACACGCTTTGTCGTATTGCTTCTCCATCAGACGAACCCAAAACGGCATGCAGTGCGTATGTGTTAATATTAATGTTTTTTTGGAACCATTAGTAATATAATGTGTGTTTTGGTCTTATATTACATGTACGTACCTCGCCTGGTAGGTCTTTCATTATAATCCACTTATCAAGCAACTCGTCTCTCTCTCGTTTATCTTGTAGATAATTATAAGAGAATTCTTTGGCGTTTTTCAATATCTCATCCCTTGGAAACGCCAATTGCGATGCCCGGTACAGATTGAACATACCGGTCACCGCTTGGTTTGATTGCCCCACAAAGCAGAAAAACTCTCCTTCTTTCTCAAAGTTACTGAATACATCTAAAATTCAACTTTTGTCAGGAATTTCACATTATGAAAGAATTTGTCTTGGTTAAGAATAAATAACGAATTAAAAAATATGAGTTTCTACCTGCGGAAACTTGGTATCCATGAAGTCTTAAGAGCCTAAATGCCATGGCTGTATCGTCGATGTCTTGTACATGGGAACATCTAGCCCAACATATGCCTTTGTCTGTCCAATATCTGATATTTAATCATCATCACCATTAATTAGAGTTAACACTAGTTTGGTATACAAATGAAGTTATATATATTTATACGAATAACGTTTTTAAAACCTGTGAACATAGTCAAGACAATCTTTAATCTCTTCTTCAAAGTATCTCGATATCCCTAACCGTTGTAGCCGATCCACTATCCAGATGTGCTCGAAAAGATCCACGGGGAAGACATTGGGAACTGAACACAATAAAGGAATAATTTAAACATAAGTAGTAATAAAAAAGTATATATTATGCTGTACCATGCGCGCGCAACATACTACTGTAAAGTAGATAACTTCATAGATAATAATAGGACTAGTTAACAAACCTCCTCCATCGAAACGTTTGACGGCATTTCGTAAATACCCGAGGCAGTTACTGTCTCGGGTCTGCATGAATGCGAAAGCCGTAGAAGAAGGAGAGAAGAGGAAAGACCCGTCTTGAGATTGAAGTTTTAAGAGCTTCTCCCAATCTAAGTCACGCATACCCTCCAAACTATGCAACAATGTTGTTGGTATCTTGTGCATTATCTCTTTCGGTATCCTACAAAAAGATCTCGCACGTATGTCCGAAATCAGGTCATATCCTAGTTTATATATATTACATTTTTTTTTTGGACAAAGTCTATATATATTACGTATGCAAATATATCATCGTATAATTCTTTTGTTGGCTTTGAGTGAAGTACATTGGACCCATATATAATAATAATATACTCTCAAATATATTGATTTATATATAAAAAATAGAATGTTCAGTTAATGTATATTTTTTGGGCCAAGACACGAACCTTGTTAGCTTTAGCTCTTTCTTGGCGTATATATCTTTTAAGACGGGAGAATCGTACGGTACATCAATGTCTAATTCTCGAGCTATCTCAAGTAACGATGGGAATGCTACTTCGAATCCGATAGGCATATGCTCATCGTCTTCTTCTTCGAGCTTCCCAATATTATCCCGAAAAAACGTGATTCCTGAACTAGCCATTAAATTATATATACATCAAAACAATGCATAGTTAATATAAAAAAATGTCAAATAATTTGGAACCTAATATTTTTGAAAGTTAAAAGGAAAAAGAAAAAAACATTTCAACAAAAGATTGATGTTATAACTCGACTTAACTTATAGCTATTTAAACAACAACGTATACTTTCTTTTTAGGCCACTACAAAAAAGTTTGATTTTTGCATAAAGTGAAGATTTTTTTTTCTTCTTTTTTTTGTGTGTTTTCGAAAATAAAAATAATAAATAACCTTTGTGGCATTGACGAGGAAAGAGATTCCATGATCTTAGAGCAACGACGCATGCAAGTGTATTGATGAGACGATCATGATAAGAGAAGAGATAAGCATCACCCCAAGATCCATCAGAGAGTTGGTTATCGGCGATCCATTTCACGGCGGAGGGAAATGCCGGCGTTTTATCTCCGGCGTCTATTAATGCAACCCAAGCTGTATCATAAGCCGATATCGTAATTTCACCGTCATTTAAGTTTCTCAAAATAGATTTCACACTCTTCACTGTTTCTTCGATTGCAATATTCCTACTTGCAATAATAATCTACAATTTCAAACACAAGAAAGAAAGAAAAAAAAGAAGTAATCAGCGCTATCATGACAGTGTTTGAATTCAAACCATAATATAGTTTGTCGGTGTAAACATAAGAACTATTTTTTGATGGAATATAAAGCCATAACTCGGGGGTAAATATATAAATCAAGGTAAAATGAATAGGTAAGAATTTAGCAAAATTCATTAATGTGGTTGTTAGTAACTATTAGTGACAAGAACATTATAGCAACAAAAAAAATCCTATTACCTGAGGAGCATCTTCTCCTTGAATCTCTTGCCACTGTATTAGAGGTAGATCATGTTGAACCTCCTGATAATGAACGTATTCTAGACACACATACAAAAAAAAAAAAAACATATAGTTTTAAGTTTCTTATATAAAAAGATATTTAAAGACTTGGAAACTAGTATTAAAAAATACTTGAGATTTTATAAAAAGTAGACCTTTAGTTCGAAGGTTTGAAGTTGAAGAATATATGGAACCGCATCTGGTTTTGTTTCTAGCGACATTGAGAGGAGACCCTGTTCAAAGTGAGGAGGTTAGAAAAAAAAAAGTATTAATAAAATAATTTGCTTACTACTACTATGTTAAAAAAATAAAATAAAAATAACTAGTTTGGTCGTGAAAACATTAGTTTATTTAGGCTTCCAAAGGAGATCTTTGTGTGTATGTGTTGGCAAATAATAAATAATAAGATACGAGGTCAATCCATTCGCTAATGAGTACTACTAGATTCTCTAAACGTACGTTCTTTATAGTATAATAGTTAATTAATTCATATTGAAAAGCTTCTTATATCATCATCATATAAAACAGAGTAACACACATAAATAGGAAAATTGTACATTCTTTCGAAAAACCAAAAATGATAATGTTTTGTTTTTGTAAAACATTTACTTTTTTTTTTTTTTTTTTTAAAAACAGAGAAAAGCCCCATTTTCGTATTTGAGTCAAAGAACCCCAAATTTCGAAGAAAAAAAAAACAAATCGAAATTTTTGGGAAACAAAGAAAAGGAAAAAAAAACAGAGAGAATTTTGGAGAGTAGTTAATGATACTATAATGCTTTGGAGAAAGAGAAAAGAGAGAAGAGAGAGTTCATTGATGATGATGATGATGATGATGATGATGATGAGACATACCTCACGCGTGGGTACTATGAGAGAACATAAAAACAGAGTCATCACTCTCTCTATTTTTGTTTTGTTCTCTAGGGAAAACCAAAAAAAAAAGGCCCGAAATCAAAACTTTTTTGGTTTATTGTATCGAAAACTCAGTCAAAGAACGGATCATGATTAAACCCACAAGTGATATTTTTGATTCCTAAACTCATCAGTAAGTAGATAACAAAAGTTTGAGACTTGGATGATAGATAACATATATAAACGAAAAATAAAACTCTGTTTTTGTGTGTGTGTGATCGTACGTGACTACTACTGACAAGATAGAGAGAGAGAAAGAGATCACTCACCTGAGATCTTAAGGAAACAAGAAGAGAGAGAAGACCAAGTAGAAGATATTGTTGTTGTGTTACTGAGAAAGTTGGTACTTGGAATAGAGTTAAGAGCATGATACTGATGAAGAGACGACATATACTCTTTCCTCTGTTTCTCTCAAAATACTTAGTGATGAAGAAGAAAAGAAAACTTAATGAGTAATAGATGAAAAGAAGAAATTGAGATATACTACTAGTAGTAGGATTGGTGTGAGAGAGAGAAGTCTTGATTGGATTATATATATAGGGACAGAACCGACTTCCCATCAGAGATTGTGTTTGATTTTTAAAGTCTTGAGAGAGAGAGAGAGAGAGAGAGAGAGAGAGAGAGAGAGAGAGAGAGAGAGAGAGAGATTTGTCACTACAACAAATATGCACATTGTTAACCAGAGAAAAACGCTATCATAGGTCTTTGATAGCGTTTTCATGAGCGCTGTTTTAGGGCACTGTTATTATATGTACCCCATATACAATAGCACTTATTACGTATGCTATGTTATAAAAATATAACATAGCTTTAAGAAATTGCTATATTATCAAGATCATAATTTTGAAAAAATTTATACAACATTTGTTTTTTCGTGCTATGTTATAGTTTTATAGCATAGCTCTAATAAACTGCTGTATTATCAAGATTATAATTTTGCAAAAATTTATACAATATTTAATTTTTCGTGCTATGTTATACATATCTAATATAGCTGTTGCGAAATGCTGTTTTATCTTGTTTACTGTGCTATGGTATATTCTTTTATCATAACGTTTACCTGTACTTTTATAGCATTTTCTGATATGTGATTATAGCACACATAACCTGTTTTATAAAATCTCATAAAATCTGATTAATAAACGTCTCAGATCCAAAATACATAACAAAAGTCTCAAGAACATCAGTTTACCATCAAAGTCTCAAGAACATCCAAAATAAACAAGCAATCTCAAGTACTTAACATTACACAATAAAACCATCAGTTTAAGACATAATGACCTTGTTCTCTGGCCAAGCAATGCAGGAGCTAAGTGCATCTTCAATAATCTCTATTTCATCGGATGGCCTCCAAACTTTTACATTTTTCACCTTCACAACATCTATCCACACTTTAACTGCATTAGAACCCAAGCGAGTAAAGTGAACCTTATGTTCTGGATCATTTGTTCCCCATCGTCCTTCAGCCACAACCCTATTCTTTTCAGTTAAATCCATCAACTTGCACTTCTTATTCTCCTTGGAAATAACTTTATTAATGCGCTGCCATGTTTACAATATAAACCATCAGTCATCATATAATTAACAAAAACAACTTCATAACATATGAAAACACTTACTGGAGACTTCCTGAGAGGAGACTGTGATGGTAAAGTATTCTTTATTGGTGATATTGGACCCGTTGCATCATCAACAGGAGACTCAGAACCAGATGCAGACTTAGAAGACATAGATGCAGATTTGGCCTGCGATGCAGCCTTTGAAGCTGTTGCTGAAGTTTTGGACTCTGTAGCAGACTTAGAAGCTGTGGCTGCAGACTTGGCCTTTGATGCAGACAAAGAAGCATGTGATGTAGCATTCTGACCAGTTGGAGTTGAGGGATTTTCAAAATCAACCTTACTCAGGGGCCAAGATACGTAAGCCATCAAACAGTCCTCAAGAAATGACATTTCAGCTGTAGGTCTCCATAGTGATGTATCAGGCTGCTTTACTGAATCCACAAATACTTTAACTGCTTTTGGTCCAAGAGGAATTCCGTTAACCAACGCACTTGGTTCTTGTGTCTCCCAACGCCCCTCAGCAACAATGACGTCACCCTTAGACAAATCCAATAGTTTACATTTGTTTCCTTGTATACCCTGTTAAACACAATCAGTAAACAAATCCAATATAATTAATTAGCATTATAGACAGGGGTAATACATTGCTAACACATTGCTAGAAATTATAAATACCATAGGGGCAATGTCTTCCATTTGGATGTTGTTGTCTACCAGTCTACACTTATCAGTTGGCCATGCGATTATATGTCCAACAGCTTCTTTCATATGAAAGATCTTTTGTGCAGGTCTCCATAGAAATGCATCTGGTTTATATGCAGCTTCAACTAACTCTTTGAGATCATAAGGGCCAAGACGACAGTCATTCACTATGTCATCCGGATCAGAAGAAAGAATCCGACCCTCACCAACATTTTCATCAATGTCAGACCAATCAACAAACACACNTCTTTACCTCATTAGTCCGCTTATTAGTCTTCCACCGTGAAGCATTACATTTGGGACATTTATCAAGCTTCTTTAACTTCTTTCTGAAGAGGCAGCAATCATTAACACATGCGTCGATCTTTTCATATCCCATATGAAAGCTCTTTAAAAATTTCTTGACATCATACAATGATGTGTGAAAGACATTACCATCTGGCAACATGCTTGGCAATGTCTGAAGCAGTTCATTGAAGCTCTTATCCGACCAGCCATTATGTGTCTTAATCCTAAACAAAGTCACAATAGCCGATAACTTGCTGTGGTTTGAACAGCTAGGGTATAGTGGGGTTTCAGCATCCCGGATCTTTGCAAGGAACTCATCCTCTTGTTGGTCCTCACCCTCTGCAATCTCACTTAAGTCGCCCACAGGTTGGTCAGCTAAGTCACCTCTAAAAGCCAACTCTTGATCAAAAAATTCAGCAGCTTTATATAACTCAAAAACTTCCTCATTCCACTGAGTTGGTTTACTTTGAAATTCATCTACTGACTTCACATCTCCATGATGATACCAATCACTATGCACCTTGTATGCCTCATCCATCCCTCTTATTACAAGATGCTCAACCACAACACTGTTTAACTGTCGTACTACATTACGACAGTCTTTACAAGGACATATTATCATTTCTATGTCACCTAAAGCCGCAGACACATCCCTTACAAATTTCCAAGCTCCACTTTTATAACCAGGATCAGCTCTTCAATGGATAATTAAAGAAAAAAATCATAACTAAAAGAACATCTTAAAGTATCCAAACCCAAAATAAAACCTAATTATGAAATATAATTCCTTACCTGCATAGATGCACCCATGCCTTGTCCAACATTATATGTTATAATATAAATTTTAACCTTTATAGATAAAATAGAGATACATATTATACAAAGCTCACATTAAGCAACAATTCAGACAATACTGCACTACTTCAGACACATACAGATGCTCTTAAACCAATATCTAACTGTGTAAAATCTCACTAATCTAATCACTATTTATACGAATCAGACTCAAAGGACAAAACATAGCAATCACCAATATTCGTGTGTAATAATAATGTTTAACTATTGGTTGAGTGATACTAACCTGTTGTGTGAGTACAGAGAAATGAGAAGCTTCAGTTCCCCAACATTTCAATCACCAACACTTGGGAAAAAAAAAAAATCGTTCAGTTTATGAAGGCGCAAATACTCAAATCCAAAAGCTATTTTTGAGTCAAATCTGTAAATAATCGAACCCTAACAAAACAGATGGATTCGAAACTCCACATTCTCAAAATCTGTAAATAATCGAACCCTAAAAAACAGATAACGAAATAAATCTAGATAAATCGAACCCTAACAAAACAGATAACTAAATCTGACCCTTATCGAAATCAAAAGCTGTTTGAAATCACAAATAATCGAAACAAATAACGAAATTAGGAGGAAGAAGAAAGACATGCCTCAAAAATGGATTCGAGCTATCAATTGCGATGGATATGGAGATTTAGGGCGAAATTGGGGCTTTTCACAAACGGCGAAATTGGGGCTTTTCACAAACGGCGATAAAACTGAAGAATTGATAAGAAATTTAGAAGAATTTGAGCACACACAGAGAATTTAGAAGAAGAAATCTTCTTAGGTTGAGCTTAGGTTGTAACGAGAGAGAGAGAGAGAGTGTGTCGAGTTTTTGGGTTTTTTTTTTATTTGGCGATTAAGTGAATAATTTCACTAAGTATTGGCGGACAAAAGTCACTTTTGTTTCCCGCTACATAATTTTCCTATCATAGCGTTAATAAGATGCTATTAAAAAGTAAGCGAAAAAAAATCTCATCTTTCATAGCAGTGACGGAAAATGAGCTATATCCGTCTGCTATCAATGTACATATTTGTTGTAGTGTGTGATGCATGGAATGTGTTTTTGTGGGATCAATCTTTCTTTCCATAGCTATGGCGTTGAAGGGCAAACTTGGCTTTTTCTTTTACATCCCATTCTCTTGTATTGTATGTATATACTTCTTTTTACTTTTTTTATTTCCTTCTTTTAAAATGGTATTATTATAGGTCGACATCTTCGAAACTCGAAAGTACACATACGAAGTGCTTCTCAATCATATCATATCACACAAATAATATTTCTCTTAGTAACAAAATAAGTTTCTATTTGCCAGGAAAAGCTGAGTATATTTTTCGTATGGCATATAATGTTTTATAAATGGTAATTATCTTGCAATAAGTAACAAACAAAAAAATGGTATTTGTCTCGGTGTCAAGGAATTATAAAAAGAAAAGCTTTGGTACTTATCTCACTCGTGTCGAACGGTGTTAATCTTATTTGGAGTTTCCTATTTTTGTCAAGTTCAAGTTACCTACACTTCAAGTACCCATAATCTCACGATTTTTTTTCCTTTTTTCACATCTTAAGATTCTAATGTCTCTCTATATTTTTTACATTTTTCACATCTTAAGATTCTAGTTTCTATCTATATTTTTACATTTTTCAAATATTCCTTACTTGTTTATCATTTATAGGAATTGATAAAAATGTTGATAAGAGCTACAATTTCCTCTATTTGAAATTTGATCAACAATATTCAGATAGAGATGAGTCTATATTTTCGGTTACGTGACACGTAAAATTTTACTTTTTGCTACATATGTTTTAACTTTCATTACTTTCATCAAATTTTGAAAACAACAATAGATAACCAAGATGATAGTCATACTAGTCATTAAACTATACTTATGTACTAATATACATAACTAAATTACTAATTTAATTTACTAATCTTGGTTAGTAACCTAGAATATTCTTCATAACACTGATGAACATTTTAGAATATACTTAGTGATAGATTCTATCACATTTTACTTAATATATTTATATTCTTCTACAATATAACTATATTTTTATCCATAAACAGTAGGGGGTATTATATATTATCAAGATAAAATAGGTAGAAATAGAATGTCTAATATGAACGTAATTAACATGTATCTAAATTCTAACATCTTATAATTTGTCTTTGAGAAAACAACAACTTATATTAATATTTAAATGCAATTAAACTTATGATTTTAGTTTGGTACGTAACGAACATGTCTAATAATAATTTAGTACCGTATGTTCATAAAATATAATACTATATATATACTATCTTGCATAAGACTTTTGACATATACACTATATAAGCATGGCAAATAACAGTAAAAAACAGGTAAATATCAAAACACCATTTGCGAATTGATAAGTATCATGAAAGTAACTATTTGATTCGGCTACACTTCTTGACTTCATGAATTTACAGTTTGAAAATGAAAAAAAGCAACAACTCTCTTTGTAAGATTACGAAAACGCTGCTAGGGTTAAGGCCTGGAAGACGCTGCTAGGGTTAAGGCCTCTCGTGGAACATTTCATCAAAGCACAAGTAGGTAACGGCTTAAAAGTTTCCTATTGGTTTGACAGCTGGACTTCCTTTGGTCCCTTGTTAAAGAAACTTGGTTATTTTGGCCCTCGCCACTTGCGAATCCCGCTAGATGCACGAGTTGCAGACGGATACAAAGATGGTGACTGGATAATCCACTTATCTAGACCAGCAGCGGCTACCGCTATTCATGATCATATATTCTCCCTCCCTGCTCCGTCCCTTGATTCTCCAGATGACTTTTTTGTTTGGTCTGTTAATGATGTGGTTTGTCAGGGTTTTTCTTCAGCAATGACTTGGGAATCACTCAGGCCTAAGGTATTGCCGAAGGACTGGATCCCCTCTGTGTGGTTTAAGGGTGCAATACCTCGGTTTGCTTTCCAAATGTGGATTGCCACACTTGACAGACTACCCATCCGTCAACGCCTCGCAGCATGGGGACAGCTGAGATCGTCTGAGTGTTGTCTATGTACGATCGAGACGGAGTCAAGGGATCACTTAATGCTCGCGTGTGCGTTCTCAGCCCAACTTTGGAGGATGATCTTCAGCAGACTGTGCCCCCGTCAACGGTTATTCTGTTCATGGAACGAACTCCTCTCCTGGACCAGACAATCTTCAAACTCCGCCCCTGCTCTGTTACGCAAAGTGGTCGCACCGGCAACTATCTATAACATTTGGAGGCAAAGGAACAACCTTCTCCATAACTCTTGCAGGCTCGCTCCATCCATCATCTTCAAGATACTCGACAGAGAGGTACACAACATCATCACAGCAAGAAGACTAAGAAAGCATTGGTGAAACCTAATGCTTCTTTGGATCCGTTAACAACCCAAATCTTCGTAACTCTATAGCAGCTTTGTTTTATTTTTTTGCCTAAGCTGCTGTTGTGTAGGTATTATCTTTTATAAAACCTTTATTCATTACTAATGATATTTACATGTTTAGCCAAAAAAAAAAATTACGAAAACTTTATAGCATCATCAATGATCCTTTTTTGGATTTAAGCCTAGATAAATGGAAGGTCAAGCCTTTTAGATGATTGGGCCTAAGAGTCTAATAAAGCCCATGAGATGTCATCGTAATAGCTACAGGTAGATCTAAAAAGGGGATAAGGGGTTTTAGAAATTTTGGAATTAAACTTTTTTTTGTTTTTGTTTTTGTTTTTGTATCGGAGTTCTCATCAGCGATGTTTGCACAGTTAGCGCCATCGCCGTCTCCTTCTCCGGCGAATCTAAGCCACTTCGTTCAAGGTCGAAGCTTCCGAAAGTGTACTTACGCCGTATCCGCTTCTCTTCCCACTGCAAATTCTTCTCGTCCACCACCAATTCAGGCAAAAACATACTCCAATTCAATTGTACTTGGTGCTCTCTTTGTTATCTGAATTGAAATTGAGAAAAGTTGGAAACTTTGGTTTACAGATTGTTGGAGGAAAAGATTCGAATTTGGATGTCACAAGAAAGGATGATTCATCTGGGTTCAAATTAGAAGCAAATGAGGATGAAATTGATTGGATGAATCTAGAATCTGATATTCGTCTATGGACTAGAGCATTACGTCCTGTTCAGGTAATATCATATTATATCGAAAAAGTTATGTTTTTGTTTTGGAGTGTGAATTTGTTGGATTGTTGTTTACTGTGTGTGTGTGTGTGTGTGTGTGGCTGTTGATTTAACAGTGGTATCCAGGACACATAATGAAAACTGAAAAGGAACTTAGGGAACAGCTTAAGCTTATGGATGTTGTGATTGAAGTCCGAGATGCTAGGATTCCTTTATCTACCACTCATCCAAAGGTTTGTGTTCTTCTATCCGGTTTTTAGAGTATGATTGCTTTGCTAATTGTCTCGCTGATTGTTGGTGGGAAAGCTAGAACATCTAAACTTAGATTGGTTATTGGGTAAGCATTGTTTAAGTTAGCGGTTCATTAGTGGAGAGAAACGTATACTTGAGTGTTTTTTAAGAGGGGAAGTAGAAATTTTTTGTGTCTCCTGGTACGAGAAGTTTTCATTGGAATAGTTTTTTGTTATATTGCCTTGGGGGTACACTCAATCTCTCAGACTTTGTTGTGTAGGAGCTAATTTAAGTCTATGACAAAACATTTGTGTGATTCAATAATTTGTGTGCCTACTTTTGGGGTTTTATTTTGTAGATGGATGCGTGGCTTGGGAATAGGAAACGGATATTGGTATTAAATAGAGAAGATATGATATCAAACGATGATCGAAATGATTGGGCGAGATACTTTGCAAGGCAAGGAATAAAGGTCATTTTCACAAATGGCAAACTTGGGATGGTATGGTTTCTATAAGTTTAATCTTTTGCTTTGGGATTGATCTTTTTTTCCTGAGGCACTGTTGGTTACATAATCTCTGAGTGATGGTTACAGGGAGCTATGAAGCTAGGTCGGTTAGCAAAAAGTTTAGCAGGTGATGTAAATGGGAAACGCCGAGAAAAAGGACTTCTCCCTAGATCAGTGAGTAAAGTGTATCATGATCCGTTTTTCTCTGTTGCAACATTTATGATTTCAGTTTAAAGTTTATATCAAATGATGCAGGTTAGAGCTGGAATAATTGGATACCCTAATGTTGGAAAATCATCTTTGATCAATCGTCTATTGAAGCGCAAAATTTGCGCAGCAGCTCCTAGACCAGGTGTAACTAGAGAAATGAAGTAAGAATGCCTTGTGAGACTTGGATTTTCCAAACACATCCAAGAACCTTATCTTAATCTCTCTCACTGTGGTCATGTTTCTTATCTTACTGTAAACAGATGGGTCAAGCTTGGGAAAGATCTTGATTTGTTAGATTCACCTGGAATGCTTCCTATGCGTATCGATGATCAAGCAGCTGCTATAAAGCTTGCAATATGTGATGACATTGGAGAGAAAGCTTATGACTTCACTGATGTTGCTGGAATCCTTGTGCAGATGTTAGCACGGATTCCAGAAGTAGGTCAGTTTCTGAAAGTTACCAGTTCTTTTCTGATTTTCTAGGGTCAAAAAATGAAAAACTCAACATTCTCGTCTTTGGTTTTCGTCTTGAACAAATAGGCGCAAAGGCTCTTTACAACCGATACAAGATCCAGCTAGAAGGAAGCTGCGGTAAAAAGTAATGAAATTTATTCACTCTTTTGCAACCACTCATTTCTTTTGGCAAACACCATTGTTACCTCATGGATTCTTATTGAATCTCTCTCTGGTCTCNACTCAACATTCTCGTCTTTGCTTTTCGTCTTGAACAAATAGGCGCAAAGGCTCTTTACAACAGATACAAGATCCAGCTAGAAGGAAGCTGCGGTAAAAAGTAATGATTTTTATTTTGCAACCACTCATTTCTTTGGGCAAACACCACTGTTACTTCATGGATTGTTATTGAAATCTCTGGTCTCTCTCTATCCCTTTGGCAGATTTGTGAAGACGCTTGGGCTTAACTTGTTTGGTGGAGATAGTCATCAAGCTGCATTTAGAATACTGACGGATTTTCGCAAAGGTAAATTCGGGTATTACTCGTTGGAGAGACCTCCACTCTGATAAACTTAGTAAGAGACTTAAGAGCTATGCGCAAAATTATAAACCATAAAAATGTGTCATGTATGCATATTTGTGTATTTTGTTGGGTGCGTAGAGAGGACATGTTAAATCCTAGATTTAGAGAAACCGGATTAAAATCCTACGACAACATCAGTGTCAGTCTCGCTAGCCATTGTGCTCTTTCTTAGGCCCAATTTGTATGAATATTTTGTTCATGTAAAAATTATTAGTTAAATTTTAGTCTGTATCTTCAAAAGCTTAGTAAAATAAAAATGTCAGTTTTTGCCAATCTTATGGAAGTAAAAATGTGTTGAAGTTAGAAGAAAATCAACGGCTCGCATAGTAAATTCGTAAAGGTGAAAATTTTAATTAAGTACTGTATCAGATTAGTGACATTAAACCACATAATGGATTTGACAACAATTTATCCGAATAAATAAGTTTTTACAACAAAGTTCATACATCTCAAGATTTGTAAAGTTTCCATATTCCATTTTTGTTTTTCGAAATCTGGAGGAAATTATTGAGTTCTTTTGAGAAACGACCGTTGGATTATAGAGAAAGTGGGACCCTAGTAAGTAGTGATCCATCCATCCCTAGAAACTGTAGTAGAGAGATACAACTTTTTGGGATGCAGTGAAGAAGTCGTCGACCAAAGTCCCACTTCACATCTAGATCTACACTTTTGTCTCTTTTTCCCGTTATTAATTGATCAAAAATAAATCAATAAATATACAAAACAAAGAGTTAGAAAAAATCAGAACGTTGGGCCGACTCGCACAGATCCTATTAATTCTCTTCTTTCCACAATCTCTCATCTTTAATAAACTAGCCGTTACATCATCCCTCTCTCTCTCTCCCTC
Source organism: Camelina sativa (assembly GCF_000633955.1). Taxonomy (NCBI): domain Eukaryota; kingdom Viridiplantae; phylum Streptophyta; class Magnoliopsida; order Brassicales; family Brassicaceae; genus Camelina; species Camelina sativa. The sequence goes on along the minus strand of NC_025692.1, from coordinate 21,470,477 downwards.
TAAACCTCCATCAATGGCTGCTTCTGTTGAAACTCAATCACCTAATCATACTAACCAGGTAACTTCCTTCTTCTTCTTCTCCGACCAACATAGATCATGGGTTTGATTCAATATTGAAAATTTCGTGTTTTTTTTTAACAGGAAGGAACAAGCTTGATCATGGTTTCTGCAACTTGTTTTGGTTCTTCTCCAACGGTTAGTCCATCTTCAGACAAGCGTTTATGGAGCAATCTTCGTAACAGGATTGATGTTCTCCTCGAAGAAAAGAGCAAAGATCACAAACCCATTGCCGATACTATTACTACTGGAGAATCAGAGAGATCAAAAAGGTTTAAGAATGATTCGATGCTTTTGCTTAAAGGGTTTGATTCGGTTTCGCATACTCTTTCTCTGCTTTCTAGTAACCTCGACAATGCCCTTCAGGTAAATGAAAAAAAAATCTAAAATTAATTCAGTTCTGATCTGAAAATTAGGTTTTGTTCATCCTTTCATGGTTGCTGATACAAAAAGTGTTTTTTTTTTCTTTCTGTAAAATCAGGGAGTTAGAGAATTAGCGAAACCACCTACGTTATCTGAGATACTCCACTCGAATCTTAAAGCTGATCAGATACAACGACAACAAAAAGAAGAAGAAGAAGAAGAAGAAGAGAGTAAAGGGACGAAGAGGAAACACGAATCTGACGTTGAAGAAAAAGATGATTCTTCGAATGAAGAAGAGAAGAGACCAAAAGATAGGAAAATCATGAAGAGGGCTAAGAACGTAATGCCTCAGTCTTTTAAGTCCTTTGTGGTTTTCTTCTTGAATTTGTCAAAAAGATTCAATCTTTATTTCTTGCAGATTGCGATATCCATGGCAGCGAAAGCTAATTCACTTGCAAGAGAGCTTAAATCCATTAAATCTGACCTCAGTTTTATCCAAGAACGTTGTGGTTTGCTTGAAGAAGAGAACAAGAGACTCAGAGATGGGTTTGTGAAGGGTGTCAGACCTGAAGAAGATGATTTGGTATGTACATAGTCATATAAGGTTCTGTTTTGCTCTGTTATGCTCTGTTCTTATGATTCTATGAAAAACAGGTGAGGCTACAATTGGAGGTGTTGCTTACGGAGAAAGCTAGATTAGCGAGTGAAAACGCGAATCTGGTTAGAGAAAATCAGTGTCTTAACCAGATGGTTGAGTACCATCAGATCACATCTCAAGATCTATCTCCTTCATATGAACAAGTCGTTCAAGGTTTATGCTTAGATTTCTCATCCCCTGGTCCTCAGTTCGATGATGATGAAGAAGAAGAAGAGGATGAACCAAGATCTCATCATGTCTCGAAAGCTCTCAACGAAACCTTTGAGAAAACAGAAGAAGAAGAAGAACAACGACATTGATCAAGACAATTTTTAGATTTTCTGTGTTTCGTTCTAAATTTTCCATAATTGATGATTATGTTTTGTGTGTTTCGTTTTGAGAATTTGAGTAGTTTCTTGGTCTCTAAGACATAAACTTGTAACACCCCACTGTTTGTTGTAATAATTTGGTCACATATTATGTTAAATAAACAAATCCAATGTATACACTATTTGCTTTCTGACCCTTGCAAATTTGGATATTGGGTCTACTCCTTGTTAGTGGCCAGTGTACAATCTGCCTTCTATGCTTTCGGACCCGTGCAAATTGGATATTGGGTCTACTGCTTGTTTTTGTGAGGGTTCTTCTCTTGTTTACACTACTAATTCGAGATGGCCTTTCCTCAATTTGAAGCAAGGCTAACTCGACCCGGCCTGTTTTTAAAGTTTGGTACAGACTAATGGTGGATAAAATCGCTAAAGGAACTTGACGATTCGCATAAGCCACCACCAGGCACCAGCTTCACGAATCTGAAAGACGAGGCCGCGGTTTAGAGCTTGACGGCTTATAGTAGTAAGGCAAGAAAGAAGCGGATGGTTAGTCTTAAGTTAAATACATGCAGTCTTAAGTTAAATACATGCAATTGTAAACATCCCACATTCCCACAGCTTGTTGTAACAATTTGGTCAGGTATGAAGTAAATCAAACAGACTTAATATGCTTTTGACCCTTGAACTGGTTACTGAGACTACCTAGTACTGCTCCTAACAATTGCTTTGTGCTTGTTTGGACATTATACGTGAACAACTTATGTTTTTGTTACTAATCCGAGATGTCCCTTTACTCCCTTAATTTGACGTTAAAGATATAGGTTTCTTTAATCTTAAAAAAAACAAAAGACTTTATTTCCTTAAAAGAATAGTTCCTCTAATCCAGAATTTGCAGAATAAAGTCTTACTTAGTGCTTACCATTAGATTATCAATATAACGTACGTGATTAGTTTTTCTAATTGAATTCACAACTTTCAGCTAATTGACATGTCTCCTTGATGACCCAATCTTTAGTGTTTTTAAAACATACGGATGAGAGTATAGTCAAAAGTTAGAGAAAAGAATATTCTCAGTTGACATGTTTGTGTAAACATGAAAGCGATTCCTCCTTACTTTGTTTGTACTAAAAGGTTATTAAAGCTGAATAAAGACTTAACAAAATAACACAAGAAATTTCTGAAGGATCTTAGCTTTTGATTTCTCGTTTGCATTATAATTTTTCAGGTCAGCAGTGGAATGTTGATGATGCAAAAGAATCCTCCTCTTCTTTCTCTGATTGGGTTGGACAATCTATAAAACACCAATAGAAACAAAAAGATTTGAAAGTAGAGATTGGCGAATGCGACATTCCAACGGTTTATGGCTCATTGGAGAGAGGGAGAGAATGGTATATATTCTTCTTAGCTTTTTTTTTTTAATACTTACTTAGCATATCTATTAATCCATTTACTTAGCTTTTAAAACCATTAATATACTAAAACCGCTGTTTGTGTAACACATAGTCTTTCAAAAGTTTTCTTCACTTAAATTAGAAACTTCTTTTGCCACAATATAGTTTCTTAAATCCAACTAGTTACCGACATGATCATTACTATGATATATACTTTCTCAGGAGTTTGGGTCTCTGCCTTAATCTTTCCGATGATCCGAAACCAGCCTTTGCTAATACTTTATAAGATGGCGTAAAACATTCCTTTCACTAGAAATAGTGTACATAGTTAATAAATTAAAAGAAGATATCCCATTCATTAGATGTCACACGTTCGTCGCCATTAGTGTACAATTTTATTTTTAATTGTTGTTACACATATAAGCCAGAATTTGCAGAATAAAGTCTTACTTAGTGCTTACCACTAGATTACCAATATAACTTACGTTCTAATTGTTCTTAAAAAAAAAAAAACATATATATATATATAATCATAAAAAATCGAAAAAGAAAAAAAAAACGTTTTACCCCAGCTTTTTTGTTTTCGTATTTGAAATTATTGATTAACTAATTGTAGTCTTCATCTCACAAATTTGATGTACTTACAAAACCCAAAAAAAAAACATATGGAAGTTTTAAATTGTTTGGACTCGTCGTTGTTCAAAGTCTTTCTTCGATGTATAGAGGTTTGTTTAATTCTTGTATGATTCAACTCTCACGAAACAAATTAAAGGCTGTAAAAATTCTCATATATATCCAATAAAGAATAATATATACGGGATGTTTTGTGCTCACAATTCTTGTCCTTCATCGAATTTGAGAGTTGAAAGTGTCGATCTGATCATTCCATGAAATTTGTGGACTTTGAACTCGTGTGGTTTCTTGACTTGATCAATTATAAGATAAATATTTATGTATTACCATAAAACTAAAAATTACCATAATATTTTTTTTGAGTTCAGACACTAGCGAAGTGAAAACTTATATGTTATAGCGTAAAATAAAAATAAAAATAAAAATAAAAATAAAAATAAAAAATAATAACAGGCATCAAATTTTTTATTAGACAACAGTCAAATTTTGTTTTTTTAATATAAAAGTTTAACTAATTTTGAAAATTTCATCAGGATCAGTTGACCCCAACCCTGTGGTTGTTCATTTCCTTTCGCCCTGACTCCAGCTAGCTAGGTACACCATCTTCTTTGTTAATGTACTCAAAGAAACTAGATAGATATTGTATTTGAATCTATACAACCAAATAAACTTGTAAATATTCTTTAATAACTTAATATTCATTATTTGTAATTGGACTTGTGAGTTGTGAGTAAGGATCTCTTGAAAAACATTTTTTCATCTTATATATACAACATACTCAGAAATTATTTGCAACTTTTTAAAAAGTATAAAGGGACAATTTCTTCTATATGGTTTAAAACTTTAAATAGAACCAAAATCCAATCTACGTCCGGCGAGTGTTAAACTTCAAAGACGTCGACGATGCATGAACTACTTTTTTTTTAGTCTGGCATCTACCGAGAACATTATTGGCTGGTTCTTGTTTATTTTCCTTATATAGAAAGTTATTCTAATTATAGACAACGAGAAAGTGCTTTCTTTTTATATTTTATTCATGTGAGCCACTAGAATACTAGTTAACCTTTTTTTTCTTGTGTTTTTCCTATAATAGCATATTCTATTATTCAACTATTTATTTAACATATCGTTGACTACCACTTTTAATTAATTAATTTATTTATTTTCATATATCTATTTAATTTGTTTGTTAATTAAGAATGAACATAAGAGGGTAGTTCTTCACATTCATCTTTCCAAAATTTGGATATATATATATATATATATATATGCGTAACATATAAAATATGTGGTGAGGACTTATGAGAATGATCATGAGAGAAAGACAAATTAACAAAAGAAGAATTCTTTTGATCGATTGATCTATAGCAAAATAAGTTAGATTGTGGTTCAAAGTTCATGTTTTATTTGGTGTGGAGCTTTTGACTGGACCAAAAAAAGTAAAGGATAATTTGGAAAACAGGTATTAAGAAACTCGAAACAGGTATTATTAGTCCACGGTGCTATATTGCTAACTAGACGAATATTCGTCCCTACCTTTACTTTTTGTTCTAATTAACCAATATTAAATATTAATAATTCGTTGACATAACAAAGTTCTTTTTCTTTTAATTTTTTTTTTTTTTTTTTGAACCAAACGGATCTACCGGTCGACACGATTAGATTAGGGTAGTCATGCTCTAAACTCACTATAATAGAGCACTCAAAAATATATTTTAACAGTACTTGTTTGGATGACCAAACTTTTAGTTGTTTGTAGAAGTGCGTTACTGTGCCTCCACTCAAGTTGAAACTAGACTCGCAGTATAAATACACACCCTACTCATCCCTTCTAAATCCCCTTCATCATATTCATCCCATCATTCTCTTCCTCTCTCTTCTTCTCTCAGTACTCTTCTTTTTGCTCTCTATACAGAACACAAAAATGTCCGCAATATTTGGCCAAGCTTACCAACATCTTCCCAAGAAGCAAGTAAGCCAAAAAGCTGACTCTGGTGGATGGAGTTTCCTACAATATCTCTCTGAAACCAAAGGCATTTTCCAAAACAGAGAAGACGACACAAAGAAAACAGCTTACGTCCACCCAATCGAGAAGCGTTCTGTAGCTAAACTGAGCCTTGAGATGTGCACAGAGAGCCTCGGGACCGAGAATGGGAGTGATAGTGGAGACGAGATCTCGTTACTTGCACTTGAAGGAACCAATACTTCAATAATGAGTCCTCATACTACGAAGCCTCAGAAAGAAACCAACCTTATAGAGACCCGTGAAAACAGTTTTCCCCCGCCGCTAAACTCCGTCAACGGATTCAACAATAGGCGTATGGTAAGGTCATATAAAGAAGACGGTCGTCTTGTTGTTCAAGCGATTAGGGTTTGTCCACCACCTCGTTGCTTTGTATCTGAACGTCGTGAAGGAAGACTACGTCTCTGTTTGTCAGAGAATTCAGCACTTAGCCATGATGGAGGTGAAGATCAGTTTGAAGAAAATGAATCTGAAATCGAAGCTCATGAAGAAGATGAAGATGAAGATGAAGAGAAAGGACAAGAAGACGATACAGAGGATGAAGAAGAAGAGCAAGAGGAAGAGGAAGAGGAGGGCATTATGGGGAATAATGAGAACTTTGAGGATAAAACTGGAAAGAAAAAGTTTAGTAGAAGGCCAAAAAGGAGATGCCATGAGAATGGAGGTGAGCCAACAACGATGCTTAACTGGAAGGCGAACCAATTTTGGGTGACCACTTAATAATGGGCAAACTCGACTCATCACTAAATAAATTTATTTCTAAGACAATAATAATTAGTATTCTGGCTTATTTATTTTTATTTTTATTTTTTAAGTTTGATTTAGATTATGTGCAAAAATGTTTTCTCTTAGTCCCATTGTATGACTACGGCTTCTAACTCTATTTATAAACTGTAACGTGAGTTATTACATAGACTACACTTCATATTTCTAGTACAAACTTATGCGAAGGTGGTATGTATACACACCAATACTTACATAATACGTAACTACTTTTGTGACTCTTGTAATATGAAAAAAGTACATTGACTAAGTTGAATTTTTCTGATTTTATAAAATATGGAAAATGAGGACCGACTTTTAATTCATTCGATAGATTAGTATAGTGCAACCAAAAAGCAGAAGTAAATAATAGAATATAATCATTAATTTATATTTTAACATTCTTCTCAGGAACTACAATATAGAATACGTACACATCCAGAATAAAAAGACTTTGATAGGGATGACCTGCATAGGTGACAAATTCGAACATGCATGCATGACCACCAAAACTGTCGAACATGAAAGTTTGAGGTTCTACAGCTTAACCTAGAAATTAATTAAAATTCTTAACCATTTTAAATACTATAAATCTACTAAAAAGTAAAAAAAAAAAAAAAGTCTTGAACAATGCGTATAGTTAATTTCAGAAGATTGATCCAACCCGTAACTATGTTCACTTAATTATCACAGAAAACCAAACCATTTAATAACAGTATATAGTCAAACTAACTAGAAGAATAAAGTGATAAAAACCAAAAAGAAAAAGAAACAATGATAAAGTGAACCAATTATATAACGTAATTACTATGTTAAAACGAAATTGGAGTCCAACCCTTATATCATCAAAAGAACTTTAAAATTGAAACCTAGGGATTAGGGTTTCAAATTTAACGATTCAGTATGTTAGATCAATACATTTATTCAACCAGCACAATGTCAAGATATCTTAAAGTCTTTTAAAGAAGAACTACATGTTGTTTATGAGTATGAGTAAGCTTTACACTATTACTGTAGACCAAAAATCTTTGTCACGTGTGTGTGCATATAGTATGCATATATAGACACTTGTAGTCGTACGGACGTGAATGAATAGGAACAAAATAACTTTGTAGGTTCTTTAATTTTGTACACGATAGATATGATCTCTACTAATTTCATGATATTCTTCCCATCTGTCCTCGACCAAACTCGTACAATATAAATCTCGGAATGATATCAAAATAGATCTTGCAAGTATATGTCTGAGCCAATGAGAAACAGACAACAATAAGAAGTATTGTGTCCACTCCAATCTTACAAATCTGAAGAGCCATACACTCAGTTTGTTCTCTCTGCAAACGAATAGAGGATGAGGATTCTGTACATATGATCCACTTGACTCCGCATTATTGACCGAAATCTTTAGTAAATCTCATCATGTACCCATCCTTTTTTGTATATATATATATATCTATTCGAAATTTATGGTTATCATATATTTGTATTGAAATACTAATTAGTGATAATACGAAAATTAATTTTATTTATATATGTATATTGGTGATCTTAGATATTATTTTTTCTGTTTTCCAAACAGTGTGACATGTTTCACACAAATTAAGAAACTATGTAAAAACATTTAATATTTTTTTCTCTAAATAATTCAATATGGTGAATAAATTGATTGCTCTAGGAACATTTTCAATTTTCAAAATTCAAAGTTCAAACTCTTTTTTGCTGATGTCAATTTTTATTTTATTTCTTGTAAATGTAATTGGGTTCTGTATTTAGTATTGGGCCGAGACTAGGCCCAACACACAACTGGCTCTCATTCCAACACAGAGTAAGCAAGGAATTCAACTCCACAAAGCTCTCAGTAATTAAATTTACTAAAGATGAATCAAAACATGTTGGTCCGCTCTGCTCGGCCAACCCTAGCCTCCATTTGCCGCCTTTTCTCCGCCGCCGCGACGTCGGTGGACACGACGGCTGATGCAGCCGTGGTAAAGACTCGCAGCGGAGGAGCAAGAGGAGGAGCAGCGACCAATAAAAAAGAAACCGTAGTTGGAGGAAGAGACACTCTAGGAGGGAGACTGTTAGGCCTCACGTATACGAAACGCAGTGCCGTTGTTACCATCCGGAAATGGAGAGAAGAAGGCCACTCCGTTCGCAAATACGAACTTAATCGAATCGTTAGAGAGCTTCGTAAGATCAAACGCTATAAACACGCTCTTGAGGTTCGCGATTTTTCTCAATTTCGAATTTGATTTGCCCTGATTCTATCTGATCAGTAGCTTGGTCTGATTATTTTGAGTTGGTTTGATTTGGAGTTCATTGGGGTAAACTGTTATAGTGTATTATTATGAGCAGATATGTGAATGGATGGTTCTACAAGAAGATATAAAGCTGCAGGCTGGTGATTATGCTGTACATCTTGATTTGATTTCCAAAATCCGTGGTTTGAACAGTGCTGAGAAGTTTTTCGAAGATATGCCAGATCAAATGCGAGGCCATGCTGCTTGCACTTCTCTTCTCCATAGTTATGTGCAGAACAAGTTGTCTGATAAAGCAGAGGCATTGTTTGAGAAAATGGGTGAATGTGGTTTCTTGAAGTCTTGTCTGCCTTACAATCATATGCTATCCATGTATATATCCAAAGGGCAGCTTGAGAAAGTCCCTGTGCTGATTAAGGAGTTGAAGATCAAAGCGTCTCCTGATATTGTTACTTATAATCTGTGGCTGACTGCGTTTGCCTCTGGAAGTGATGTCGAAGGTGCGGAGAAAGTTTACCTTAAGGCGAAGGAAGCAAAGCTGAATCCAGACTGGGTGACTTATAGCGTGTTAACGAATTTGTATGCTAAGACTGATAATCTCGAAAAGGCGAAACTTGCTTTGAAGGAGATGGAGAAGTTAGTTTCTAAGAAGAACCGGGTTGCTTATGCTTCTCTCATAAGCCTGCACGCGAACTTGGGAGACAAAGATGGAGTTGACTTAACTTGGAAGAAGGTTAAGTCCTCTTTCAAGAAAATGAATGATGCTGAATACCTCAGCATGATATCTGCGGTGGTGAAACTTGGTGAATTCGTGCAAGCCAAAGCTTTGTACGATGAATGGGAAGCTGTCTCTGGAACAAGAGATGCTAGAATCCCAAATCTAATCCTTGCTGACTACATGAACAGAGACGAGGTTCTTCTGGGAGAGAAGTTTTACGAACGCATTGTGGAAAAAGGGATAAACCCGAGCTATTCTACATGGGAGATTCTCACATGGGCTTATCTGAAACGTAAAGATATGGAGAAAGTAGTAGATTGTTTCGGTAAATCCATTGATGCTGTGAAGAAATGGACTGTGAATGTAAGATTGGTTAAAGGAGTGTGCAAGGAACTCGAGGAACAAGGGAATGTTAAAGAAGCAGAGAAGCTAATGACTATACTCCGAAAGGCTGGTCATGTGAACACTCAGCTCTACAATTCTCTATTACGTACTTACGCTAAAGCAGGCGAAATGGCACTCATAGTTGAAGAGCGTATGGCAAAGGATAATGTAGAGTTAGATGAAGAGACTAAGGAGCTCATAAAACTAACCAGTCAAATGCGTGTGACTGACATCTCGTCCACCATTTCGTAGCCTAAACGCTGCCGAGTTAGTTTCGGTCTGCAATTTCCATAAACGGAGGAATACAGAAAACATATCTGGAGTGAATCCATATTTGAAGAGCTGATCGTTTAAAGAACAAGTCCCGACCAATCGAGATACTTGACTTGAAGCAGTACTATTCACTTGCTCGGACAATTATAGCTTGAAGAGAATAATCTGCCCAAAAGCTGCAAATGAATGAAGTTGCTGCGAAGGTCACTGTGAGTTATTCCTTTTTTATTTTTCGTATTATGTTTTCTCAATTTAATATGACTAAAAACTATTTTGTATTGTGGCAATTTTATATTCTTTGGTTCTCTAAAGTAGTGATGATGTCAAATGATCTTTGAGAGGTTGACTAACTGAAAAACCTACTTCAACTCGTCTTGTTGGGTAGTTATGACTTGTGTAAGCTTATGTAAGCTTCAAAGACTTGTGTCCAAAGTGGATTTGTTCAGCTCCAAACAGTTAGTCAACTATTTTAACCATAAACCCATATCTATCTAGTTGCAAGTAGGAGCTACAAATCTTAATATTTTTTCCAAATTTTGATCTTCTACCTAAATATGATTAGTATAGGACTCTAGCATTTATTAAGCTGGTAGGTAAACTACATTTGTGTACCCATAAAACCTTAGACTTTGGGATGTGTTTGAATTTGATTACTCTGTTTATTTTTTATTGAAGTACATGGTTAATTGTAAAACTATGATTGGCAGGTTAGAGCTAGCAGTCCATACCAATTTAATAATTACTTAAACTTATCTCCAAGATTAGTCATGTAGTCTCACGACTAATCTTGATATAGAGCCCACTTGAGGTAAAAGATCATCGTAAAAGAAATTCGAAGAACTTGGGATGGTTGGTGAAGGTTGTTAAGAAGAAGTGGCGCTGTTGGTCATTTGATTTTCCTAACTTTTCAATATATAAAGATATGCATTATGGGCTTTGTTCAAAAAAAAAAAAAAAAAGATATGTATTATGGGATAGTAGATGACTTATAAATGATAAAAAATCATTACTTTTTCTTCTGCCCATTTTTATAACAACATACTGTAGTTTGCTCTGAGCTATTAAATACAAAGTTTAACACACAAAATTGGTTTCTCTCTAGAGGTTTTGGTTTCTCAGCAAAAGAAAAAGGAAAAAATATGAAAGTAATTGGGTAGCCATAAAAATAATGCGATGATAAGATGAAAAAGAACAAGTAATGCGAAACAAAATCACAAAGAAATGATAAAAAAATTAGTTTGTAGTTTAGGTAAAACCCTTGTTTATTAAGGAACAGTTTGAAAATTAGATCATTAAACATAAAAAAATGTCATTAAAAATCGAGGGTAGGCGTTTACTTCATACAACTCAACCCACTCCCCGACATGACCTCCTCAATCTTTCTTAGAAACTATATAATAATTTAACAATATAACAAATAATATAAATTACTTATGATCGCTTGGTTTAAAAAGTTAACTTTAAAAATGAAAATTAATAGTCAAATAAATATTTTGTAGTCTAGTAATTATCTATTAATGCTAACGTTACCCCACGGTTACACCGCGGTTTATGTGAATTATCGACCAGAAAAAAGGGAGGGCTTTCCAATCCAAAGTAGGAAACCGATAATGATTATTTTGTATTGTCTTGAAAATTTGAAACGAAAGCGTGTGTAATTCTCGTTTTAACCTCATCGTAGTAATGATGAAACCCAAATTCAAACAATTTCGTCTTTGTGATGTCAACGTAATAATTAGTTTTCTATA
>NC_025692.1:21444641-21458706 GCF_000633955.1 Camelina sativa | reverse complement strand
CTTTCTTGATGGAGAGTGGCGAGTGAACTCCCGGGTGTGTGACTTCTTCATCCGGTTCAATACTCCCCCTCAAGCTTAAGTGTAGAGAGATCGGAGGTTAAGCTTGAAGCTTCATGAGCCTTCTTTGAACTTCAACATTCTCATTGGATCTTCCTCTCTAATACTCCCCCTCAAGCTTGGGCGGTGGGGACCAAAGACCAAGCTTGCAACACACAAAGAACTACCTCATTAAAAACCTTAGCAAAGAAAACCACTTGGGATAAAACTTTGCCAAGGGAAAAAGAGTATAGCCTTCATGGTTGAATTGTGTAGCTTTGGCCTTGGTTTGAATGTGGGATGTCTTTGGCTTCTTGCTTCTTTCTCTCACACACCATTGCTCCATTATCCAAGTGAACCTCTTCTTCTCATCTATCTTACAAATGGCTTTGTTTCTTTTACACCTTCAACAAAAGATATAAAGAGATTCTTAAGTATAATTGCCATAAGAATAATATTAAGCTTAGATTGAGACATGAGAGAATAAATTGGAAAAAGCTAGCATTTACTAAGTCTAAATTCATTTTAATATATAGCTAAAACTCAGATTTTAAATCATGCAAATTCAATTTTAAATAATGCTAAATCCGGTTTAATATTCAGTTTATAATCTCATAATTCAACAAGATAAACTTCAGATTTTAACCATGAATTTAATTCCTAAAGCCAATTTTTAAATNATAATGATTATTTTGTATTGTCTTGAAAATTTGAAACGAAAGCGTGTGTAATTCTCGTTTTAACCTCATCGTAGTAATGATGAAACCCAAATTCAAACAATTTCGTCTTTGTGATGTCAACGTAATAATTAGTTTTCTATAAATAAGAAAATTTGAAATGGCGGCATTAAAATGATCTTTCTTATTATAAAATAATTAGCATTGCAACCAATTCGTCATCATCGTCTCTCCCTCTACTTTGCAAACCCCGTAGTGAGTAATATTTATAGTTAAGATTCAGGTCAGAAGTTAGGGGAAAAAATCAAAACCTCTTCTCTTCTTTTTTCTTTTTTTTTTTGTTCTTTCTCAACAAAGAAAACTTTTCCATTGTGACTCTTCCTTAATCTTCTTCTTCTTCTAAGATTGATTCAAAGTGATTAGTATTTTCTGACAGTTTCAAATGGGTGACATCATCGGTCACAAGGATAGGCAAATATGGTCACCCTCTCATGTTCTGCAAGATCCTTTATTTGATCATTCCAACAAACATCAGGTTTGTATATATCCTCTAATGGATTATTATCATGTTAACTTTTGTTCTCGTTGTATATATGAAAGTTGATGGTAACATTTTCATATAGTTGCAGAAATCTGTCAAGAACCATCACCACTACCACAACCACAACCACAACCACGGTAACGGTGGATTCCGCCTGCACGGCGCACCTCCTCTTAGAGAAACTTTTTCTAAGGTAATTTTTTTGGATTTTTTTCCCAAGGGATTTGGAGAAATATCACTATGGACATCATTAGTTATTCTTCTTCCGTATATTATTCTGTTTTACATGTCTTTGTGATTATCTGATTGAAAATTTAGAACTAAAATAATGTGTAAATATTTTGTGTGTGTTTTGAAGAACTATAACTCAAGACAAAAGCAACAAAGCAATTGGCAAAGGAGCAAAGGAGAGGAGGACCGTATGCAAGCATTTTTCTTGGTTTCCCCTGGCCGTACAACTTCCGGTACCGGAATTTTTCTTCCGGCCACTGCTTCTCATCCCCCCACCAAAAAGAAATCAGGTTATTTATTAATTAATCAACAGTAATTATCTATGAACAAAATAGTGCATATTGTTTTCCAAGAGTATTACAAAATTTTACCACCCCGAGGTCTTCAACTTTTTTTTATTATTATTTAAACTCATTAAAACATGATTTGGCTATACAAAATTTTGAGTAATATTGACAATAAAAATGAAATGGTCACAGCTTGTTCGCCGGTGCTTCTCCCGACGCGTGTAGTTCAAGCACTCAATCTCAACATTCACAACAATGGCATCCATATCTCTCCTCCTCATCCAGGTTTTTTCTACTGACCATTAACTTTTTATTTTTTTATTTTTATTTTCTCAATGCCATATATAACCTTATAGTTTTGAAATGCATTATCGGTTGAAATTGTAACAATTTGTTCTCTTGTTGTTTGAATGTAGATAATCGAGAAAATAATCCAAAGAAGAAGAGCGAAATGTTGGTAATGCCTATGAAAATTGAAGGTGAAACTCCGATTGACTCGCCGGAGAAACTTCTACCGGATGAATGGATTTATTGATGACCTGATCCAATCGAGCCTACCGTGGTGCCATTGACCAACTTTACTTACTAATGTGAACAAAGTAGAATCAAACAAAACAAAATGAATAAATATCATTGGATTATTATGTGCAGTGTGCTGTATGCTTTGTTACCATTGGATTAGTGATAATATCCAAATAAGATCAACCCGTTTGTTAATATGTGTATATCCTCCGTTTTTAAACTTGCACAATTTAGTTAGACACACTGACACAATTTCTAATGGAGTTTTGAAGGAAATATGAATATATGATAAAAATGACTGGATGTGAACACCAATGTTACTGTTGGGCNGCATCCATATCTCTCCTCCTCATCCAGGTTTTTTCTACTGACCATTAACTTTTTATTTTTTTATTTTTATTTTCTCAATGCCATATATAACCTTATAGTTTTGAAATGCATTATCGGTTGAAATTGTAACAATTTGTTCTCTTGTTGTTTGAATGTAGATAATCGAGAAAATAATCCAAAGAAGAAGAGCGAAATGTTGGTAATGCCTATGAAAATTGAAGGTGAAACTCCGATTGACTCGCCGGAGAAACTTCTACCGGATGAATGGATTTATTGATGACCTGATCCAATCGAGCCTACCGTGGTGCCATTGACCAACTTTACTTACTAATGTGAACAAAGTAGAATCAAACAAAACAAAATGAATAAATATCATTGGATTATTATGTGCAGTGTGCTGTATGCTTTGTTACCATTGGATTAGTGATAATATCCAAATAAGATCAACCCGTTTGTTAATATGTGTATATCCTCCGTTTTTAAACTTGCACAATTTAGTTAGACACACTGACACAATTTCTAATGGAGTTTTGAAGGAAATATGAATATATGATAAAAATGACTGGATGTGAACACCAATGTTACTGTTGGGCTGTTGGAATTTGGAGAGAGTGAGCTGCAAGATACACTCTACTCCAATATAAACTCACAAGAACACTTAAAACGGAATTTGTGTGTTCATGTGTAAAGCCTTTAAGATACAACTCAATGAGAGTGTTCTTAAGGTAAAGAAGGAGTTATACACGCCAATATAAGCTATGTATACTCAAGAATAAGTATGAGAGGCAATAGAACTCTCACACCAAAGATAACCCAATAACCCTTTAGAATAGTTTAGAGAATGGTGTAGAGAATCAAATGAAAGAGAGGGAGAGACCAAGAATTGCCAAAGCTTGGTCTCTCCATGAGATTATAGAGACTAGAATCTACCCATTTGAATGTATAAGACACGATTTTAGTAAGGGGAAAACCCCCAATTGGAGAGCTTAACTTTATTAATGATATGAGTTACATATTTATACAAGGAGTGAATGGGATATGTGTCTCCCTTCTAAAACCTAATTGCAACAGCCACATATACATACACATATACACATTTGGGTGTGTAGAAGCTGGTCCCAAGTGTGTGGACAGTGACAGCTCCAAAGTGACCTCTCAAGCCAACATGTGAATCTCCCACTTGTTCCTTCTTTCTCTAATAGCCACATGTGATCTTTGACCTTTGTTGGACGCCCAATATTGATAGAGACAGCTCCTAAACGGATCTTTAGGTCACATGTGACTCCTTGCAACTTGCATTTGTCTCCAAACTCACATGAGACCACCTTTTGCCGCCCAAACTATATTTGAATCCTAGGGCCTTCTTCACTCCATTCATTGGCCCTAGGTTTGCACATCTTTATCACATATCTTGACCCTACATTTGCACAACTTCATCTCCAAGACTGACCCGAGGTTTGCACATTCTTCTTTGGTAGTTTAACCTCGGTTTAGCACATCTTGATCTTGATAACTTATGATCCGGATTATGCACACGCTGTGGTCTTGATAATTTGACCCGGACTTTGCACATTTGTTTCTTGATGGAGAGTGGCGAGTGAACTCCCGGGTGTGTGACTTCTTCATCCGGTTCAATACTCCCCCTCAAGCTTAAGTGTAGAGAGATCGGAGATTAAGCTTGAAGTTTCATGAGCTTTCTTTGAACTCCATCAATCTCATTGCATCTTCCTCTCTAATACTGCCCCTCAAGCTTGGGCGGTGGGGACCAAAGACCAAGCTTGCAACACACAAAGAACTACCTCATTAAAAAAACCTTAGAAAAGAAAACCACTTGAGATAAAACTTTGCCAAGGGAAAAAGAGTACAGCCTTCATGGTTGAATTGTGTAGCTATGGCCTTGGTTTGAATGTGGGATGGCTTTGGCTTCTTGCTTCTTTCGCTCACACACCATTGCTCCATTATCCAAGTGAACCTCTTCTTCTCATCTAGCTTACAAATGGCTTTGTTTCTTTTACACCTTCAACAAAAGATATAGAGAGATTCTTAAGTATATTTGCCATAAGAATAATATTAAGCTTAGATTGAGACATGATAGAATAAATTGGAAAATGAGCTAGCATTTAGTAAGTCTAAATTCATTTTAATATATAACTAAAACTCAGATTTTAAACATGCAAATTCAATTTTAAATTGTGCTAAATCCGGTTTAATATTCAGTTTATAAACTCATAATTCAACAAGATAAACTTCAGATTTTAACCATGAATTTAATTCCTAAAGCCAATTTTTAAATTGACAAATTAAATATTAATAATCTGTTTTAACACAAGGCAATTCTCTAAAACCACAACCTAATATTTGTTCTCTAAATTCAGATTCTAAGCATGACAAATTCACTAAATGCATGACTAATCTGATTCAAATGTGATTAATGAATTAATTATATTGAAAGAGTTAAGGGTTTAGAGATAACCTTTGATCTTCTTTGTTGAAATATGTTGGTTGAGACATTCTTTGCACCACCACTTGAGTTTCTGCCCCATGGGTCTCCTCTTTATGGTTAATGACTTCTTGATCCCAATCTACACTCCTTTGAAGCTTGATTGCTTCAAACTGCTTCTAGAGCTCCATGAGGGTTGTTGACACCTTTCTCCCCCTCAAGATTGGCTTGAATAATGTATTAGAACCAATCTTGAAACTTTGTTCACACCCTTCTTGTCACTTCTTCTTGTCACATATGAACCAAACACCAAACTTTCTGGAGTTTCTTTGTAGTATCTTCTTTTAAAGTAGAGATGTGGTTTGAACCAACATTGTGACCACTCTCTTGACTTGATCATGGCTTGGGCCATGTCTTTGAGTCTTGAAACCTTGTGCCTAGAGAATCTTAACTAGTACACATTCAATCAAATCTTAACAACTTTCACACTACCACCCATGCTTTGGAGCTGATTCATCACCTTCCACCAGCTTGATGGTCATTGGTTCTAACTTCCAAGCATTGTGATGCGCCAGAATGATATATGCCCACTGAATCGGGCATAAATTTTGATCGGCTACTCGTATGGGGATGATTTCACTTCGACTGGAACGAGGACTCCTATTGCGACAACTTTGTTGAAGAACGCGGAGGCTGAATCGCAGTCGAAGGCATCCGTACGAGTAGATCTTTGGGACGTTTCGGCAGAGATTTTGCTTGTTGCCGAGAATAGAGTACCCAGAACTTGTCGCTGAGTAACCCAGAGTTTTGTAACCAGAATGAGAGTATGAGTAACCAAGATTTTGAGAATAAGAATTCAAGAGAATAGAGTAACCAAGAGTAAGATTTTAGTAACCAAGAGTGTATGAGTGTTTGAGTGTTTAGTGTTTAGTAAACAGAATGAGCAAAGGAATCGAAGCAGCTCCACTTTAAGGACTGACTTCAAGACGCCATAAACCTCCAACAACTAGATTCACAGTTCTCCCTTGTGGATTTCATGGCTACTCCAAACTGAAACTTCAAACTGCCTTGATAACCTCCATATAGAGTATCTACTCCAATGGCTCCAAGAACAGCTTCAAAACGCCATCTTTGTGGCTTCTTTTGCAGAATTCAATACTAGCAGCTCAGATCTTGAGCCTGCTCTGATACCATGTTGGAATTTGGAGAGAGTGAGCTGCAAGATACACTCTACTCCAATATAAACTCACAAGAACACTTAAAGCGGAATTTGTGTGTTCATGTGTAAAGCCTTTAAGATACAACTCAATGAGAGTGTTCTTAAGGTAAAGAAGGAGTTATACATGTCAATATAAGCTGTGTATACTCAAGAATAAATATGAGAGGCAATAGAACTCTCACACCAAAGATAACCCAATAACCCTTTAGAATAGTTTAGAGAATGGTGTAGAGAATCAAATGAAAGAGAGGTAGAGACCAAGCATTGCCAAAGCTTGGTCTCTCCATGAGATTATAGAGACTAGAATCTACCCATTTGAATGTATAAGACACGATTTTAGTAAGGGGAAAACCCCCAATTGGAGAGTTTAACTTTATTAATGATAAGAGTTACATATTTATACAAGGAGTGAATGGGATATGTGTCTCCCTTCTAAAACCTAATTGCAACGACCACATATACATACACATATACACATTTGGGTGTGTAGAAGCTGGTCCCAAGTGTGTGGACAGTGACAGCTCCAAAGTGACCTCTCAAGCCAACATGTGAATCTCCCACTTGTTCCTTCTTTCTCTAATAGCCACATGTGATCTTTGACCTTTGTTGGACGCCCAATATTGATAGAGACAGCTCCTAAACGGATCTTTAGGTCACATGTGACTCCTTGCAACTTGCATTTGTCTCCAAACTCACATGAGACCACCTTTTGCCGCCCAAACTATATTTGAATCCTAGGGCCTTCTTCACTCCATTCATTGGCCCTAGGTTTGCACATCTTTATCACATATCTTGACCCTACATTTGCACAACTTCATCTCCAAGACTGACCCGAGGTTTGCACATTCTTCTTTGGTAGTTTAACCTCGGTTTAGCACATCTTGATCTTGATAACTTATGATCCGGATTATGCACACGCTGTGGTCTTGATAATTTGACCCGGACTTTGCACATTTGTTTCTTGATGGAGAGTGGCGAGTGAACTCCCGGGTGTGTGACTTCTTCATCCGGTTCAATATGGGCAAATATATAGACCAAACCAAGAATGGTAAGCCCCCCGTTCTTGTACTTGTGCGAGTTAGCTACAGATAGAATACGGTGTAACTAAAACAATCACTAATTATTTAATTATCTACTGTTAATTTTGCATACTAAATAATTGTAGGTTATTTTTTTCAAAATTTTATTTTCAAGATTTCAAATCAGATTATTCAAGTTATATTTAAGTGGTGAATAATTTTTTTTCCCTTCAGGGTTGTTTTTGTTGAATTAAAAAAAAGTTGAGAAGGGTGTTTTCGTTAATCTAAAAAGTACCGGGGTGTAACCAAATATTTTGAGAAATAAGAGACCGTCGGTGTTAAAAGTAGAATCTCTATAATTTTAGTTAAAACATAAAAAATCCCCAATTCCTTTTTTTTCTTCTCTTCCTCCCGCTCTCGCTTCTTTTCGCCATTGCTCTCTTTCCTCGAAGCCCTAATTTGCGTCTCTTCATCGTTCTACGCTCACCATGAAGCTCGTCAGGTACGATTTCTCTTCTTTACTCTGATTCTATCTTTCTTAGGTTTTGTTTTGACTTTTGCTTCGAAACTTTTGAGTGTTTTCTTTGTTTCCATGCCCTCTTCGCTGTTTGATTTTGGTGTTGGGTTTTTTTTTGTTCGCAGGTTTTTGATGAAATTGAACAACGAAACAGTTTCTATTGAGCTTAAGAATGGAACAATTGTTCATGGAACCATTACAGGTACGTTTCTTCTTTACTCCCAGAGCTCTATTTAGGGGTTTGCTTTAAAAATCTGCGATTTCTTTGTTGCTCTGAGTTTCTCTTTTAAATGGTTGTAATTGATGGAAGCTCTCGTATTCTCAAATTATGAGGTTTGATTTTGAGTTTCCAGAGTGTTTGTGCCCTAGTTTTGCTTTGTTGGTGTTAAACGAGTGAGACTGTTTGAGTCAGATGCAGATTGAGTACACTAGATCTTTATAGTTGAGGTTTATGAATTTGTTTTAGTTCTTCAAAAACTTTGCTTACCCATGAGATAATTTAGTTTCTCCGTTGATGGTTATAACTAATGGAGCTCTGGGGTTTACAAATTCTGAGGTGTAGTTTTGTTATCAGTGATTTTGAGTTACGCCGAGTCTTGATTTTTGACCTGGAGATGCATTGTGGGTGTTGACTCTCTTGTTTGCAAGTACTGAATGATACTGGTCTAGTCAGTTGCAGATGATACATTAGATGCTGCTTTATAGTTTAGGTGTATGAGAATACTTGGTTCGTCTGAAACTATGGTCACTCCTAAGCAGCACTATCCTAGAAGAAACATGATCAATGTGTAAACTAAAGATATATCAAAGTCGATGGGAATGAGTTTTAGCATTTGAGAGGCCCTCTTCTTTTTTCTTTCCTTGTAAAAATGTTTTTGAATCTTTACAAAACAGTTATCCTATGGCTTTTTTCATCTTCTCCTTTTAGTCTCATCAACTGGTTGATTTCCTTGTCCAATACAAGTGTTATGTAGTGTTAATTGTTTGTTTCATATCCTTCTCTGCCATCATTTTGTATAGAATGCAATAATCAGTCACCACTAACCAGTATTATATCTACTTGTGATGATTTAATGCAGGTGTAGATGTTAGTATGAACACTCATTTAAAGGCTGTGAAACTCACTTTGAAAGGGAAGAATCCAGTTACATTAGACCACTTAAGCGTCAGGGGAAACAACATTCGCTATTATATTCTTCCAGACAGTTTGAATCTTGAGACTTTGCTTGTTGAAGACACTCCAAGAATCAAACCAAAAAAGCCAACTGCAGGTAAAGAAACATTTCTGTGTCTAAACTATATGCCTGTGGTTTTTTTTTGCCTAGACTCTCATATATTTTATCGTTCGCTTTGGTTTATCAGGGAAGATCCCAGCTGGTCGAGGACGTGGGCGTGGAAGAGGTCGTGGACGTGGCCGTGGTGGACCTGGTGGTCGTTGAGCATTTTGCAGTTACCAAAAGCTGGGTCTTCTTTTTTTTTTTTGTAACATCAGGATTGTAAAAGATCTATCTTGTAGTGAGATGTGGTGTCATGAAGACAGTTTCTTGTTATCTCCAAAGTTTTCATGATTTTGAGATTTAATACGTTATTGCCAAACTTAGAGCACTCAGTCTCGTTTTATTATTGGCTCTCATTATCACTTTATTACAACACTTAGGGAGTTCGAGAAATCAAACAGCCAAAGGTTAAACTAAGATAGAGCCTTTCATGACAGTCACAGCTTTCCCGGTGAGCGAGACTCTCTGCTTCTCCTTATCATAATGAACCTTAAGTGTTCCACTTCTTCTTGAAGCCTGAAAAACAAATTTGTTGATTCAGTAAAATATGTGTTGCTTCTTCACTTCAAAATATGTTAGGTACTTTCAGAGTTGGAGGAATTACCGCATAAGCTACGAAATCACACTTGTTCATCTTGATGCTCCAGTAATGTGCTAATGAACAGTGTGCACTTCCACATACAGAGTCCTGGAGGAACATAAGCACCAAAGCAAAAGAGGTATAAGTTAAGACGTTGGTGTTATGTTTGCGGCTACGACAAGGAGAGTTGATCTCATGAAATAGCAGATTAGTTTCTTAACCTCATTGAGTCCTGATTTTGGAGCAAAGAGTCGACTGCAGAAATCAAACGGAGATCCTTGGGGAGCAGCAGCGGTAACAATCATCACTTTGCCAGGGCATTTCATTAAATCATCCACTCTTGGCTTCAACTCAATGACAGATTCCCAAGATGAAAGCACAACCTGTAATCAGATTCTATAAGAACAAGCATATAATATAAAGTTCAATAAAATAAAAATAAAATATGAAATGCATACCATGATTTGATCAGTTGAAGTTGTTTTGGAAGCTCCTTTCAAGGGTTTAAATGTGAGTTTATCTGTTTTAGTGTCTCGAACATCGACAATGGTAGCTCCGTCCAAGGCTTTAGAGAAGATGGAGACATCACTGGAGCTGTACTCAAAAGTTGTGATCACAGGGAAGTTCACTTCGATCAAGAAAGATCTTTTTGCATCACAATCAGAGAGCCTTTTAGCAGTTAGAATCCCCGTGTGGGTCGAAAACTCGACCGTATTAAAAGAACCAGCCAAACTGTTTGAGAAGATACTGTGAGCAGATGCTAATGTTGCATGACCACATATATCCATCTGTAAAAAATCAAATAAAGTAAAAATAAAACATCTTATAATATGAAACAGAGGGAGGAGTAGTGTAATAATATGCAAGACAGACCTCAGCTACAGAAGTGAACCACCGGAGAAGAAAGCGTGGTGGACTGGAGCCGATGATCGAAGTAAGAAAACAAGTCAAGGGAAGGTCAAACTCAGCAGCCAGAGACTGAAGCCATGCATCGTCTTTCTCATGCTCCTCTTCAAGGAAACACACTGCGGCTTGGTTCCCCTTGAAGGCTAACTCAGTGAATGCATCGACCTGTGTTTAGCAATATTCACTAATAAAGTTACCAAAAGAACGAACATTCATTGATAACACAAAGAAGGAAGAAAGATACAAATACCACAAAGTACTTCACAGGCAAATTCATTGCCGTTGATGTTTTTGTTTCTGTCTTTCCCATTGATGTTTTTGTATGACCAAAGCTACAAATTTATACCATTTTTAAAGGTTTTAAATTCCTAATGTCACTTTATGATTTGGAGAAAACAAAATCTTGGAAAGGCAAAATCATTTAATTTTTTTTTTCTGTTTAATAATACTCCGTGTTACTGTAACAGTTGAGTTGGACTCGATCATTATGAAATCTGCATCATTTAAAAAATTCAATTTTAAATTCAGGAAAGCACAGTTTCTCTAATAAAGTGACTACACTAGAAAAATAAGAGCACTTATTGACACTAAAGTATGGCATGTTGGTGGTTTATTTCATTATTCTTATGCTAATTGTTATACTAGATATATAGACTGAAGCCTATAGGAAGTTAGCAACAATTTACTCATGGTTCATGTGTTCCACGTCCCATCTACAGAATCTATTCGAAAAGGAGTTTGATACCGAAAAGAAAAATATAATTGATTGGTAATAATATGGGAATACAACTTTTTTCTTCCAATATACCCATACCTTTCTCCTTTGTCAACCCATCAACAGCCAATGTCTTGTCTATGAGAGGTGGTCAAGACAAAGACGCGGCACAAGAGAACGGTTAGATCATTGGGTAAATCGGTTTTGTCCGTTAAGATGCATTTATACTCTTACCTCACTAATCCTAATTTAGGCTCTAATCTAATGTGCCAATGCCAATGTTGCAGATAACATAAATCCACCTGCAGAGAAAGGAAGTGATATATATTTCCATTGAATGGTCAACATTCACAGGCTCTTATAATACAGCTTACAGATTTACAAGACTGACATGATTAAGCAGAATTACAAGTACAAATATGAAAGCGTCTACAAATTAATTGGCAAGAACTAGGCAATGGGGAGAACCAAATAAAAAGAAAAGCAAGAAAAAATACAGTTTATGAAGCCAACACATTAGATAATCTCAGATCAGACCAAGACATGACCTTCCATCACAGTCACGGATTTGCCTCTAAGGAAAACCCTCTGCATCTCCTTGTCTAGATGAATACCAATTGTTCCACTCCTAGGCGAAGCCTAAGCAAAATTTCCAAAAACTCAGAATCATTCACAAGGAAAGCACTACTAAACGCTACACAAAAATTTAAAGAGATGAGAGAGATTACTTGGTAGGCTAAGAAATCACACTTGTTCATCTTGAGGCTCCAGTAATGTGCCAATGCACAATGTGCACTTCCACAAACAGGGTCCTGTAAACACAGGCGACACACTTCAGTCACAAAAAAAAAAGTCATATCCTTTGGTGTTTTTCGTTCAATCGTAAGAATAACGATAGTTAGATCATAAAGTAAGATGCAGCTATACTCTTTCACCTCATCAACTCCGAACTTGGGAGCGAAGTATCGACTGTAAAAATCATAGGCCGATCCTGCAGAACCAGCAGCTGTCACAATAATGCCATCACAGGGGCATTGCAATACATCATCCATTCTTGGTTGCAAATCAGTGACAGATTCCATAGATGGAAGCACAACCTGCAAGCAAGTTGCATAAAAGAGTAAAATCAAAAAGTCATACATATAATCATATTACAACGCAATGCTCCAAGTTGAAAGCAAAGATTAAAAAAAAAAAAGCTTACGAGGAGGTTGTTAGTTGCAGTAACTTTTATATCAAGAATGGTAGCTCCGTTCAAGGCCTTAGTGATCATGGAAGAGGTGACATCACTGAGATTGATATCACAAGTTGGAACCACAGGGAAGTTCAACTCGATGAAAAAGGATCCTCCTTTCACTTCACCATCATTGAGCTCTGAAGTATCATCCGAAATACGCTTAGCAGTAAGAATCCCTGATCGTGTGACAAACTCAACCTTGTCTGTGTCAACTAAACCATCGGAGAAGAGACAATGAGCAGATGCCAAAGTGGCATGACCACAAAGATCCACCTACAAATTCAAAACAGCAAACTGATAAATAAGCCTTTGTAATCAAAATAAGAAGAATCGAGATAGACACAAATCAAAAGGGTGAAGTAAAAAAATTGAAACTTTGAAAAGAAAAGAAAAGGTCAACAAACCTCGGCTGAAGGGGTAAACCAGCGGAGACTGAAGCGAGATGAATTGAAACCAGTGGGAGTGGTGATGGTGATGGGAGTAAGAAAACAAGTTTCGGAGATGTTGAACTCGGCAGCGAGAGACTGCAGCCACGTGTCGTCTCTCTCGTTGTTGTCGTCGAGGAAACAAACCGCAGCTGGGTTCCCTTTGAAAGCCGAGTCAGTGAAAGCATCCACCTTTATTATATTATTTTTTAAAAAATAGTCTTTTCATCAGTGAGTGAAGAATCTGAAAAACAAAAAAAAAGCAAAATTGGAGAATTGAGAAGAGAATAAAGTAAGTACCACGAAGTACTTGACAGCTTTCTTCTTCTTCCCCATGTTTATTTTCAGAAGAGACCGTAGAGTTTTTTGCTTTCTCAAAATCAATTCTTAACATATGCTGTAATTTATTATTTTTAATTAAGCCCATTTATAAACTAGGCCCATATTTATAAACACGTCGGTCTAAATTGAATAAACCAAAAAATTGTCTTATAAGAAAATACCGAAAGTACCCTTATCGTTTCTTAACATCGTAAGTTTCCCTTGTTGCTCTCTGCCTTCTTTATTATATAATATTGGTTTTGGTTTTGGGTTCTCTCTCTCTCTCTCTTGTCCAAAGAAACAAACAAACTCTCACAATTCCCGAAAACAAAAATATCTCTCAATCCGAATTTGCGACTTTTCCGCTACCTTTGCTCTGTCAAAACGTAAAAATCTCTGAAAGGTTCGTTCGTTCGTCTTCTCTGATCTTTTATTCCTTCTTTTCGATTCTTAAGATTTGAAGGAAAAAAAAACCCATCACTGACACCCTCGGAGGTTAATTTTGATCAAAAACCTCTTTTTTTTTCTTTTTTTTTTTTTGCTCTGTTCTGTTCTGTTCTGTATTGTTATGTTTTGATTCCCAAATCTTTTTCACGTAATTCTTTTAACTCGGTGTCGTGTGTGTATATATATATATATCTCTGGATCAAAATTAGGGTTTTAGTGTTCGTTGTTAAATCCAAAAAACCCGCATATTTGATTCTTTGATGCAAATATGCAATCAATATTATTCTCTAGTGTCTCCAAGCAAAATCCTTTGGGTTTTTTTTTTTTTTTTTTTTTTT
>NC_025692.1:21412150-21444594 GCF_000633955.1 Camelina sativa | reverse complement strand
TTTTTTTTTTTTTTTTTTTTTTTTTTTTTTTTTTTCTTTCTGTATTAACGTAAGACAACCCAGTAGCTGCTGTGCCATTGTAACCCAGGAAGCATAATCGTTTGTTTGTTTTTTATTTTGCTTTTTTGCAGATTTAATTGATCTTGTTCAGTGATGGGTTACAAAGCGGTTTATTCATCTCTTGCGGAATTGTTTCCACAGGTAAGCTCTTGTCTTTATCTCCTTTCACTCTCAATTTTACTCGTGATTTTTTTTGGTTATGATATTTTCACAATACAATTGGGTGTTTTATAAAGTTTCACAATACACCAGTTGTTTTGTTTTGTTTTGTTATGCCATGATTGATCAAGTAATCTTTTTTACTCGTTGTTTTGTTTTGGAACCAACTTGTATCTTTACCTTAAAATCTGATTTTTCTCCAGATTGATGCAAGGCTTTTAAAAGCTGTTGCTATTGAACACCCAAAGGATGCTGATGAAGCTGCAGCTGTTGTTGTTTCTGAGATTGTTCCTCTCTTTTACCCTAATTTGGCTGATGATACTTCTGCACCACCTGACAACAATTCACCCGCTCATGTCCCCAACAAAGGTACTTGTTCTTTTGCTAAGATAAATTCAAATTTTTCCTGTTCTGTTATTAGGACATTCTGTACATTCGTTGTTTGAGGATATATATATGCTGATGAAGTGGCTGCTGGTAATGCAGTAGAACATGATATGCAAAATGGTGCGGTGACTGTTTCAGAGTCTGGTGCTTCGTCTTCTGGAACTATTTCTCTGGCTGTTCACTGTGACCATGAAACAAGGGCCCCAGTCACTGAATTTTATTCTCTTAGCAACCAGTTGGAAAGTGTGTTTCCAATTGTTGATCTTGATTTTCATAGCAAAGGGTTGAGCGGATCGGTTGAGCCTAGAGTGGTTCCTTCAGAACCCCCTGCCTTTGTTCAGGTGGGAGACAAATTGACTAGCGATGGTTGCCAAGGTGTTGAGTTTCACCTTACAGGTAATCAGGCAGAAGTTAGCACAAGCCGGGATGCAGAAGATACTATGCATAAGCTGATTTTGGAGATGACACAATCACCTCGTTTTCAAAGTAGAACTGGGAGTTCACTTGACTTGAACGAGGCATCAAGTGGTTCATTGCCTGTTGAAAATAGTGATGCAGAGTTGAGTGGTTCAAATCTCGTGGACGAGACTTCAAAGGGCGCTTTGGCCGTCGAAAATGGTGAACCAGAGCTTGGTGGTTCTTTTAGCTCTGTTGTTAGCAGATCAACTCACGGATGCAACATTGCCCACCTTGAGCAGATTATTGAAGATGCCAAAAGTAACAAGGTATGCTATTGTATATTTTGGACTTTTTATAATTTCCGGGAAATAGATAATTTTTGTGGTTATGTGTGCGGTGGGTGTGTTTACTTTTGCGATATCTCAGTATCATTCTTTTCTTTTTGTTTTTGTGATGATGTAGAGAACATTGTTCACTGTGATGGAGTCTATTATGAACCTGATGAGAGAAGTTGAACTTCAAGAAAAGGAGGCAGAAAAGGCGAAGGAAGATGCTGCTAGAGGAGGCTTTGATACTCTTGACAAAGTTGAGGAGCTGAAGAAAATGCTGGAACATGCGAAGGAGGCAAATGACATGGTGACTTTGTGTTACTAATATTGTACTGATACGTGCTTGTTAATGTGCTCAGATTTTTAATAGCGAACTAATCATCTTTATGTCACAGGATGCTGGAGAAGTTTATGGGGAGAGGTCAATTTTGACCACTGAAGTTAATGAGCTTGAAAATCGCCTGCTCAACTTGTCAGAAGAACGTGACAAGTCACTTTCTGTTCTTGATGAGGTACATGCTCGTCACACGATTTAGATCCAACTTGATTTACTCAGTATTTCTATTTTGTTCATTTGCAAATCCATCAATCCTTCTTAACGATACACTGTTAACATCCGTTGTTTCATACTGTAAGATTTTGCTGATTGTCTTATTTTTTTGGGGTACTTTTAGATGCGTGAAGAACTTGAAACAAGACTAGCGGCAGCGCTGGAGATAAAAAATGCTGCTGAGCAAGAAAAACAGGAAAAAGAAGGTTCTGCACGCAAGGCATTTGCTGAACAAGAAGCGATCATGGAGAAAGTTGTTCAAGAATCAAAGCTTCTGCAGCAGGAGGCAGAGGAAAATTCAAAGGTAACATCACTGCCCTGAGGTTCATGGTTCTGAATTTGAAGTCTCAATGTTATTAACTTATCTTCATCTATTTCTGCAGCTGCGGGAGTTCCTTATGGATCATGGTCGGATTGTTGATTCCTTACAGTAAGTCATTTGGAATCTGTTGATATATTTTTCTTTTAAATGTTCATAATCTCATGGTGAATCTTGTCTGCTTAATGAATTTAACTATTCGTTAATCTCTTTGTAACTTGATTGAACAGAGGAGAAATCTCAGTGATCTGTCAAGACATCAGACACTTGAAAGAGAAGTTCGACAATCGAGTGCCATTGAGCCAATCAATCTCCTCAAGCCAGACTAGCTGTAAACTGGCTTCTTCCGCATCATCCATGAGAAGCTTATCTCTCGAGAAGCCTTTGGAGGCATCTTATGAAACACCCGAAGCCTCGATCAACAACGAGAGGCTAAAAGCTTTGGTTGATGATGATAAGAAAGACGAACGTAAGGAGCTGCTGGAAGATGGCTGGGACATCTTTGACAAAGAGCTAGAACTCTAAATGTCTTGTCTCTAGAGAAGATTCAGTCTCTTTATAGAAATAATAAAATCGGTGTTAAGAATAAAAGAGATATGAAAGAGCTTTTGGATTCTGCGTTTATTGTCTTCTATATAGAGTAAACTAGCTTGGATCTTTGAGCTTTCTTTAAATTTCTTCTCAGTGTACAGTTTGCTTTTGGTGTTTTCTTGAACTATACTCATGAGTTTTGTCAAAGAATTTTGAGAATTTAAAGAAAAGTTAGTAGTGACTTTATATACCGTTTTATCAGTACTACTAGTATTAAGCTTCACGATCTTCTTATCTGACTGACTTAATGACTAGACTCTTGATTTCTATTTCGAGAGAGAAGCAGAAAAAATCGGAGAATCAGAGGAAGAAGATGAAATGTCGTTGGAGAAGAAGAAGAATGACAACAATGTCCTGTTGTATTCTTCTTCTTCTTCTTTCTCTACACCGTTGGTTGATTCAGAGATATGAGTTCGTTCACAGACACCTTCAAGGCGCCATTTTCTCTCGTCTTCTCCTCTTTTCTCGGAAAATTTCAGTTTCTCACAGTCAATCGCCAATTNATTCCATTTTCTCTGGAAACTGTCAGAACAAAAAAAAAAAAAAAAAACAAATCTTTTCCTCCCTCTCTCAGGTAGCTTTCCACTGAGATTTCATCTTCTTTTTTAATGTAATGCTACAAAAATTGAAAAAGAAAGATTAAAGTTTTGTACTTTTTTGTTCTCTCTATAACAACAGGATTGAGAACGTTTAACAGAAGATGGCTTCTATACAAGATATTGGACTCTCTGCAGCTATCAATCTCATGTCTGCATTTGCTTTCTTGTTTGCCTTCGCTATGCTGAGGCTTCAGCCTGTTAACGATAGAGTTTACTTCCCGAAATGGTATCTCAAAGGGATACGAGGAAGTCCAACTCGTTCTAGAGGAATTATGAACAGATTTGTGAATTTGGATTGGACTACTTATGTAAAGTTTCTTAATTGGATGCCTGCTGCGCTTCAGATGCCTGAACCAGAGCTTATCGAACATGCAGGGCTTGATTCTGCTGTGTATATCCGCATTTACCTTCTTGGGTATGTATGCCATTGATCTTGAACACGATCTCGTGAGGCACAAGCATGTTTTGAATTGTGCTTCAGTCTCTATATATGTTTGTTTGTTTTCTCAGACGCAGCATTGTTCAAAGGCGGACCGCTAATTTTTTCTTCTTGTGTTGCAATGCAGTTTGAAAATGTTCGTCCCAATAACACTACTTGCTTTTGGAGTTTTGGTTCCTGTCAATTGGACAGGAGAAACGCTAGAAAATATCGATGACTTGACATTCAGTAACGTCGACAAGCTGTCAATATCCAATGTTCCACCAGGATCACCGAGGTATTTAAGTGACATGCTTCCACATATTTTCTTTCAGTTCAGGGCATATAGATGTTATAAGCACCTTGCCAAACTTATATCAAGTGGAATGTTTTCTGCAAGTAATAGACAGTGTCATTAATTGATTTTTCATCCAAGTGTTGACAATAATGCCTTCTTTTTTACAAAGTTGTGTGATGGCATGTGCAGCTTTTCTATTTTATCAACTAAGACGACTGGAAGTTTATTGGTTCCAGGTTTTGGGCACATATAACTATGACATACGTGTTTACACTATGGACTTGCTACACATTATATATGGAATATAAGACTGTGGCTATTATGAGACTGAGACATCTAGCAGCAGAAAGCCGTCGTCCTGATCAACTCACGGTGAGTTATTCTATCTGTTGTACTTATCTTTA
Organism: Camelina sativa; assembly: GCF_000633955.1. Lineage (NCBI taxonomy): Eukaryota > Viridiplantae > Streptophyta > Magnoliopsida > Brassicales > Brassicaceae > Camelina > Camelina sativa. The sequence goes on along the minus strand of NC_025692.1, from coordinate 21,440,081 downwards.
CTGTTATGTAGAAACTTACTTCTCTTTTCCTTGCCAGATTCACCACTCCCCAAATACATCTTAATTTGAACAAAGATCTTGACAACATAATATATTTGCGAATGATGCGTCTATGTATGCTTTAAGGAAAATGGTTCTTAGTGATCTTAACATTAACAGCTAGGGCCAGCGTTTTACATACCCCATAGGACCTGCTTTTTGCTACTCCTGTTTTTTCTTTGAAGTAGTGCCATCTACGCTTTTGCAGGTACTCGTGAGAAATGTTCCTCCAGATCCTGATGAATCAGTAAACGAGCATGTGGAGCACTTCTTTTGTGTAAATCATCCAGATCATTATCTTTGTCATCAGGTACGTTTCTTTAGCTGGCTGAATGGTAAAGTCATCAACAATAAGTCGGAAACCAGTAAAAACTATCTGGTTTCTGCACTTGAGTATGTCATGCGTTTTCTTATTTGATTGTTCCCAGGTAGTGTACAATGCAAATGACCTTGCAAAATTAGTTGCACAGAGAAAAGCTATGCAAAATTGGTTGACTTACTACGAGAATAAATACGAGAGGAAGCCAACAGATAGACCAACAACAAAGGTACCTCTGTTTCAAGACTATTTTAACCTTTGAACACATAGCTCTGGTGTAATGTTTCAGCAAAATGACTCTTTTGAATTTCATGATTTGAATACTCGTCGGTAGTTATTTAATTCATTATATAGACAGGTTATGGAGGTTTTTGGGGAACTACAGTTGATGCAATTGACTTCTATACTTCAAAGATGGAGGTTCTGGCTGAGAAAGTATGTACTCACCTTTTAGAAGTAGTCTTCATACCATTTACATCTTTATTAGAAGTGCATTCGTAATTCTTTACATAAACACAGGAAGCTGCAGAAAGAGAAAAGATCATGAACGATCCTAAGGCTATCATGCCAGCAGCATTTGTTTCCTTCAAATCACGGTGGGGAACAGCCGTTTGTGCTCAAACGCAGCAATGCCACAATCCAACAATATGGTTGACGGAATGGGCTCCCGAACCACGCGATGTTTTCTGGGATAATCTCGCTATTCCATATGTTGAGCTCTCAATAAGAAGATTGCTCACAACAGTTGCACTGTTTTTTCTTATTTTCTGCTTCATGATTCCTATAGCATTTGTTCAGTCTCTTGCCAACCTTGAAGGGATCCAAAAAGTTCTCCCTTTCTTGAAGCCCGTTATAGAAATGTTAGTCCCCGTTTCTTTGTTCTTGACCGTTGCCTTGGAACTTGACCTCTCATGTCATTCATTTATTGACTGCTTAATATTTGTTCATGTTTGTTGTTCATTTTTTGTTCATATGCAGGAAGACTGTAAAGTCTGTAATCCAAGGGTTTCTTCCAGGAATAGCGTTAAAGATTTTTCTCATCATACTTCCGACTATTCTGATGACAATGTCACAAATAGAAGGATATACATCGCTTTCCTATTTAGATAGAAGATCAGCTGAAAAGTATTTCTGGTTCATTATTGTCAATGTCTTTCTTGGGAGCATCATTACCGGGACAGCGTTTCAGCAGCTTAAATCTTTCCTTGAGCAACCACCAACGGAGTAAGTACTTTGGTGAGATGTTCCCATTGTGTCAAATTTCCAACCTGATAAACACATGAACAACGACTGATCTCCACTTCTTTCTCTCTTTTACTTATAGGATTCCAAAAACAGTTGGTGTGTCAATCCCAATGAAGGCCACATTTTTCATCACTTATATCATGGTCGATGGTTGGGCTGGCATTGCAGCTGAGATACTCAGAGTGGTTCCATTAGTCGTTTTTCATCTGAAAAACACGTTTCTGGTAAAGACAGAACAAGACAGGCAGCAAGCAATGGATCCAGGTCATCTGGACTTTGCAACATCTGAGCCACGGATTCAGTTCTATTTCTTGTTAGGCCTTGTATACGCTGCGGTTGCGCCCATTCTTCTTCCATTCATTATCGTCTTCTTTGCTTTCTCCTACGTTGTTTTCCGGCATCAGGTACCTTCAAAGTATCATAGTATTCTTCTAAAGCATACCTGCAATATATGCAATTTATGTCTTATCTTCTGTTGCAAGGTTATAAATGTCTACGACCAGAAATATGAGAGCGGGGCTAGATACTGGCCAGATGTGCATAGACGTTTGATCATATGTCTAATAATATCACAGCTTCTGATGATGGGTTTGCTCAGCACAAAGAAGCTTGCAAAAGTAACAGCTCTGCTTCTCCCTCAGCCTATCTTAACCTTTTGGTTTAACAGATACTGTGCAGGACGGTTTGAATCGGCCTTCTCAAAATTTCCCTTACAGGTGATGATGAGTCAAAAACTCTTGGAAAAAAGACATTTTATATAACTTTTTAAGCTGATTTTTGGGACTGGCTGCGTTAACAGGAAGCAATGGTGAAGGATACACTAGAAAAAGCAACGGAACCAAACCTAAACCTAAAGGAATATCTGAAAGATGCTTACGTGCATCCGGTTTTTAAAGGCAAGGACTTTGACCGACCACGAGTAGTTGATGAGGAAGAAAGCAATCCTCTAGTACCAACCAGGAGGACTTCTCAAGTTACAAGTCGATACAACTCAGAAGCTAGCAGCTCTAATACAGCCACTCCAGTAGCCAACAAGCACACTGGCTCTCCCGGGTCAATGTAGCGAGCTGTGTTTCGGCTCTTGTCGCTGTTGTAAAAAACGGTTCAGACATTTTGTTATATGATGTTAGAAAAGATAGAAAGCTTCATTGTTGTAGAAGTTGGGGGAAAAAATTGGTTCCTTCGGAAATGTAATTGTTGTTTTATACATATATTTGATTGAACTCTCAAGACTTGTGCTTGTCGTGTGTATAGTTTCAGAGCTTAATAGACACAAATACGTCGTCGTTTTGTCAGATAATCTAGTACGGTAGTCGGTAGATTCAAAAGGAAAGAACTGTTAAGAAGTCAAAGGACATATATAGAGCTAGTCAACTTAACCAAAGTATTAGCGTATTTTTGTGAAAACCTTTACCAAAAGTGATTTTTTTTTTTTTAAATTACACCATCTACTGATAATTTTTTAATAAATTGGAAGCGAACACTTTTTTCATGTGATAAGATATTTTAAAAACATATTTTTTTGGTAGGTAGATATTTTTAAAACTTTAGTTGTCAATGTATTTTTTTCACGAATTAATAATATTACAATTTTTTTTAAAAAAAGAAATACATTTCTTAGTTAGATAAATACGAAATACTTGGGGTATAATTTATTGAGAGATTCTCAAAAATAGCACCGAAATAATTTTTTTTTCAAACTTAGCACAATATTTTTAAAATTCCAAAAATAACACTAATTAATCATTCAAAATTAAATCTTAAATTCAAATACTAAACGGTTTAGTGAGATTTCTAAAAATTGTTGTTTGAATGACTTACGTGCAAACAACAATCTTCTTATCGTAAACCTGGAGTGCAGCCCAAAGACTAACATTTGTATCATGAGAAAAACGCGATTCAAGCACCTCTCCTTTAAAGGCAAGTTCATAAAACTCCACGGTTTTAGAATAATAGTCAGTAAATCCACAGTTTAATTTAGTCTAAATCCTACCTTTCAAAACTATACCCTAAATGTGAAATTGAGAATCTAAACCTAAAATAAAAAAATTTAAATATTTTAATTGTTGAATAGTATTTTTTTTGGAAATTTTTGGAATGTGTGCTATACTTGTACATAAAACTTGTTTTAGTGCTATTTTAGACTACTTCTCTAATTTATTTTTGATTTTTGTTTAGTCGACATATTATAATATATCTGTTAGTAATTTAAAAAAAAAATGGAAACTAACACTTTTTCATGAGATAGGATATTTTTATAAATTTAGTCATCAATGATATATTTTCAGAAATTAATATAATATTTCAATTTTTAAAAAAGAATACATTTTAGTGTAGATAAATACGAAATATTTGGGGGTATAATTTATTTTTGATTTTTGTTTAGTCGACATATAATATATCTGTTAGTAATTTTCAACAAAAAAAGAAAAATTGGAAACTAACACTTCTTCATGAGATAAGATATTTTTAAAAACTTAGTTGTCAATAATATATTTTCAGAAATTAATATAATATTTCAATTTTTTTGAAAAGAATACATTTTAGTGTAGATAAATACGAAATATTTGGGTGTATAAGTCGACATATATAGTATAGGGGGCGTCAAAGTAGTTTTGGTATTTGTTTCTTTGGGTCGACATAGAGTCGTCGGGTATAAGTTATTTCTTTTAAGTACCTAATTGCAATTAATCTAAGCCTCAGAAAAAATCTAAGAATTCTCAGCTGTCTTCTTCTTCTTCGGTCCCTGCCAAAAATCTAGAAGATTCTTAAATCTCGTTTCTGCGGCGTAGGTGAAGTCTTAGCGATAAGCTTTTTTGTATCTTCATTACATTACTTTACCCTTACCCCCATGGCTTCTTTCTGACGAAGAAGCGAAGAGAAGAGAAGGAACCAAGTTTCCTTGGAAAGGATTGAACTTTTGTTTCTTTCTCTTCACTTCATCTGCAACCAACCAACCAACAAAAATGATCAAGCTTTGCTACATGAATTCTCATGGCTACTCAATCCCTGGCCTTGGTCTTCCTCATGAGCTCTGTAACACCGAAATCATCAAGGTAAACTAAATTGAATCATTTGATTGGTTCGTGTAAATTTGATGGCTTTCTTCTAAATGATTCAATTTAATCTAGGTTCGTGTAAAAATTGTGTCTTTAGTCTACATCTTGGTGGATTTGGGGGTTTGAATGCTTCAGTTTAGTCTGGGTTCATGTAAAGTTAGCATCTTTGATTCACTTTGGGCGTCTGCATCTTATTTTGATTTCGGTGACACTTGTTTTGATTATGTTATTGTCAATGAATAAAGCAGAATAGCAGGTCTTATCTTGTGAACCCCGGAGCAAGACAAGAGATCATACCTGCAAGCTCCTTCAAGCTGAATCCGGACACCTTGGAACCATGGAAACCGGTTTCTTCTTCGTTTAGCCAGTTCGTGGAGATTGACTCAGCCATGATGAAACCTCTGCTCATGGATGTTCATGGTAAGCTCTATTGTTTCTGATTTATTTCAAGTTGGTGGTTAATGAACTTTCCTGTCATCAGTTTCACCAATTTATATGAACGTGCTTTATGGTTGATGCAGAGACGGCACCAGAATCTCTGGTTTTAAGCTTTGGAATCGCTGACAAGTTTGCAAGACAAGATAAGGTGATGGAGTTTCTTCTGTCTCGGTCAGAGGAGTTTAAAGAAAAGGGATTCGACATGTCTTTGCTTAACGAATTGATGGAGTTAGATGCTATGAAATCCAGTTCTCAGCTACGACCGTATGATACTTCCTCTGTTCTTTACTTGAATCAAGAGTTAGGGAAACCGGTTTTAGATCTTGTTAGGGATATGGTTGATAATCCAGAGTTCTCTGTGAGATCGAATGGTCACGTTCTGTTCTCTTCAAATAGCAATCCTGAGTTGAATGATCTACTTTCTATTGCTTCCGAGTTCAATTTGTCAAGGAATTCAACAAGATGGAGACAGCTCTCACCGCTCATCCCACACTTTCAGAGGTAAGATCTATCGCACAGACTCTACGTTCATTTGAGTGTGTTTCATTTCTTGGTGTTAAATGCTTTTATTATTTATTTTAAGCAGGTTTGAAAGTGACGTATTAGCACCGGTTAATCTGAAAGCAGTTACAGTGCTAGCACCTTTGAAGAGGTAATCTAATCTCATCTTTACTTGCTTGCTTCCATAACTACTTAACTTTTGTGTTGTTAGTGTTCTCTCATATTTGTATTCTTTTTTTTGGGTTCGAACAAGTCCTGAGAAAACCAGGCTCAAGTCACCAAGGAAACAAAACACGAAGCGAAAAGCTAAAGAGAGGGACCTATACAAAAGAAACCATCTCCACGCTTACGAGAGCCTTCTGTCTTTAATGATAGGCAATGATCATCAACACAAACATGCAACAGTAGTCTCTTTACAGAAATCATGCGGAGAGCTCTCAGAACTTCTGACTCAGTTTTCAATCAGTGTTGCTGGGACTGGAATCGCTGTGCTCTTCTCTGTCGCATGTAGCCTTGCTTCAAGGCGTGTACCCTTTTGCGCAAACAAGTTTTTCGACACTGGGCTTGGTTTCAGTTTGGTAATACTTGCATGGGCTGTGAATAGACTCAGGGAGGTGATTGTTCATGCCAACAGGAAAGCAAACAAGCCATGTTCAAGTTTGAAAGATGACGAAATCATAAACAGTGTGGAGAAAAGCATCAAGGAGGTTTACTTCAGAGCTGCGACGGTAATCGCTGTGTTTGCGCTTAGGTTTGCATGTTGAATACTCACGATGAGAGGTTAAAATCTTGATTTACTACTTCATGGGAAGCTTAAAAGGTCGTTTGTAAATGACGAAAACTTGTGTTAGTACCGAGCTGTAAATGTGAAGATGATATTGTGTTGTAGAACCTAAGATTAAGTAAGAGGTGACGAGTTTTGAAGAGAATAAATGTTATGCAAGAATGCGTTTGATATGTTGGAACTACAATTTTGACAACATAGCTTTAGCCATCTTTCCGGTGAATTTTCCGGTGATGTCCATCATCGGAATGACCGGTTTAAGGACTCTTTGGATTTCTTGTAATGAGCACTATAACATAGTGTAATTACTTGTCAAAATCGTTGTTATAATGAATGAGAAGTGGTTAGCTTGAGATGAGTGACCGTTACGTAAACCACACATGCCTTTGTGTTGTATCAAACTGAGCTCGAGTTTGGGTCTTGGTTAATGGGCCTTTAGGTCCAACAAGATATGTCGTTTTGCATAATGAAGTCGAGAGTTGAAATCTTATCAACTCCAAACGGAAGAGTTAGTCGTTCCGGAGATCTCGCTAACGTGTGATACTCGGGCGCGTCTTCAGCTCACCTCAACTCCCCGATATCTCAGTCCACGAGCCCAGATTTTGTGGAGAGCATCTCGTCGTTCTCTCCATATAAATACAGAGCTCTCTCGTTCATTGTTTCGGACACTTGCGAAGAAACAAAACTCAAAAACAGCAAAAGTCCAACTCTCTCTCACTCCTCTTTCTCTCTCTAAGAAACGTAAGTGTTATCAAGAGTGTATCGTTGAGCCAACGTTCGTTTGAGTCCGAAATCAAGTGCTGTGATTCGGGCTCGTCTCGGTTGTATCCTGGGATCCATGTACTCACTAATCCGCCACACTGCGGGAGCTACTTTGGGTTAAGGAAAGAGATCATATCTCGCCTCCGAGAATCTATTCTTTCTTTATCGTTTTACATAGGCATCATATTCGTTATCTAATATATTTGGATTTTCGCGGTCCTACAGTCTTAACCCAAAGTAAAGATTCGTTTTCTACATATAGTTTAAAACGGATCTTACGACGCGAACAGTTGATAAACGATTAATGCCGTAGTGTAATCGATTTGTGAATGTTTATGTGAAGGCCTTCGGGTTGTATTTCGCAAAACTTCACTACAAGATTCTCGAGATTCTAAAACAGTTTCCATGAAGACCATGCATGTGGTAGTTTCGTGAAACAGTTCTTCGAGCAATCAAAAATTGTTTTTTCTACAATAGCTTTATTGCAAACGTGTTATAACGTTCTATAAAGCTATCTACAGAAAATAATTAATTTTTAGCAAATTAAATTAATTGCTAACTCTTGATTAATAATTATATTTGTTCAAAAATATTGACATATCTTTTGTCTTTTATGAACAGATGACTAACGGTGTTGATAACAACAACAACGGAGGTGCTTTCGAGGAACCTCGTGAGTCGACAACCCAACCTGGGTACGGTCCACCACCTGCTCCTCTCCTTCCGACCGAGCTGAAACCGAGCATCCCGAGCTCTGCAGTGACGCCCAACAAGTTTGATGGCACAAACTTTGAATCGTGGCAACAAAAGATGCACTTCTTCTTGTGTACACTCAACCTGCAGAAGTTTCTCACCGAAGATGCTCCGGCACTGCCTGTTGATATCAACGACGTGCATGCGAATGCAAGCGTTGATGCATGGCATCACTCGGACTACTTGTGCAAAAATGCCATCCTTGTGCACATGGAGGAAAAGCTGTTCAAGGTGTTTAACAAAGCACTAACCTCCAAGGTTCTCTGGAATCTTCTAGAAACCAAGTACAAAGTCTACAATGTGGGCTCAGCGAAACACGCCACAAGGGAGGTTCTCAACTACCAGATGGTGGATTCCAGGCCCATAATGGACCAAGTACATGAGCTTCAAGTGCTTGCACAACAGTTAGCTGATGAAGGAATGAATATATGTGAGACATTCACAGTGAATTGCTTCATCGAGAAGCTACCTCTAAGTTGGAGCGACTTCAAGCACTATCTGGATCACAAGCAGAAGCCAATCACCTTGCTCAACCTAATCTCAAGGCTGCAAAACCAATCAACTGCACGTGACAACGATGTGTCCGTCATTAATGAGAATGCAAATATGGCTGAGTATAGGAGAAAAGGGAAAGCCAAGGTTGTCTATGGCAACAAAGGAGCTTCACCAAAAAAAGGTTGTACCAGGCAAGACGGCACCTCAGTCCTCCACGTTCTTCAAGAAGCAAGGCGGGGCTAAGAAGTTTGCTGGAAAGTGCAGCTACTGTGGCAAGAAAGGTCACAAAACCGCTGAATGTCGCAGCAAAGACAAGGGTAAAAATCAAGCCAATTTGACTGAAGAAGACTTGTGTGCGGTCGTCACGGAAACAAATGTGGTGATGAACAATGAGAACCCAAGGGAGTGGTGGTACGACACTGGAGCCACTACCCACATCTGCATTCACAGAGACATGTTCAGCACTTATCAGAAATCCAAGTCTGGTGAGAATCTGATGATGGGCAATGTGTCTCACTCCAAGATCGTTGGAACCGGAAAAGTGGTCTTGAAGATGACTTCCGGAATGGCCGTCACGCTCCACAACGTGAAGCATGTTCCAGACATGAGGAAGAATCTAGTCTCTGGGACCCTATTGAGCAAGCATGGCTTTGCTGCTAACCTTGCGTCCGATCAGATGACTCTGAGGAAGAATGGTGTCTTTATTGGCAAAGGTTTTGTTAAGGGAGGACTTGTTAAGCTGTGTGTTGCAACAATCCTTAAGAAAAATGATGTAGCTTCTACTTCTGTTTCAAACAATTCCATGAATAAAAATTCAGTTGCTTATTTGGTTGAGTCTTCTAATTTATGGCATGAACGATTAGGACATGTAAATTATAAATCTTTGGGNAAAAACTTACGGTGAAGATTTCTTGATGGTTCTTCTTGCAGAGAACGAACCAAGAACATATAATGAAGCCATGACTACACCCAACGCTCCTCTATGGAAGGAAGCCGTTAATAGTGAGATCAACTCCATTATGCAAAATCATACATGGGAGATAGTTGAACTACCTGAAGGGTTTAAACCACTAGGGTGTAAATGGATCTTCAGAACAAAATTAAAAACCGATGGCTCTATTGATAAGTACAAAGCTAGACTTGTGGTGCAAGGATTCCGACAAAAAGAAGGTCTGGATTTCTTTGACACCTATTCTCCTGTAACGAGAATAACATCAATCAGAATGCTAATCGGGATTGCAGCATTAAGAGACCTGGAAATCCATCAAATGGATGTAAAAACCGCCTTTCTAAATGGTGATTTAGAAGAGGAAATTTATATGAAACAACCCGAAGGGTTTGTTGCTCCAGGACAAGAAAATAAAGTCTGTAGACTGGTGAAGTCGTTGTATGGACTTAAACAAGCTCCAAAACAATGGCATGAAAAATTTGACAATGTAATGATGTCAAATGGTTTCAAGATAAATGAATGTGATAAGTGCATATACATTAAAACTACTCCTAGTGGGTATGTTTTGTTATGTTTGTACGTTGATGACATGCTCATCATTGGTAGCAATAAAAACATAATCCAACAAACCAAAAATATGCTTCATGGTCAATTTGACATGAAAGATATGGGTTTAGCGGATGTCATTCTAGGGATTAAAATCACTAGAACCGCTGACGGAATTATTCTGTCACAGGCACATTATGCTGAAAAGATACTTGAGCGGTTTAAAAACTACTCAAAAGGAAAAGCAAAAACTCCTGTAGATCATGAACTTCACTTGACCAAAAACACGGGTGAAGCGGTGTCACAGATAGAGTATGCTAGGGTGATCGGAAGTCTCATGTACTTATCAAATTGTACAAGACCCGATCTCGCGCACGCAGTCAACGTTCTAAGTCGTTACACCAGTAATCCAGGTCATAAACACTGGCAAGCCATAAGAAGAGTATTAAATTACATAAGATACACAAAAACTTATGGGCTGCACTATGGTAAAGAACCAGCAGTTTTAGAAGGGTACAGTGACGCCAATTGGATAGCTGATTCCAAAAACTCAAAATCCACAAGTGGATATGTCTTTACTTTAGGAGGTGCAGCAGTATCATGGAAATCTGCGAAACAGACTCTAACGGCTGGATCAACCATGGAGTCGGAGTTTATAGCTTTAGATAAAGCCGCAGAAGAAGCAGACTGGCTTCGTAATTTTTTGGAAGATATTCCGATGTGGGAAAAACCTGTGCCGGCATTATGTGTACACTGCGATAGCCAATCGGCTATTGCCCGAGCACACAATACTCACTACAATGGCAAGAACCGTCATATTAGAAGACGTCATAAGACCATTAGAAACTTGATCACTACTGGTGTAATTACAGTAGATTACATAAATACAGTTTTTAATCTTGCGGACCCCTTTACTAAAGGGCTAGCTAGAGATCAAGTTGTAAAATCATCAAGAGGAATGGGTCTAAAGCCTACAATCTAAGAGGATGTTTGATGGAAACCCCACCTAAATGACTGGAGATCCCAAGAATTAGGTTCAAAGGGAAAATTAAATCAAACAAAATCAATCTGGAGTACTGTATGACTAATAGTCACAGCCCAGTTCCTAAGATGAAAAACAGTACTTCCTGTGTCTTTAGAGGTTAAGCAATGCTTTTAATGATCAAGTCCATAAGCTTTGATATATCAGTGGAGCATTTCCTAAAGGAAAACTTCTTAAAACAAACGCTAATGGCGAATCACCTAGTGAGTGTGAAATCAGGCCGTTTCTAGGAGAATAAAATGTAAGGCTATATTCTCCAACTTCACTCATGAAATCCAGGCATGTTCATGGCCAAAACGAACACAATAGAGAACTTGGTTCTTCGAGAAAAAGAAGCTGGGTTATACCTGTTGTCTCGGTTTACATAAATATCCGGGTGGTTCAAGACATCATGTTCACCTCCTGGCCAGTAAATCCGACAGATATTAACAATGAGTAGTTCAAGGCTGAAAAATGCTACTATCTCAGACACAATTATTTTTCGCATACACTCTTGAAAGTCGAGTCAGCCTAGTCAGTCTAGTCTTTTAGTCTATTAAATTTAGTTAAGTCTTCATATGTCTAGAGTCAATTCTATTCATGTGGGGGATTGTTGGAACTACAATTTTGACAACATAGCTTTAGCCATCTTTCCGGTGAATTTTCCGGTGATGTCCATCATCGGAATGACCGGTTTAAGGACTCTTTGGATTCCTTGTAATGAGCACTATAACATAGTGTAGTTACTTGTCAAAATCGTTGTTATAATGAATGAGAAGTGGTTAGCTTGAGATGAGTGACCGTTACGCAAACCACACATGCCTTTGTGTCGTATCAAACTGAGCTCGAGTTTGGGTCTTGGTTAATGGGCCTTTAGGTCCAACAAGATATGTCGTTTTGCATAATGAAGTCGAGAGTTGAAATCTTATCAACTCCAAACGGAAGAGTTAGTCGTTCCGGAAATCTCACTAACGTGTGATACTCGGGCGCGTCTTCAGCTCACCTCAACTCCCCGATATCTCAGTCCACGAGCCCAGATTTTGTGGAGAGCATCTCGTCGTTCTCTCCATATAAATACAGAGCTCTCTCGTTCATTGTTTCATACACTTGCGAAGAAACAAAACTCAAAACAGCAAAAGTCCAACTCTCTCTCACTCCTCTTTCTCTCTCTAAGAAACGTAAGTGTTATCAAGAGTGTATCGTTGAGCCAACGTTCGTTTGAGTCCGAAATCAAGTGCTGTGATTCGGGCTCGTCTCGGTTGTATCCTGGAATCCATGTACTCACTAATCCGCCACACTGCGGGAGCTACTTTGGGTTAAGGAAAGAGATCATATCTCGCCTCCGAGAATCTATTCTTTCTTTATCATTTTACATAGGCATCATATTCGTTATCTAATATATTTGGATTTTCGCGGTCATACATGATATTCTGCCTTGACGGATTCAGATTCAACAATTAAAACTAATCAGGAGAGCTTTTGCACAGGCTCCAGTAGTAGTCATATTTTGAAAGGTTAAGGTGTTCAAGTAATTCACTAATCAGAAAATCAGAATTCTAATTCAAATAAATGACTAATAAAACACATTTTGTTTTAACTACTTAGCAGCAACTTTCTTATCCCCCACGCACCAAATCCTCCTTTTCTCGCCATACTACGTGAACCTCGTCTGTGCGAAACCGCTGTGTGAAGGTAGAGTCTTGGATCAACGTTTCAATACCGTTGACAAACGCGGGTAGACACCCGTGTAAGCAATCATGGCTCCATTGTGGATACAGTAGCTTACCGTCACGTTACTTGAATGGAATAGCACAAGTCTGATGGTGTGCACAGTGCACTCGTTATTTTTGAGCTTCTCCTCTGCGGTAGTTTCAATATAACTCAAGATTCCGCTGAAGGATACATCCCATACCTTTAACAGCAAACGATTATACGAAAATTCAATAATGTTTTCTCCTTTCTTGGCTAGCAAGTAAACAAATAATAAAAACCGATCGAGTTGTCAATATCGTTCTTTATAGAAATGAGATTACTTTACTCACTCATCTACCTGCTCGATAGTATTTGCAATATTATAACTAATCAATGGGTCCAAAACGTTGTCAATAGACTGCGACTAAATATTTGATTTCATGGATTTGACTTACAAAAAAAAAGTCATTCTTATTTTTTAATCACTCTAATAATATGACATCGAGACCAAGTGGGTTTTGTCTAAAAAAGTGGTTCTACTATGTTTACTTTTCTTATAGGTTAATAATTAAAATTCACCGCAAAATCAGAAACGAAAGACAAAAAAAACTAGCTAAGATTTTTAAATAGAAATTTTGTACTTTGAAAAAATGCATGAAAAGATTTAACCATAAAAAGAAAAACTCAATCGAATAAAATACTTACCAGCCTCTGCAAGTTGGGGAAGTATTCTACTTTACTTAGCTGGTGGACAAACATACCAAGTGACTCCTAAGAATACATTTGTGTTGTAACAAGTCATATCGAACAATTAAATTAAAGTTAAAAGAGATTTGAAGTTATAAACATAGACAAAAGTAAACCCACACACCTCCGATAGGTTCTCACACCCATCAAGTATCAACACTTGAAGCTTTAGAAAGATCCCAGTAAAAGTATATGATCTAGAGAGATTGAGGCATGCTAGTCTCTTAAATCCCTCGAGTATGCTAAGCTATTGTGAATCAGATATGCTCACGCCACATAGTCCTTTGCATGAGGAGTGGAGGTAAGATTAAAGTTCATGCGTGGAAGAGAGGTTTTTCCTGCATCCCCAAAGATTTTGTTGATGCACTCGGCATGGGCAACATCGGAACTGCTCTCTAACATGGACATTATTGAAATTATGATTTACTGCATTAAAAAAAAAAAATCATAGTGAAATAGATATACATACGGATATTAAGTCAAGGGAGAGAGGTCATGCCACTTTATTAGCATTCTTTGTTTCTCTAAGATCTTGCATTTCTTGATGTGTACCAGATGTGTACACGTATGGATGTTCCTCTCATATGTGTTTTAAAAAATATTTTTGCTTGAAGGAAGACAGACATATATCTAAAAGAAATTTAAATTATAGAAAAATGAGTACACAAAACTATTTATTGTTGTTAGATATAAATTATATTTATTGTTGTAATATAATATTTTTTATAATAAATAAATACACAAAACTTTAAAAGAATAATAAACTTAAAAAAATCAATATGTGATGTGTATTAGTATAGTTCTATATGCTTATTTTAATGATTTTAATGCATGTAGTAACATGAGAAACCTGGAAAAAAAAATAGAAAAATGAGTTTGTAGGAATGAATTTTTTTGGTTAATTCATGAAAATTGACATACGTATTACTTATGTAATTACGACATATAGAAGAATAATATTTTGGATATTTTTGGATTTCCAAAATTTTTGTGGATGTTATTTGATTTTTTTACTGATTATTTTTCTTGTTGAATTTAAAATACTCAAAAAAATATACATATTATCTCATATGATGCTCATATTATTTTTGTTATTAAATTTTTAACTCTAATCCATGAAGAAGTGAATTAAAATATGATTTTACAATGAAATAGATAGTTAAATGTGATTATCAAACTGAATGTCTAACAATGAAATTTATTTTAGTTTAAAAAATTGTCAAATTTTAATATGTATCATTTTAAAAAAATCATTTAAAAATATTAGTAATCTTTTATGTTTGATTTTATAAACTTCAACACATGCATTTTTGTAATGCATACGTCAAAACATAAAATAATTTGGAATAAATTATATTTTAATAAGAATGAATCTTCAGTTATTTGATGAGAATGTCTCTATTTATTTATATATGTTTTAATTTTATATTTCACTCATTTAAAATTAATCATGATATGAGGTAAAATTAGTACTTATGAGATAACATCATATCAAATATATCTTAAATAATGTTGATTCTGTTTTTTTGCTAAATATGTTTTGTTAATTTTTTTTTTTTCAATTTTAACTAAGATATAGATTTGATATGCTGTATTAATTGTGTTTAGTATAAAATATTTAGTTTTATGCATTAAGATGTAAAACTTAAAATATGGTTTGTTATGATGGTATAGATATTTAAATTATACTTCCTATGTCCCATTTTATAAAAGTTTTTGGGTTAAAGCACAAAGATTAATAAACAATAAATATTTTGTCATTTATAAAACTTCAACCATTAGAAAAATATACTGCATAATTCAAATAGTCATAAATTGTTAAACTAATAAAAAAAAATTATGCACAAAAATTTGAGAAAATCTTATAAAATAGAGCAAAATTTGAGAAGATCTTATAAAATCTCATTCATTAATTAATATTTTTGCTTGAAGAAAAGTGGGCACTGAGTGTAGCACTAGCAGCATACAGTTACAAATTATATGTAACATGCACGGATTATGGCGAGGCTGACAAGGAACTTCTCAAGTAGATAGACCTCACTGTTCAAAAGTTCAAAACAAAGCCTTCTCAAGTAGATAGGCAATTCTTGGGTTCTTCCGCCTCCCAGATCTCCGCAGGCTCTGGACCTCCATATTTACCTCACAACTGTAAGACTCCCTCTAAATCATCTTCATTAGGATTCTTATTGCTGGTGTGTGAACAATGTGGACTGCAATGGCTTCTCTTCTTCAAAGACTTGGCAGTGTAAGTGGGTGAATTCCCTTGAGGGATTATGTATTAACATTCAGCAATATATACAAAAATGTGTAGCGTAATTACAGGGATTACACTTGATATGCAAGGATCATATCAATCAGATCAATCAGAATTAATTACACAATAATTCTAATATCTATCACGCAGTTCCTTAGACATAGGGAAGAAGTGAAAAATTGGGCCCCTTTAGTCTGGTTCAAAGGAGCTATTCCTCGCAATTCTTTCAATATGTGGGTTGCTCAGCTTGATAGATTACCTACACGGATGAGGCTCCTTTCTTGGAGATTGCAGGTCTCTCACTTTGATACAATTCATCATCGTACTACTTAAAGAAGAAGAAACAAGCTGATGACGTGGAACAGAGCAAAGAGTGAAGGAAAGACTCAGAAAGAAAGAGAGGCTTTGCCGTTGCAGAATGAGTTTAAAAGAGCCTTGGAAGCTCATCTTCTGGAATATGCTGAATATTGTGAATGATCAGGCGATGAGCTTGTAGAGAGATCAATGTTGATCTCTGTAATCGTTGCTTAGGTCTATGTTGATCTGAGTCTATCGGTTCTTACCTTCTCTTCGTAAGTGTTAGCGTGTGTAATCAAGCTATAGATATCTCAATACTTAACATTGGTGCGGTGAAACTGAGATCGGAGCTTCAACGAGATGATGGACTCTGTGATCTCTGAAGATGATGGTTGTAAGGATGTACCTATGTTCACCGGAACAGGTCTGTCGGTGTGGATTCCAAAAGTGGAGAGGCTTTTCAGTCGTGGCCGTTACTCAGATGATGCGAAGCTTGATCTTGTCTTTTTGTATTTAGACGGAGTTGCATTGACATGGTTTATGCGAGAGATGAGTAAAGAGAAAATCATGGATTGGAATGTCTTTAAGCAGAGGTTGTTGGCACAATTTGATCCGGTGAAGAATTGTTCTTCACAGGTGCCTTCGGCAACTGATTTGATTTCAAATTGTGAATCAGAAGTGGAATCAACCTGTCCAGTTAAGATTTGTTCTTCATCAGAGGCAATTCTGGCTACAAAAGCGTTGGGTGGAGGTGAATATTTTGTCACCGATTCATCGATTGTGGAGATTCACTCAAGTTCACAGAAGGAATCTGATCATGTCTCACCTCCTATTGAAGATATTCAGGTCTCTATTTCTAACTTGGAACCTAGCCTTAGTTTGTGTAGTGAACCGTTGAATGTTTTTGAGGCATGGCCATTTGATACTGTGTGGAGAAATCGGGAACATCCACAACCTGGTTTTGAATGTGTCAAGAACAAGAAAAATGCACATAAGGTGTTTGATGGATTGTTCCCTATTAGCCACAGACTTCAGCAAAAGAAGAAGCTGAGTTTATCCCCTAAGTCATGGAAATTTAAGTTTAAAAACATGACTATGCTGAGAACTAGATCACAAAGGGATCATAACATTGATTTGGTGAAGAAGAAGAGAACATTTCGGAACCTGCGACTGAATAAGCAAGCTCACATGTCAAGGGTGACGTCTAGAATGAGGATGATGCATGATCCAGGAGGCGTGAAACAGCTTTTGCATGGTGATACAGAGCTCATTTTTTTTCCTGACAAGGAATCAAGGGGAAATTATCGAGATATTGCTGTTAAACCCAGACTACAAGTTAGTCTTGATGATATAGAGCTGCAGCAACTCGAAGACGTCAACATTGCACTCATCAGTCACATGTCCCAGTTACATTGTTCGTTGGGTTTTACTTTGGAGAAGAAGTTTGTGACTTGGTTTCATGTTGTGTGTGTGTTGAGCAATATCAGATTTATGCTTGTGAGGCTGCAGGAAAAGAGTTCTAACGCTTGGAAATTTCCATCCAACTATGGGTCAGAGGGACTACAATAACATCACAATCAGTCTGGACCTAGAGCGCTGGATGATGATACACTTTATATTGCTGAGGAATCAAGTGAAGTCTTTATCATGGTCTTGCACAAATATAAGAAACAGAAGTTTCTTAAAACCTGAAAATTCAAGTACAAGGATAAGGTCGCATCAAGAGATTTCAAATTTGGTTTTGAAGTCACAGGGAAGCTAACTGATTTAAGAAGAATACATCAGTTTAGGTGTGGTGCTGTGATGTTAAACTTGGAGAACAACTACATTTGGGTTTCAGATTTGTGGAGGAGTAAGTTGTGCAAAAATTGGTGGTTTAAATTGAAAGATATCTGCAGGAATATAGCTCTGGTTTCACAAGGAAGTAAGCAAAAGGAGGTTGCGGTAGAGTTTCAGTTATTGCATAACACACACCCTGCAGTTTCTCATATTTGCAGAAGTCACAAAGACAGCATGGTCTTTCCTTTTGGGGCTTTACGGTCTAATTGTGATAATGATGTTTTGTTGGCTCAAGGAGTGGGATTGTTTCAAGCTGTAAATGATAAAGGAGTGGCTGCGGTTATAGTACAGTCTCTTTCAAGACTTACTAAGTTGCAAAATGCTGTTAGAGAGTATCAGTTTCCTTATTTCAAGCTTGAGGGCAAGCTAGATCTCAGTGGGGGAAGTAATGGGGAGGCTGCCACAGGTTTGGAGAATGAGATGTTGTTGTTTCATTATAGTTTTCCAGTGTGTTTTTGGACAAGACGGAGACTCGACTATTGTGCAGGACAAGCAATAGATGTTATGGTGTCTAACTTCCAAGTAAAGCATAGGTGGAGAAATAAGGAACTGCAGCTACTGATTTTACTGTTTAAGGTTCAACATGGTTTGTTGATTCAACAACATTCTGATCCTTCATCTCTTTTATTCCATGAATGGAATCCTGGTCCCATTGAGGAGCTGTTAAAGAGCTTTTTGATAGATATGAGACTAGATATTCACAATTCTGCAGCTAGCTTAACTCTGAATGTTATATTGGATAGTCTTTTGAGAGGACGAAACGAATTTCAGATTCATCACAAGCTGGGAATTGGAAACACGGTTGTTCTTGGGATGGATATGAGGCAGAAAGTACAAGTATGGGCTCATCTATAGCTGGAAGGCCAGAACGTTCATTGATTCATCTCCAAGGTACCCTATTACACGTTTTAGTACAACAACAACAGAAAAGGAGAAAGTTACTAAAAACTTGGATGTTCAAGTATAAACAAGAAGCTTGAGTTCAAGCTTGTTTTCAAAGGGGGAAGTATTATACGATTCATCATCGTACTACTTAAAGAAGAAGAAACAAGCTGATGACGTGGAACAGAGCAAAGAGTGAAGGAAAGACTTAGAAAGAAAGAGAGGTTTTGCCGTTGCAGAATGAGTTTAAAAGAGCCTTGGAAGCTCATCTTCTGGAATATGCTGAATATTGTGAATGATCAGGCGATGAGCTTGTAACCAAGCGATGTGCTTGTAGAGAGATCAATGTTGATCTCTGTAATCGTTGCTTAGGTCTATGTTGATCTGAGTCTATCAGTTCTTACCTTCTCTTCGTAAGTGTTAGCGTGTGTAATCAAGCTATAGATATCTCAATACTTAACACACTTATGCTGCTTATGCTCAGTGGAGGCTGAAACTAGAGACCACTTGCTTTTGACTTGTGACTTTTCTTCTTCTTTGTAGAATAAGGTCTTTGTCAGGCTACGGCAAACGCCAGTTGTGTTCCACAATTGGGACAACCTCTTATCTTGGATTAGGGGGTCCTCTCGTACTGCGCCATCTACTCTACAGAAACTTGTGTCGACAGGAAGGCATTTACCAAACTTGGAAGCAAAGGAATAAATGTGTTTCACAACTCTCAGCTGACTCCTCCGGAAACTATATTCAAGATCATCGATCGCCAGATCCTTAACTCAATTCACGCAAGAAGGCATCGAAGAAAATTTAAGGACCTTATGATCCTTTGGATGCGTTGAAGGTATCTATTTAAAAATTATTCTTTTCACTTGAAATTTAATTAATCAAAATTCTTTTATTTTGGAATTTAATCAATCAAAATTAGTTGTTGTGAAAGTAAACATCTGTTAATATGTATAATACTTTGTAGTTAGTATAAAATTATTTAAATTTTCTTATTCACCAATTTGAAATTAGTTAGTTTTGTCTATGAGTATGATTAAGCGGGTTAGTGTTGGTTTTTAACTTCTTTCATATAAAATTAAGTTTTAAAATATTTTGTTTGTGTTTTTAGACCAACCCGCAAAAATATATAAGTGTACTAATATTAACCTAATTCTCATCACATACTTATTATTAGTCCAGGTTTGGACCCCTGGATAATAAAAAAATAGTTATTAAAAAAATAGTTAGTTTTAAATATCTGAGTATGATGGAGCGGGTTAGTGTTGATTTTTAACTCCTTTCATATAAAATTAAGTTTTAAAATATTTTGTTTGTGTTTTTAAACCAACCCGCAAAAATATATAAGTGTACTAATATTAACCTAAATCTCATCACATTCTTATGATTATTTTTAGTTTAGGTTTGGACCCGTGGATAAATAAAATTTTCCATAAATTATTGTTGCTTTTTTTAGTATTGTTATTGATATTTACACAGATAATATTATTGATATTACTCATATGACTAAATTTGATGTATTCACTATTTAAATTGTGCAACAGGATATATATATATATATTTGACATCATAAAACTCTATAAATGACACATCTTTTTTAGTCAAAAAACATATATCATTTTGTGGAGGTTAAAACAATATATATATATATAGTATAATAAAATCATACATTATTAGTTTATTTTTATATTTTTTTCTACCCATTTTTGACATCAATTGCTCTATTCATTTTAACATAGAAAACATTAAACAATTTATGTATAATGGAAAACATGTATAATGGAAAACCAATTATGGAAAATCAAAATTGAATAAGGTAAGATATTATAGTTTCTTTTTTCATTAAAACATTTTAAAACTTGTAATTAAAAAGGAAAATAGAAATTGATGTTGTTCAGATATTTAGGGAAATATATATTTCCATACTCGATTTTTTTAATTTAATTTTTAATTTTTTCTTTTGTATTAAATGTTTTAATTACAATGGCATATGATGTAAATATTGTCCAACTTTAAGCCTTCTTCTGAAAAATGCTGTGAAAATAATAATATAGATGATAAATTAAGGGTGTGAGCATAACAATAGTGGAACACTTGTATATGTGGTTCCAGAATGATTTATTTATTTGGTACAACTACGTGCAACTAATACAACTAAATTTATTAGCAAAGCAACCAAAAATACAAACAAAAATTATTGTATAGTATTCATTTCTATATTAGTAACTATAAAAAAAAACCATAATTTTCGTATTGAAATCTAGATTATTAAAAGTTATATGAGTATCTATCCTATTGGCATATTTTTACTTCAACTACCTTATACATTTATGATTACTTTGTAAATAATCACCACATTATTATGGGAAACAAACAAATAACATATTTTTAAAAACATATTGATATGTAAGTATAGTAATTGTACTTTAATTACCGAATATCATAAGTACAATTGCAAAAAATTATTAAAAATTTGAGTACAACTATTTCTACTTTTAAACTACCAAAGTACAATTGTGTTAATGTCAATACAACTAAAAGCTTGAGTACAACTACTTGAAAAAAAATTCAATATATAATTTTTTTTTTCAAGCATGTTTTTCTTTTACGGCTCCATGTGTTAAGTAAAGTACTATATTATTTATTTTATTTACACATGACACATGTTTCATTTTAGTACCAATATCACTTTTAACACAAGAGTTTTAGTTGCCCCAAAATGTTCTTAGTTGTATGTAAGAGTTCTAGTTGTATCGAAATAGTCTGAGTTGTACATACAAAATCCAGTTGTACCTATGAAATCCATTTGTATCTAAAAAAAATCATCTCATAAAGAAAGATACTACTATCGTATGGAATAGAATTCAGTTTCCAATTTAAAAATCAAATTTCATTGATGATTTACATCAAGCACTATGCTTTTTGTCAACACCTTCTCATGATCATACCCTCATACTCTCCCTAGTGCATTGAATATGTAACATAGAGTTTTTGGTTCTCGTGATTGTGAAATTTTTGGTATTTTCCTTGGCTTTTGCAGTACCAAATCTCTTTTCCCAAAACTTAAATTCAAAAACCCTAAATTCACAATCAATTCTTTTAATTTTGTTATTTAATGTTGACATGAGAAATATGACGAAAATTGATTAAGAAAGTGAAAAAAAATGGAGAAGATTTTGGAGAAGTAGCACAGAGAGAAAATGAGAGAAAAAGAGAGAGAGGGAGATGAAGTTTTTTGAGTTTTAAATCTTGTAAAAAAAATTAGACTAAAGTAGGTTGTAGATCCATTAGGCAATTGGATATGGGTGGGGATCCAAAACAATAGTGGTTGGATCAGTAAATATTGAAAAATTTTAAGGGTTACAAAATAATTTTATAATTTTTTGATTAAAAGAAAGCAAAAAATAAAATAAATATTATAAGAAGGAGATTTGAGAAATGTTTTTTTGGTCAAAGGGCATACGAGAATTAAATAGAGTTTTGAGCCAAAAACATTGTTATTTGATCTACCCGAAATCTCAAAGCAGTAAAAAAAAAAAAGCATCTCATAATTGATGGATTCCTAGAGAAGAATGTGCTTTTTGAGTAATTTAACTCATCACTTTTGATACAACACCAGCTCCAACTGTTCTACCTCCTTCCCTTAAGGCAAATCTTTGACCTGTTTCACAAGATTAAAAATTATGTGAAGAAAAATCGGAAAGAACTTGTTATAAGTACCAAAAGAGAGCGTCTGTAAGATTGTTTTTACCTGTTTCCAGTGGGACAGGCATGATTAGCTCGAAAACAGCTGTGACGTTGTCACCAGGCATAACCATCTTCACGTTTTCGGGTAACTCTACTTTGCCAGTGATATCTGCAGTCCTCAAGTAAAACTGAGGCCTGTAGTTCGAGAAAAAAGCAGTGTGACGTCCTCCTTCGTCCTTTGTGAGCACGTAAATCTCTGCTTCAAACTTCTTATACGTCTTGCATGAACCAGGCTTAGCAATCACCTAATACATAACCGTAGAGAAGTAAACTTTAGTAAAGTTGGTTTTTGGTCTTATTATTCAATCATCCAGTAGTCATAAGGATGCCTAAGCTTACCATTCCACGCTGAATGTCTTCTCTCTTCAGCCCACGCAACAGAAGTCCTACATTATCACCAGCCTAGCAAAATAGAAGTCATGGGTTTAATCAGTCTCTTACATGACCAGAACTTGTCTTTGTAATCTCACGATATTAGCTTTACCTGTCCATTATCCAAAATCTTCTTGAACATCTCAACCCCAGTTACAGTCGATTTCATTGGAGGTCCCTGAAAATCAAATCCGCAGATTATGGTTTAGAAAATGCTTAATAATAATAGCCCCCAGTAATCACCACTTTGGCAGTACAAACACAATATTTATGCACACTTACATCTTTTAAACCCAATATCTCAACTTCTTCTCCCACTTTAATGATTCCCTGTTCAATACGACCGGTTGCCACAGTTCCACGTCCCTTTAAGAAAAAGGAAAAGTATTATAACTGATTCTCCAAATGATACAATAATTGACTTAACAAAAATAACAAGAAAGATGTAGAGTAGTATACTTGAATTGAGAAAACATCTTCGATTGGCATCAAGAAAGCTTTGTCAAGCACACGAACAGGGTCAGGTATGTATTCATCAACAGCATCCATTAGCTTTAATATAGCTTTCCTTCCAATTTCATCGTTGGTGCCCTGCAGTGCAGACAGAGCAGATCCCCGGATGATGGGAATATCATCCCCAGGAAACTTGTAGAAGCTGAGAAGTTCTGGATGGAGACAAGAGTTGATGTCAGAAAGCTTGTACATAATTCATTTGCTGAAAGAAAGAAAATTTGTGACATTAAAAAATGTACAAACCACGTAGTTCCATCTCGACAAGCTCCAATAGCTCAGGGTCATCCACCACATCAACTTTGTTCAAGAAGCACACAAGTGATGGAACGCCAACCTGTGGTGCATCAGATAATTCAAATTGCAGCAAATAACCTAACTTAACAAAGTAGCTTCAAGTGTTCATATTGTCATGATGCGAACCTGGCGTGCAAGTAGAATATGTTCCTTTGTCTGTGGCATGGGTCCATCTGGACCTGAAACCACAAGAATTCCACCATCCATTTGTGCAGCTCCAGTAATCATATTCTGAAAGTTAGTTACTCAAGCAGTGAGGCTCAACGGTTTATCAAAATATTTCTAAGGAATACTGATGCATGTTACTCCACTTAACAGTTCATATATACTAGAGTATGATGCATTTCTAGAGAATAATCCTTCTAGTAATGATAATAGTTCAAAACCGTGATCACTGATCACTAGATTAGAGTCAGACTTATGAAAATGTGTAACAAGTAATGTCTGCAGCGCTAAGATGTAATATACCAAGGAGCATAGTATACTACTATAACATATCAAATAAAAAGAATGTTGGCATCTTACCTTAACATAATCGGCGTGCCCAGGGCAATCAACATGAGCATAGTGACGCTTTGCAGTCTCATACTCCACATGAGCCTACAACAGAACAAATGTAACATCAAATAAAAAAGACTAGAAAAAAATATTGACTTGGAAACCTACTAAGTACTTATGATACGAAGAAGATAACACAAACCGTGGCAATAGTAATTCCTCTCTTTTTCTCTTCAGGAGCTTTATCGATTTCATCAAAGGCAATAGCTTTAGCTTTGCCCTCCTCAGCAAGAACCTAAACATATGTAGGATCACAAAAAAATATCAACTTTAAAAAACAGTTTCTTTAACAACAATTTTGGAAGTATCATGTAACCAAAAATACAAAAAAAAAAAAAANCAAAAAAAAAAAAAAAAAGGAAGCACCTTTGTGATAGCAGCAGTGAGAGTGGTCTTCCCATGATCAACATGCCCAATTGTTCCAACATTTACATGAGGTTTACTGATACAAAAGAGCAACAACATAAGATTAAGACAATCATAGAATCGACAACGACAAAGATCAGGAATCACTCACATTCACCAAACCAATTTTTCAACTTTCCGATCTGAAGAGTGATAAAAAAAGGAAAGAAAAAAACTAACTTTCGAGTAAAAGTGGCCATGGATCTCCAGAAGGAGGTACCGAAGCTAGAGGAAGAGAGATCATCTCCACCGATTGAATGAGAGATCGAGTAAGAGGAAGAAATGGAAGCACCGCAACGAGAGTAGATCTGGGAAGAGAAAGGAACAAGGCGCTTCGAGCTAGGGTTTCGAAGAACAACGGACGCCATTTTGACTTGCACAAAAGGTAGAGATAGAGAGAGAGAGAGAGAGATGGCGAAATGAGATTTGGGGTTTTAGTCGCCTGAGCCGAGTCAGTAAGGGTTTCTGTTGAAACCTCGACCCTCATTTTTTAACCCGACCCGACCCGGAATAAGCCCATTTTACTATTTTCGTTTACTGTTATTGGGCCTTAGTTCAGTAAAGCCCACCTTATTCATCAAATTGCTTCATAAGTGTTTTGAGAGCATATACAGTATAATTGGGATCCAAAGTAAAAATTTAGCAGACTATAGATCAATATTTTAACTTTTGTTTATAAAATATACATATTTTGTCAATGACATGAATCATGCATATATGAATGCGTGTGGTGACACAATGGCGGCACTATTACGAACACTTATATTATAAGTTATGGTTCTTTTTATATACAATATGCTCATCTAATTTTTTAGAAGATTAATTATCGAGTTAAATTTTTTAAAAAACTAGTGTAACATCAAGATCTGATTAGCTCAATCAATTTTAAATTAATGCTTTAACTGTTTGGTAATACTGGCTAATACCGAAGACAACTACATTTTGAAGAAAATATGTATTGAAATTATGATTCTGAAAATTGTTTATATCAAAAAGTGTAGAACTCCCTAAGAGAGATTCTACTTTTTATTAAGTTATATAGAGTGTACAAGTTGTCTACAACTATATAGATGAAGGAGGTCCAAAATATGATTAACTTGCGTTGTCTTGATAGACATTTATGTCGGGAGAGAAGTTATATATCTTTGTCAAAACCATCTCAAATGTCACAGATATATTAATGTGTGTTACACAATTTCTTTGTAATTTAATTGATGTCTCTCTTATGCTTTCGGAAGCAACGGTTCCCACTGATCCACGTCGTTGCATGATAGTGGTTCCTATAATCACATGCGTTGCCGTGGACCGTCTTCCTTTATTTCTTGATATATATATAGTCTATATCAATCCTATTATTTTCTTGACAATATTTATTTATTTATTTATTTGTAATATTCAGCCAAGAGTAACACAAGATGCCATTAACGATGATGATGCCTTTTTACATGAAAGTTTTGAAGATCACGATTCTTCACCACTATATCATCAACAAAGCATGAAAGCTTTTACGTTTCCAGGATAAAGTTTTACTCTGCAACTCAAGTTCTGAAACCAAAAGTTTTATCATTTGACTAACAATATATGAATTCACTTAAAACTCATGTAAATTAGATTAGTAAATTTATGAACATATAACCCGTGATTTTATATATATGAAATGTAATTAATGAAATCGTATCAAATTTCGGTGCTTATACTCACAAATCTGTTTCATGGATACATAATAACTTTTTATAAAGATTTATGTCAATTTCTTGTAATTTTTTTTTTACGGAAAATGTTTTAGCAATGTTAGTATTGAAAAACTTACTTGACCAAAATGAATTTGTATATACTGAATACAACAACTTCAACGATTTTAGTTTAACATTCCGTGACTCAACTAAAATATTAAGAGCACTAAATATTGATGTGACCAACTGACCAACAAAAAATATTAGGAAATCGGGATAAACATTTTATGATTTTTGGGCTTTTTTGTTTGATGTTTTAAATACATGAAAACTTAACCTTCGAAAACAAGAAACAAAATATATATGATCACTACAAATTGTAAAAAAAAAAAAAAAACAAGACTATAAATAGTAAGTTTTTTGACAAAAAAACACCATAAATAGCAAGTTGAGAATAAAGGATTGATGTATCGTGATTTGATTTGATATGTGTATGAGATTTTTTTCTCTAACTATACATGTTTATGATTTATGAACATACATAGTACAGATTTTGAGTGTTAACCCGTCACAGTGTATATAGAAGTTCGAGATTATTATAACTTACAAGTACTATCAATGGACTAATTAAACTAAAGACACTTTCAATCTATTTTTCAAAATCTATTTGACTATATACGGTATTTATATGTTTACGTACGTTTGCAACATAGAGAATACTACACAGTTGCTGATAAATATTCCAAAAAAAAATAAAGGGAACTTTTGTTTTCCGGACCACATGGGAATGTGTTACCAACTATCTCCTTACTTTGACATGTAAGATATGTTAGAATCTTCTTAAGGCTTTGAGGCTCAGAAGACGAGAGCATATTTTCCATTTATCGTACCTTTTGACGGCAAAGAATATAACTTTTTCAACTTTAATTGGTTTATCACATATCATTATCTCGCTAATGTCTCATATTTTTCTTAATTAATTTAGTTATAACTAGAGTTTAGTGACTATAAAGCCGAATTTTGGAGGATTATATCCAGTATATCATCGTACGTTAAACTATATGTATATCAGTTATATTCCCTATATAATAAAACGGAATTACACAACCTTTTTTTGTAGACTATATAATAGATATATTTATGATTTTTTGGTTATAAACTTGTGAGATAGGTGTATTATAATATACTAGTTAGTCTAATTTTTGGTAAGTATGGATAGTATGGATTTAATTAATTATAGTAATATATAAATCAATTATAGGTAGCATTTAAAAGATAAAGAAATCTCTCAACCTAATTAAAACAAAAATATGGGATTCTTCTTTTACATTTATTTTATTTTATATTTAAATTATTTTAATTTTTTATCTAATATATTTAGTTAATAAAATTTATGATTTTTCTACATATGATGTAATTTAAATTTTTTTTAAACAGACATATATTGCTCAACTGATGAATTAAAAAATATACAAAATTTCCTACATCACCTAAGAAAACTAGGCAAAGATTCAAAATCATATTAATAAAAAAGAGACCAAAATGATTTTGAATACGAATGAGCAGAAACCTTGATTTATCAGGCACTGAAATTAAAAATTTTATGCAGTTTATTATGGTTCTTTATTTTAAAGAATTTCAACTTTTAATAACTTTAAAAATTCAAACGTGTAACTTTTTTAAATTTAAGGATTATTAATATTTCAATTATTAAAACATTTATCTTTTTTATAAAATGTTTAAGATA
>NC_025692.1:21396912-21410610 GCF_000633955.1 Camelina sativa | reverse complement strand
TTTTTATAAAATGTTTAAGATATGAATAATATTTAAACTTTATAAGAAGTTCAAATATTATAAGTATTTCAATTTCTAAAATAATAAAATTTATTCAAACATTTTAAATTTTAATAATATATACGAATTAAAATATCACATGACGGGTTATATGGCAGGACATGTTTGAGTTGATATTAATAGAAAATTAAAATGTCATTAATTCGGTGCTACACGGGTAAAATATTATCTTATTATTTTGTGAACTTTTTAAAAACTTTAAAGATTATTAATATTTTAATTATTAAAACATTTAATTTTTATAATTGTTTAAGATATTAATATTATTTAAACTTTATAAGAAGTTCAAATATTACAAGTAGTTCAATTTCTAAAAAAAAGAAACTTTATTAAAACATTTTAAATTTTAAATATATATTTAGATTTATATGAAGTTTTTTCTGCGGTGTACAACGAATTAAAATATCATACGATGGGTTATATGGCTAGACATGTTTGAAGAGATATTAATAGAAACTTAAAATGTCATTAATTCGGTGCTACATGGATAAAATATCATCTCATTATTTTGTTAACAATATGAATATTAGATTAATAGACGTATCTAATTAAATCAATTAATTAATACTGTAAGAAAATAATTAATATGAGGTATAGTGTAGGTTAAGTCATATAATTAACAATCAAAACACAATATATAATTTTAAAAACTACAAATCAAATAAAATTAACAAACAAAAATTAATATTTTTATCAAATAACTTAAACTGCAGTGTACCGCGGGTCAAAATCTAGATCTACTATAATAGATCTAACAAAATAGATGTTATTTTCATAAGTTATATTCAACATATGATTTCATAGCATAGTGTTCGAGCAAAAAAAAAATTAAAACAAATAAAACAATCATATATATAACACTTTAAATAAAAATTATAAAATAAATATTAATCTGTGCTCTAGCACGGTCCAATTCTAATATATGGTTAAAATGGGTTCTGCAGGATCCATCAAAATATCAAATTATATATATTTATCATAGAATCTAAAACTTATAAACCCTCCTCCACACACAAAAAAGGAAAGAAAAAACATTTAATTTTATGAATAATGATTTACCATGCACAATATATGAAGTTAACTATTGTCCGATCTATAACATACAAAACACAAGAGATTATACATTTATCGTACTCAAATATGCAACACATTCCAAATACATTTGCACTCAAGATATACAAATTTTTTACATAATAATTTATAAATCACAAATTAATGCTTCTTTCCAAACAAAAGATATTTCCATTGTTGCACTACAAAGGTTAGTGTGTAGATTTTATACTAATAAATATCTATAGTTATATGCTGTAGAAAATTTCGATACATAAATTATAAAGTCATTGGTTTTTATTCCTCATTCTCGAGATAAAGTATTCTTAGCCATTTACAAAAAGCGAGAAACTATTCTTCTATTTTTTCTTCATGTAGAGCCATGGCTCATATTCCATGAATAATATATAATTATAAGCTTTACGCCAATCAATACTTAATGATTCATAATATGAATTATTGTGTATGTATGTAAAGGTTCATAATAAACAAATATATAAGCTAGCTTTTTACTTGGTTGGACCATTTTCTCACATGGAAGGAGTATCTCTATATATCGATTGCGGTATTTACATATTCGACATGTTTAAAATATTTATATATATGTAGCAATAATATATTAATGGGGGGGGAAAGGCTACTTAAAAGACTTACTTCGTTTAGATAGCTATCTCCTAAAACGTCATTATAACAATATTCTCTTAGAAAAAGAACTTTATTTCCTAAAAAGTGAATGTATACGATAGATTTATACATTTTCACTTACTTAGACGTATATGTGCTGATCGTATTCCTCATAGCGTTGTAAATTTTATTATAACAAAATAAAAATACATGTCCAACAAATTCAAACGACCTAAATTTTGATAATTCAGAAAACTGTCAAAAAACAAAATCACGGAAAAGAAAATAACAAATCGTTATACAAGTTAGAAAATGTTGGTTAGATAGTTATATATCTTATTTTTATTAAAATTACCAAAATTTGACCATATTATATCTATAAATTAAACAATTTTGTATGGGGATATTGTAAGACAATTATCATTCATTTGTGTGTATTTGTCGTTGTCCCAACAATTGTATCTTTTGCCCACTTACACCAACTCGACTAATTCACTACAAAGAAGTTAAAACTCACAACATACACATACACTCACACACACAATTTCCCATTTCTTTTTCATTTTGTACATTACAAATGCTTTTAAAGCTTCATTGATAACATTATTTATTATGAATACGATCATTTAAAATTATTGTATTGTGGAGATATAAGGTATTAAAAACAATTATAATAGTAAACAAATGAAAATTACAAATTAAAAAAGAGGAGAAAAAAAGAAGAAAAAAATCTTGTCAACTTTTTGCCAGACAAATAGAAAATGAAAAAAAAAAGTAAAATTAAATTTTAATAGGATAATCCCTCCTATTAATCGAAAACACAATTATATTACAAACATTACTTTTGTAAAGAATTACAACCGAATATCATTAGAGTTATGGCCAAATAATTATTTCCGTATAGGGATACAACTGTCATTACGCACTGAAACCAAAATGGATAAACACGCGGTTGTAATAACCGGGTATTATTTTATAATCTTAGGTTTCAATTGGTGACCACATTTTAGGAAAAGAACAATGAGGAATGTGATATTCCTCTCTATTCTACAATTTTTTTACCATTTGATAGTAATAATTTTTCTTTTACATTTCTCTACATTCTAAAAAAAATAAGGAACGATAGAACAAAAGTGTTCCTCCCCAAAATTGATGAGGAACAAATAGAACAGAAAAAAGAACAAATATTAAAATTTGTTTTTATATTTTAAAATAAATAAAAAAATAAGTTTATTAATAATATTCAATTTTCTAATATAATAATTTTCATAATGTATTGACAGAAAAAATAATTTTGATATGAATTTCATGTTGAACTAATCTTAAGGCTATTTGAAAACCATATATGAATAGTAAAATAAATTTAAAAGACTCATGTTTATATTGTAAATAAAAACTAAAAAAAAAAAATTACCTTTAAAATTGTATTGTAGGTTAATATTAAATATTAATATTTAATATGACATATCTAAAATTTAATTTACAATTTAAAAAAAAAAATAAAAAATTCATTGTATATATATTAGAAGTAGTATTAGTATTAATATTGAATTTGATTTATTTAATATTTACTATATTTAAAAATATATTTTTATTGTTTGGTTACTATTTACTATTTAGTTCATTCTTTGCAGATTTTCCTTTCATTCCTCAAAAACTGTTTATGCAGATTTTCCTTTCATTCCTCAAAAACTGTTTATTTCATTCTGTATTGTTTTTTTTATTCATTTTCTTTTTGTTCTTCTAATGGTTACCAGTAGAACCTTTACTCGTTCACTTTTTTAAAAAAAATTTAAAAATCGTGACCATTATTTTCCAGATCTTTTTCAATCCTAGCCGCTCATTACTCTCTAAACAAATAACTGAAACTCTCACGATGATGCTCTCGTCGTTTCTCTCTCTCTCACACTCTTACCAGAAGACAATAATAATTGTTTCTTGGATTGAACTTCACCGAAGATAATTTTATCTGCGGATGCAAAACAATACATAGAGATTTCATAAACTTTATATTTCTTTGCCGTTCTTATAACTTTTTTACTTTTAAATTTTTTCAAACTTTTGATCTTCAAACATTTTCATGTAGCCATATTTATGGTATCCATATGTGAGACAATGGTCGAATTTATAAAATTTGTATTTTTAACTGGGACAGCAAAGGGTAAAAGACATAAACATATGGTGTAAAGTGTTCACTCTATTTACCAATATTCGATTTAGAACAAGAAACCAAAATTCGAAGTTTATACGACCAAAAACATTTTCTTTATACCCATACGCAAAATACATTTTAAAATGCTTTATAGTTTGTTTTTTTATAGGCAAACGTTTAGTAACCTTTATATATCTCTTACACCATCTCTTTCAACATCGATAGTGATAATGACTATGACTTCTAAGAATAAGAACTTTAACCTTTGGATGATGCCTACGACTACACATCTATGCAAAACCCCTACAATAAATTAAATATTAGTTTCATCATGATCTTATAAACGTCATATATATAAAGTATTTGAATGTATACATAAACAATAAAGTCACTACATATCTATGTATAACCAAATAGATGATTGATATTTACCTGTAAATTTAGTGGTCGAGAACAAAATTTTATTTATGCCCGTGCTGTATTATATGATGGATATACATAAAAATCCAAAATAGTTAACTTTTAAAACATCAATATTATCAAAAAAAACATGGACCAAAAAAACATCTTCGCCGATGAAATTGATAAACTTATTTGTGCTGAAATTCCAGACAAGGAAAAAGATCCAGAACTCTACAATATAATATCAGAGTGTATGATTCATGGCTCATGCGGAAGGGTTAATCCGTTCTCTCTATGGAGGAGAGTATTTGCTCCAAGTTTTATCCTAAATCGAATGTTAATACGACAAGTATTGACAAGCAAGGATATCATGTTTATAGAAGAATAAAAGATGGTCGTTTTATCAAAAAGAATAGGTTCAAATGTGACAATAGATATGTGGTTCCTTACAATCGTGCTTTGTTCTTGAAATATTATGCTCATATCAATGTTAAGTGGTGCAACCAAACATGACCAGATAGTACTTATTTAAGTACGTACACAAAGGAAATGATCGAGTTATTGTCACTGTTGGACCTCATCATAAATAAGTAGTTGAAGATCCTCAAAAAAAGCTTCCCCAAGAGAATAAGACAGTATAGAAAAACAAAATACAAGATTACTTTGATTGCAAGTATATTTTTAATCTTTAAAAAATAAAAGCTTTTTCTATTTTATGAGTCAATCTAATAAATAAATTTATTCTTTTACAGATATTTATCTTCATGTGAGGCTATGTGGAGGATTCTTGCTTTTTTTTTCCACAAATCAATTATATTGACATCAAAAAATGTTTACAAAATACAGAAACATTCCAATACAACCATTATACGCAAATACATGAATTTGATACAAATTCAGTGAAGGAGTGGAAGTGACCCTGATGTTAATTAGTCTTATAGGCAACATATAAAATCTGTTAAGTCCCCCGTTCGCTATAGGGAGAATTAATTATGTTCCTCCAGTCATAGACGATGCATATCATCTGAGGATCCTTCTTAATTCCAAACGAGGTCCGACCAGCTTTGATAACATAAAAACAGTGAATGGTGTCATACACAAAACATATCGTGAAGCTTGCTATGCTCTTGGGTTGTTTGATGATGACAAATAATATATTGAAGGTATCAAAGAAGCACACTTCATGCGTTCTCCAAAGTATGTTCGTAAAATGTTTGTGAGGATGCTACTGTAGCCATTTTGAGTATGCCTCATATCGCATGGGAAGAGACTTGGGAGTTATTATCTGAAGATATTTTAAGACGTAAAAAAACAGAATTGAAGTGACCAGGTTCAATTTTTAATCTTTTTTTTTCTTCACCAATTATTTGATTTTATGGATCAATATAATTTATTTGTAACAATCTTATTTATATAAAACTCACATTAACAGATGAATAAAGAAAAATAATTTGCTTACAGGAGATCAACAAGCAACTGTTAAAGAATTGTAGTTCTCTAAAAGCTTTTAAAACACTACCCCGCTACTACATGAGAATGTACCAGTTTTAAACCAGCTCATAGCAGATGAACAAAGATTCTGCAATCAAACTGACTTAAAGAAGAATCATGATGAATGGTTGCATATGCTTACAGAAGAGCAAAAGAAGGTATATGATGATATCATAGGCGCAGTTTTACAAAACAGAGGTGGAGTTTTTTTCTTATATGGTTTTGGAGGAACTGGTAAAACATTTATTTGGAAAGTTTTATCTGCAGCGATCAGATCAAGAGGAGACATAGTCTTAAACGTAGCATCTAGCGGTATAGCATCTCTTTTGTTAGAAGGCGGCAGAACAGCTCATTCAAGATTTGGTATTCCTCTAGATGTTCATGAAACACCTATATGCAACATGTCAAGGTCTTCTGATCAAGGTCAATTAGTCCAAGAATCAAAGTTGATCATTTGGGATGAAGCTCCAATGATGAGTAAATATTGCTTCGAAACTTTGGATAGAAGTCTGAAAGATATAATGCGTGATCATGATGATAAACCTTTTGGTGGGAAGGTCATTCTTTTTGGTGGTGATTTCCGTCAGATTCTACCTATTATTGTTGGCGCTGGTAGAGAACAAATAGTAAACTCATCCTTGAATTCATTTTATCTTTGGAAACATTGTAAAGTTTTAGGCATGAGGAAAAATATGAGGCTGCGGCAGAACATTATTCCAAAAGAGGCGCTTGAAATTGACGAATTTTTGAAATGGATTCTAGATGTGGGAGAAGGAAGACTTAATGAGCCGAATGATGGTGTTGCTGATATTGAAATCCTAGAAGAGTGCTTATAACTGAAACAAACTCTCCAATAAAATCTATCATTAATGCAGTCTATAGAGATTTGTATGCCTCAGAGCATGCTGCAAGTTATTTCCAAAGCAGAGCTATTTTGTGTCCAACTAATGATGTGTCAATTCTATAATTGACCACATGCTATCAATATTAAATGGTTAGTATTTCAATACTCATAAACTTATGTTATACTTTTGTTTTATTTACTTTAAAAATAAATAAATTTTCAGTTCTTCTATTTCTTTATTTGGCAGCAGAAGAAAGGGTTATTTAAGTTCAAATAGTTTAGACCCATCCGATAAACGATCGGCGGGAAATCCTGCATATATCCCAGATTATTTAAACACGGTAAGAATTTCATGTGTACCAAACCATGCTCTTCGCTTAAAAATAGGATGTCCAGTGATGTTATTGTGCAATATTGATCAACATGGTGGTCTGATAAATGGAACAAGATTCAGATTATACAAATGGCATACCATGTTCTACAAGCTAGAATAATCACATGTATGACTTTTACAACTTAATTCAAAGTATAATCTCTTATATAATTAAGAAAATAATCTCAAATAAGAATGTTGATCCATAATAACAGGTACACGAGTTGGAAAATAGTGCTCTTACCAAGAATGGTAATAATACCATCAGATTCAAGACTGCTTTTCAAAATGAGGCGTAGGCAATTTTCTGTCTTTGTTGCTTTTGTAATGACTATCAACAAAAGTCAAAGACAGTCACTTTCTAATGTTGTATTATATTTTCCAAGAACTATTTTCTCTTATAGGCAGCTATATGTTGCAATGTCTCGTGTTAGCTCTAAGTCAGGATTGAAAATTCTGATAACTAATCCAAAAGGAAAATCTCAAAGTAAAACAACGAATATCATTTTCAAAGAAATTTTCTAGAACATTTGAGATTTTATATTTTCATTCCACTTAAGGTTTTCAATTATCCTAACAAGGAAACCCTTACAGATGTATACAAGGGAAAACTGGATTTCTCGGGATAATTATTGAATACGGTCTATAGTTAGTTACAACCAAAAATAGATAAATAAAATCCATATAACTGAATAAGTTGAAACATAGATCAATAATAGAGAAATTGAATCTATAATACCATATTTTAAATTTACATCTAAACAATTTTCTTTGTGCTGTAGCACGGATTACTACTTAGTAATACAATTAATGATGCACTAATTTGGACAAATACTCAAAAAGAGAAGAAAAATATAGCAGTGAATGTTTTTTTGTAGCTACATATACAAATTTAGTTAGTGAACCTGTGTGATAATTTACCATCATAAAGTTCATATCTGTCGACAATATATAAGATCCGAATAACAAAACGTTAGTTAGCATTTCTTCGTAGATCATGATTAGAACCTTTCTTATGATCACGAAAAACAATGAGCGACACTTTTATGGGTCACTTACTAAGGGTTCGTGAGTTAACCCCATGCCTCTTTTGTGTGTGTGCCATAGGTAGTGGAAAAGGGAATCTACTGATGTTAGAGGGTGGAGGTGTTCCTGCGACCCACAAATCTGGCCGATGTAGGCCCTAATTTCACCTCACCCCACCATTTTGTAGACTTTTCATTCGGGTTCCATAATTTTACATTTCGTCGGTCTAACCCATCATTCATTGGTTCTAACCTTTTTTTTTTTTTTTTGTCAGAAGGTTCTAACCTCTTTTTTGACAAGGCTACATAACCTTTTGCTCTTTATGGATTTGTGATAATTAGAGTCACACCATAAATTCAAAAAATAAAAAAAAGGTCAACACCATCTTGTTCAAGATTTTTTTCAACGCTAATTAATATGAGAATACATATATTTTTGGATTTACCACTAAATATTCAAGTTTTGTCGAAAGTTTTCAACAAAAAGAAAAAATCATGCATGCAAAACAACACTTGGATCAAAACCTACTAATCACGGATGAGCATCGTCTCTCTTTGTATATCTCGTAACTGTCATAACTAAATGTTTTAGTTAATCACATAGAAGGGATCCTTTTTAACTATTAGTCGATTGACTTGTAAACAAAAGGAGAAGTCAAATGAGAACAACGACAATAGTAGAAGGTCTTAGACTAATTAATATCTTCGAGATACAAATTCGATTATTATTTTAATTTTTACACGTCATCTCTTAGATCATCTTCCACGGGCCTCATGGATATGGACATTGACATCATGACTCATGAGTTTGGTTGGGGTAAAGTTCAGACAGAAAAAAATACAATCAATTTATTAATTACATACATTTCTACGTATAATAACATTTACTAAAATAGTAAACGGAATAAAATATATTAGCTGCATATACCAATAATGACGAGAATAATTATAGCAAAACAAATATATATGGAATGCGATCGAAAATGGATAACAATATGGTGTATATAAGTTAATTCTTAATATGGAAAGAAAGAACGAGGAATAGTATACACAACTAATATTAGTACGTATTATATATCAACTTTGCTATTTAATAGCAAATTTTAAAAAAGTACTGTATATTTTATTCATAAATGACCTCATTAGAATTTTAGATTAATGGTTAACATCAGAGTCATTATACACATAAAGATTCGTTGAAAAAGTTTAGGTATGCAACTAATTTATGGGGCGTTTAGTGTTTGAAATGTTTGGAGCCATTGTTCAAATCATTCCACCGGAATATCAATGCAACGTAATATACTAAGGATTAGATTGAATTCATCTTACTTTGGAATCATTTGGTTACACATATATACAAAACAATACACTATAGAACCTTTCAAAATCAGAATAGATACATAACTAGGAGGTCATTTTATGCAATACGGCAAGATAACTCTCTTTAGTTCAGCGCCGTCCTTTTGTTGTCCAAAGGAACTATTGTGCGTAACATCAACCCAAAAAAAAAGTAGACCATGTCACAACTTTTTGAAAGAGCTTAAAAAAAAATGAGCTATATTTATAAAGAAGTGAATATATAAAAGAGCTTTTATAAACAAATGCTTAATTGCACCCTAATGCATGTTTCGAACAAATGTACTCTTCTATAATAATAAAAAAAGTTTTAGTGAATATTTCTATTTTTAACTATTCAATGTGTTGCATAAAAATAATTCATATTATAAATTTATATAGTTTTTTCTGTTAATTATAAAATAATTATAGTTGTCATGTGTGTGCATTCAATAACAACATCATATGTTCTTTACATAATAAGATACTAACAAACATCATATTTTGAACCAAAAAAAAAAATACATTACTATAGTATGAACATTTTACTAATTTCAGATAAATTTGGAATAGTAACATCACAAATTTATTTGTTGTTTTGTCCCAAAAAAAAAAAAAAAAAAAAAAAAGAAAAAAAAACTAGGTGGAATAGTAAGAAACGGGCAAAACAAAAGAGGGCCAGAAGTTGAGCCACGTCAGACATAAGAAAGTGCCACGTCATCTCCGTAAGTCTCTCCCACCTGTACGGACCCTCCTCCCCACGGCTGCCCCCCAATATATATAATTTGGGAGGAAGGAAGGAACCAAAAACCAAACCTTCTCTCATTACACCTGCATGTGCTGCGACCCGTCCCCAAACCCGACCCGACCCATATTTCTCAACCCGTTTTTTGCCTTTTTTTTTTCCTCTGTTTTTAGCCGCCGTCGTTAAATCGTAGAAACACACACCGTTCCCGAGTGACTGAATCTTCGCCGGAGTTTTTTAACGCCGATGACGATAGCGTCAGCGCCAGCACGCCAGACAGATCGATCAGCAGCCACTGGTTTCACCCCTGCTTTCGCTACGACGGCGAAGGCGGTGGTGACCGTTCCCGTTCAGGTTCCGCCTGGGACTGTTGTTTCCGAAGGACTAGGGAAAGATGCGTTGATCTCGTGGTTCAGAGGCGAGTTCGCGGCGGCGAACGCTATAATCGACGCCATGTGCTCGCATCTCAGAGTAACAACCGAAGAAGCAGTTTCCGGATCGGAGTACGAAGCTGTTTTCGCCGCGATCCATCGCCGGCGTCTGAACTGGATCCCTGTTCTCCAGATGCAGAAGTATCATTCCATCGCTGAGGTCGCGATCGAGCTCCAGAAAGTTGCGGCTAAGAAAGCGGAGGATCTCAAACTGAAGAAGACAGAGGAGGCTGAGCAAGATCTGAAAGAAGCGGCGACGGCTGAGGAGGAGGAGGAGAAAGTGATCAAGAAGAAGGATGATTGTATTGACGGCGAGAAAGTAACGGAAAATGAGATTAACGGAGATGTTGAAGACGTTGAAGATGATTCTCCGACTAGTGATATCACTGATTCAGGTAAGTAACACAAACTTTACGTAATTTTCAAAACACTACAAATTTTAAAAAAAATACTTATTTTTTTCTTGATCCCAGATTTTTTTTCATAATTTAAAAATACAATGATCGATTTTTTCATAATTTGTTTTTTGGGTTACATTATTGGTTTTTTTTTTTTTAGTTGAAACTTTTTAATATATAGTTAAGCATATTCGTTGAAGTTTGGTCATTTGATTCTCTCTCTGTTCACTGTGTAAACTGGCTCTCTGTGGTTGGTGACGATACCAAAAAAAAAAAAAAAATTGATAACGAATTTTTAAAATAATTTTTTTTTTTCTAAAGGGAAAAATAT
Organism: Camelina sativa; assembly: GCF_000633955.1. Classification (NCBI taxonomy): domain Eukaryota; kingdom Viridiplantae; phylum Streptophyta; class Magnoliopsida; order Brassicales; family Brassicaceae; genus Camelina; species Camelina sativa. Next base: position 21,399,349 of record NC_025692.1, on the reverse strand, counting down.
TTTTATTTAGGAAGAAATACAGACTAATTCAAGTTTCAAGATTTAAGTACGTGTTTCCCTCTACTGGATCCGAGATGTATTCTTAAACAATTTTGACTTTTGCATTCTTTATTTGTAATTCTTTTTTCCTTTTTTTTTTTTTTGAATATATAGTATATCAAACGTGAGATTTTTATTGCATCATTATGTCACAGATTCGATTTTTTTAGACACAATTTACTAAAAATAACCAGATTCTCTTTCTTAAGTAATAAATCTTTTTTTTGTTCATTAAACTTAATCACTCTCACGTCCTGATTTTTTTTCATGTTTGAAACATTATTATTTATATCTTTTGTAATAGAAAAATTAATATTTTAGTTTAAGACGAATATTCAACTGAAAGCTAAGCATTCAGTATAGTTTAATTTATTTTGGGTTACTTTTAACGTGTTTGAAAGAGAATATTATACTATACTAGAAATACTTTTTTTATTGCCGGCTATTTAGTGGTTTTTATAATAATATAAATAAAGTATACATTTTTTTTGGTTAACTAGGGAGTAGTAGTAAAGTAACTTTTGAAAAAAATTAATTTTATCGTAAACTATTATTACATGAGTTTTGCAAGGATACATTAAAAATAAAAATAAATCGTACTATCAAGAGTTCAAGACCTTATTATTTACTAAAAACAAAAACAAATTAACACAAACTTTCATGAAAATCGTACAAAAGTACAAAATCTCTTGTAGTTGTGTTGAAAAAAGCACAATATGGAAAAGTCACTCTGACTCCTCTCTCTAACAACTAACAAGGTTGAAAAAAAACTGAAAAGACAAGAAACGTCACGACGACGTCGTTTAGATTAGAAGATTAGGGATTCCATTTCTCAATGTAGACGAGTTGGGTATGTGTTTACTAAGTAACAAGTTTTGTTGCCTTGTGCTTTAGTTGATGTATAACTGTAAAACGCATGAAAGGTGGTATCACAATCTCACATTGATTCGCGTGTGATGATATTTTTTATTGCAATTTTCTTTTTCTCTTTGTTAAGAATGGTGGGTGAGCTCACAGCAGCCGTTGGATTTAACCAGAACCGAGTCGTCATCAATCATGGTCCCCCACGATTTTTGCCGTGCCGCCCTTTATTTATTTTTCTTTCTTCTCGTCCCGAATGTTCGAATCCCTCACGCCTCACGAGCACATTTTTTTTAAATAACTTTTTAGCTTTTTTTTTGCTTTTTGTTCACGGCCATAAAACGAGTCAGAAGTCTATAAAGATTAGTAAACTTTTTTTGTAAAGATCTTTTTTACCCGTCTTGATGTGTGTGTAAGTTAATTCACTTGTGTTACTAAAAGTCCAAGTATTAGGTAGAGACACGTGGACGAAGACATTAGACTTTGTAGTCTTGTCTTCTAACATTGAAAGTCTCTCTGGCTTTCTCTGATACATTTTACAAGGAAACTATAGGTTCTTTAACCTCTTTAGAATGGTCCATGAGAATCAAATCAAAGATCACATTTAATTGTCATTACTTTAATGAATCGATGTGTTTCTCTCTAAACCCAAAGAATCGAATCTCACATTAATTAGTTGATTTTTTTATTTTTAAATACTTTACAACTAATATTGTGTGTAATGCAAGTATATGGCCAATTTTAAACATTATTTTTTTATGGTTTTTAATAGGTTCTCATCAGGATGTTCACCACACTGCTGCTGCGGATACCACACATCAGATTATATGTCAGAGCCATGAAGATTGTGATGCACGCTCATGTGAGATTAAACCTATCAAAGGTTTCCAAGCCAAAGAGCAAGTGAAAGGCCACACTGTGAGTAATGTGTTGGATTTTGAGGGACGCATATGCATATATGATTATTACTTATAAATTTAATGTTGTGATGTTAGGTTAATGTTGTGAAAGGACTAAAGCTGTATGAAGAATTACTTAAAGAAGATGAGATATCTAAATTGATAGACTTTGTGGCAGAACTTCGAGAAGCTGGCGTTAACGGGAAGCTTGCAGGTGACTTTTTTTTCTTACGCGAGAACACATCATAGGGCTTTAAGAGTGTTTTCCGGTGCTTACACAAGATGAATGCAGGTGAGACTTTTATACTGTTCAACAAGCAGATTAAAGGGAACAAGAGAGAGCTGATCCAGCTTGGTGTCCCCATCTTTGGCCATGTTAAGACAGATGAAAAATCCAACGACAGCAACAACTCTGGTAAGGAATCGCTATGATCCGCCAGGATTCAGTCTAAATGGTTTGATGCATGTGGATGGCTTTGACCGGAAGACTTTATTGTTGTTATATAGTTAACATTGAGCCAATTCCACCACTTCTTGAGAGTGTCATTGATCACTTTGTCACATGGAGACTCATCCCAGAGTACAAGAGACCAAATGGTTGTGTCATCAACTTCTTCGAAGAGGTACGTATACACATC
>NC_025692.1:21393830-21395963 GCF_000633955.1 Camelina sativa | reverse complement strand
GAGCCAATTCCACCACTTCTTGAGAGTGTCATTGATCACTTTGTCACATGGAGACTCATCCCAGAGTACAAGAGACCAAATGGTTGTGTCATCAACTTCTTCGAAGAGGTACGTATACACATCTCCATGGATCCACCATTCCTAGACGTTTACGCTTTTCTTTAACCTTCGAGATTACTTCTCTTTTGCAGGGTGAATACTCACAGCCTTTCCTCAAACCACCTCACTTAGAACAACCAATCTCCACTCTTGTCCTCTCTGAATCAACAATGGCCTTTGGACGTATTCTCTCAAGTGACAACGAAGGCAACTTCAGAGGACCTTTAACTTTGTCTCTCAAACAAGGGTAAGAAACATCGTAACCTTTTACTTTAACTCTGAGACAATGTTGATGTCTCTTTATTAACGTCCCTCGGATCTGATCTTTATAGGTCTATGTTGGTGATGAGAGGGAACAGTGCAGACATGGCTAGACATGTAATGTGCCCATCACAAACCAAAAGAGTAAGCATCACGTTCTTTCGTATTCGACCTGAATCATATCATAACCATTCACGACCCACAAGTCCTCACAACGACGGTGTAATGACAATGTGGCAACCCTACCAAATGGCACCAACTCCATTCCTCAATGGCTATGATCACTCAGTTGACATGATGCCAAAACTTGGAGTCCTACGTCCTCCAATGGTCATGATGGCACCACCACCGGTTCAACCAATGGTATTACCAAGTCCAAATGTGATGGGAACTGGTGGTACAGGCGTTTTCTTACCATGGGCATCTGTTAATAGCTCAAGAAAACATGTGAAGCATTTGCCTCCACGTGCGCAGAAGAAGCGATTACTCCCGCTTCCTCCTGCTGCTTCTTCTTCTCCAGCTGGAGGATCCACCTCTGAGCCTGTGATCAGTGTAAATTGATCATAAGCCTTTCGACTTCTTCAGCAATACAAGCTTTGATCATCTGGTCCGTGTCTAAGCCGTGCTCTGTTTCTTTCTTCTCTCTCGAGTCTCTTTTGTTCCTGTTTCCTTTTATTTTCTTTTTCCAAATTCAGTTTAGGTTAACTCAGGGTTTATAGATAGAAGAATTAAGTTTGTTACATCCCCAGAGGCAGTATTTTCTATTTTGTGTACGATTTTTATTATCAGTATATTTCTCAAAATGTTACATTTCTTTGCCATTTTTTTTTTTTTAAAAAGAAGAGATTAGAGTACAAATTGTTAGTTCATATTATCACATTTATAATACAGAACTAGAACCCAAATTTTGTATTGGTTATATTGCGAAACTGAAAAATACTTAAGATTGTAAAAATCTCTTTCAAAAATAGTAAATCGAGTTTGAAAAAAGAAAAAGAAAAAAAGAGAGCAAAATAATAACAATCAAGAAGAATCCATGCTTTTAGGTCATTTAGTTAACGCATTATGAGGAAACTTTGGTTGCAACAAGTCCCAAGTTGACATATCTATTCACTCGATCTTCATCAGTCTCCATTGATTCATATATGGATGTATACGTAGAGACTCAAAGAGGCTCACCATTCTCCATTGAAGTGGGCTACTTCGATACAGTCTTAGAGATCAAAAAGAAGATCGAGAAGTATCAACGTATCCCTGTCCCGAAACAAACCCTTCTCTTCCAAGGCAAGGTTCTTCAAGATGATCTCGATATCGAACAATGTCAGATCCTCAACAACTCTCGTCTCCAACTCTTCCTCTCCTCTCCCGGTAACAACGACCAAATGCGCAATCAGAACCGCAACAATCAGGTGTTCCAAACCGAGCAAGATTCTCCACCATCAAACTCAACAGAACAGATCAATAACGGTCATCCTCAAGATTCGACAATGCTAATGTCGGGGAGTAACAACAACAACAACAATCCCCTGAAGAAGCTGAGAGTAATGGTGCTGCCTAAATGCGGGACTAGGAAGATTCCAGTGGAGGTGAACGCAGGTGATAACGTTGGAGAGCTGAGGAAAGAGCTGGCTAAGATTCAACAGAGGTTTCAGTTAAATCTGCCTCAAGATGACTATTTCTTTATATACAAACAGAATGTAATGGATGATGACCGGTCTTTCCGGTGGCACCGTGTTGATCACGGCGATACAATTGAGATTTTCAATGGAAGTG
>NC_025692.1:21360944-21393267 GCF_000633955.1 Camelina sativa | reverse complement strand
CAACAATCCCCTGAAGAAGCTGAGAGTAATGGTGCTGCCTAAATGCGGGACTAGGAAGATTCCAGTGGAGGTGAACGCAGGTGATAACGTTGGAGAGCTGAGGAAAGAGCTGGCTAAGATTCAACAGAGGTTTCAGTTAAATCTGCCTCAAGATGACTATTTCTTTATATACAAACAGAATGTAATGGATGATGACCGGTCTTTCCGGTGGCACCGTGTTGATCACGGCGATACAATTGAGATTTTCAATGGAAGTGTTTCCGGTGGCTCTTAATTTTTTGGATTATGAATTTTTTATTTTTTTGGCTAATTGTATTCCTAATTTCACATACACTTTAGTAAAAAAAAAAGAGAACCTATATGGTACATTATTGTTCAAATCTGATAAACAAACCTGTTCAAGACCCATCTCCAAGTAAGCTAAAAACTTAATCTAGGGGACACAAAAGCATCATACCTTCTTTTAACTGATCATGATTCCAACTTAACTCTCTGCAATGTCTTTATTGAAGTTTCTTGCTTAACACAAATTATACACTTCGGAAGATCTTAAAAACTACTACTAAAGGAGAGAAATTAGTAAGGAGAAATGACAAATGAGTAAGCATTCTTGATTTCAAGAATGCTTAATGCAACCGTTGGATCAAATTAGTAAGGAGAGAAATTGACGGTTAAGATCAAATCAGTAAGTGCTATTTAAACCAACTTAACGAATAAACACTTTGGTCACAACTCACTCACAAATCATCATCACTTTCTGATCTCTCTGTATCTTCTCTTCTTCACCAATCTCTACTGATCTTGAAACACCATTGATACGATTATGAAGTTGCTCATAGATACTGAAAGTGACTCATCGTTCTCCATTGATGTTGATTTCTTGGATACACTGTTAACCACAAAACAGAAGATCGAGAAGGCTCAAGGTATCCCTGTTTGCAAACAAACCCTTCTCTTCCAAGGCAGTGTTCTTCAAGACCAATTTAAGATACGAATTTGCCATATCCTAGAAAACTCTCGTCTCTTTCTCTACATCTCTCCGGAAGACAACCCTAATCAGAACAACCACGATCAAACCGAGCAATCTCCATCACATCCAATTCATGGGTACGTTAACAATCAAGATTTGCCTGTTGTGAGCAACAAAGACTCAATGAAAGGGTTCCTTGGGATTCAAGATTCGCCGCAGGGTAAGAACAACCAAGTTTTCCATCAAACAGAGCAATCTCGATTACCGTCAAACTCATTTGGAGAGAGCAGTTATGGTGGGGATAGAGCTTTGCCGCCTAGGGAACAGGTCTGCAAGAAGAGCCAACATTATCGCCCTGTCCAAAGGATCATGGCAAGGAGAATCGATAACGGATCATCACGACCGTCGTATTCACTTGATGAGTTACTTGCCCCTCAAGATTTTCCGCCTGTGACGTTTGTTGGAAGCAAAAGAAAAAGGAATCAAGAAGTGGTTCAAACCGAGCAATCTTCAACGTCAGACTCAGTCAAAGAGGTCATGAACATTCAAGTGCCTGTGAAGAAGATGATCAAGACCAGCCCTATGAAGCTAACAGTGTACGTGCAGCCACCATATGAGGAGACCAGAAAGATTCGAATGGAGGTTAACGCAAATGATAGAATTAAAGAACTGAGGAAAGAGCTGGTTGAGATGCAAAAGAGGGGTGAGTTAGATCTGCCTCCCCAAGGGTATTACTTTGTTCACAAACAGAAACCATTGGCCGAAACTAGGACATTCTTCCGGTACGGTGTTGCTGAGGGCGATACAATTAAGATTTCTCGCTTAGTTGTTTATTCTTGACCTCTGTCTCTTTGATCATTAATGGAGCTTAAACTCTCTGCTGCAGTTTCCTACTTTTCTTATAGCTTTAAAGTTTTCTTACTTCGTTCAAAGTTTACAGCTTTCTGCAAATATGCTAAGACATGTATGTATTTACCAAGAAGAGAAACTAGTCCTTGTTGAGTTAGTTTAAGCTCTGTGCATTCGAATGGTCTGATACTTTAAAGATCTTGGCATTACAGAAACAAGTTTAAAGATCAGATGTTGATTCTTTGTTGACAAAACAGGGCAAAAGACAGTAAAGTTTCTCGCTTTACTTATAAACTAAAATTCACAATTCCTAAAAACACTCTGCTACTTGGGTTATGATACATGTTTACCAATTGAATGTTCAGCTCTTTTGCAGTCTCCTCTTTTCCTAAAGTCATTTTGACTTCTTCGAAGTCTGATGATTTGTGTTCCCTCTTAAAGCATAAAAAGCTAGAAAAAAATGGTGGTTCAGCTGAGGTCGAACCAAGAGGCCATAGTGATTCTGGGCGGCGCTGAGCTGTGATCCGTCCACTGCTGTAAGCGGGAAGTAATCGCTGCTCTGTGAAGCCAGCCTCACGCATTGCCCTCCAACTTTAGAACCCGCCTGAGCTAAGCCTTCGCTCAACCCACACGGATTACTCACAGCTTGGACTGGGCAGCTCAGAAACATGCCGTCACCAGAACCGACCTGAGGAAACGACTCAGTGTCCCACCATCTTATAGTCCCCACTTAGGTTACAAGCTCTCGTTACTTAGCTCGACGTCAAACACTCCATTTCGTGTCATATATAAACCAACACAAAATGAGTAGAGTGACCGATGTGGGACAAAAGACTTACATTAGTATTGATTCATGAGTTATCATTTTTGGTAGGCCAAAAGCCTAATAAAAAGGCCCAATAGTGAAATTGAAGTGACGAAAAGAGCAAATCAATCAAACTTAAGTTCAAGCTTTCTATATTCTCCTCAAAGGTTTCTACTTTCTAATAAGATTATCAAAATGAAAATTTTGAAACGTTTTGATAATCTGGCATATATATAAGAAGAGGTACATAAGATCTAATGTCTTCAATCACATGTCAATTTTTTTGTTGCATAAAAAATGCAAAAACTTGTTTATGCCACCTACCAAGATATCCAAACACATTTGGGCGTGTCTATGTGGCATCAAAGGAGGATGCATCTTTTTACTTTTTTTTATAGAAGAAAAATAAATATAATCCTCTTGCAATATCAATGGCAATAGGCAATAATCTGTAACTACGGCAATTTTGATTATGTTGAACGTTGAAACTTTTTGGTAATTTTCCCGTTAAAAATGCTACGTAACAGGTCTTTTCTTATATGTTTACTTCTCTTTTTTTTTTTTCTTTTTTTTTGTTGTTGTCTAGAATCTTTTGCATGTGGGTAATGTTTAGAATCTTTCATCTGTTGATATAGTGTATGACTGTGCAGTAAGCTCAAAAGGATAGTTTAAACTTTTTATTAAACTTTAAAGTTTGGTTATTAGGTAGCAACGTGTACTAGAGTCGGAGGGTTTTGATTGTTGAACTAACCTTCAATAAAAATCCATGGATTGACAATATAATCTTTAAAAAACACAATAAGTTGAACTAACAAAAGCTCAAGCCAACCATACCGAAACCGTAAAATACACCTACCAAAAACCATATATTTGTAATCCTGCCACTATATAAACTCAATCGCACATCTTTAAATTTCTCATCAGCACAAAGCAATACAAGTGAAGCATTTAAGGAGGCTTAGCCATAATCAGAGATTCATTAACACACCCAAAATGGTATCATACAAGTTCTTTCTCATTGCTTTTCTAGTGAGTCTCTCATTCTTTAATACGATCAACACTTGCTCGGCCTCGCGAAAGCTTCTCCAGCAACAACCTCTTCCTCAAATTCCAAATCTGCCTATCCCGACAATGGGACTACCTCCATTGCCGTCAACACTGCCACAACCAACACTACCAACTCTTCCCACAATGCCATCAAGTTTGCCACAACCAAACCTTCCCACAATTCCCACTGCAATGCCTCCAATGCCAACTTTACCTTCATTTCCGACAGTAATTCCTTCTCTTCCGACTAATCTCCCATCCATTAATATTCCGTACTTCTCCCCTCCGCCTTCTACAACTACATCGAATCCTTGAATTATCACTCCATGTGATTGATGTATCTTTTATTATATTATTGTTGTAATGAGTTGTTTCACTATTCTTGTCTGTTTTGGTTTGGTTAGTTACTCATACCGCCGCTTGTGCTTTGTACCTTTAATTTTATTGTATTTTGTAATGTTTTGTGTGAAAACCTATAAATAATCATTCAAGGTAATTTGTTTGTTTCAGAAAAGATCGGTTGAGTAAATGAACCGAAAAGATTAAGAACCAATCATAATTTCCCATTGCTTTCAATTAACCAAAGCTTCCTAGTGTGGTTGGACATACTTAACTCAAAATTTACATAAATAGACTGTAATATAACATTTTTAAACCTTTCAACTTATGATATTAAAAATACATATTTGTTACACATAAATAATAATGTACTGTATATCTCAAATTCTAGCAACAAGGCTGCGGAAAAAAAAAACAGGAGAAAGAAAACGTGATCATTGTGATCAATACCATATTAATGCGTAAAAATTTGTACTTTTCTCGTTACGTAGAAGCAGCACATCAACTTCCACTCCCACAACGTCTCATGATTTTGCTATTCCAAGCTAAAAAAAACATTCAGCCACCAAAAGAAATGTCTTCAATATAGGCCTATCCAACTTCCTAACATGTTTTATGCTGACAATATAAACAGCTTAAAATTTTCCAAAAATGGGAGAAACAAAAAAAGACTAGCCGTATAACAAAAATGGTAACAAAAAAACAAGTGTAGTATTGTTTGAAATCCTCTTGGCCATTCTCTATTATATATAAATAGATGCACCCATCATCGAGTCAGGTGACATTGGCATCTATATATATCTAAAGTTAAAAGTATTTTAAGTCAATGTTAGCTTCATTGGGCTGGTCTCTTGATCCTCTTCTTCACAGGCACTTGATTCATGACCTCTTTGACTGAGTCTGACGTTTGCTCGGTTTGAACCACTTCTTGATTCCTGTTTTTTTTTTTTTAATAAAATTTCTGGTTTGATATTTTTACTTCCGAACATAACATAGTTTAGAGTACAAGGTGCCTAAGCAGCAACGATCTCTGGGGTGAACAAACCCGGTACAAGAAAAACAACTAGGAAAATTAAAGAGAGTAACTTCGAAACCACAACGCAAGCAAACCTTGGAGCTTCGGAATATGGTTCCTAGCTAGGCATGTGTTTCGAATCCGTCTGTCCAGGGAGTGGAACAAACATTCGACCGGCGTGCGGGTATTGGTGTAGATGCGGGCATTCCGTTTCTTTTGCTTCCAACAAACGTCACAGGCGGCAAATCTTGAGGGCCAAGTAACTTATCAAGTGAATATGGCATTCCGTTTCTTTTGCTTCCAACAAACGTCACAGGCGGCAAATCTTGAGGGTCAAGTAACTTATCAAGTGAATATGACGGTCGTGATGATCCATTGTCGATTCTCCTTGCCATGATCCTTTGGATTTTCACAGGCCGATAATGTTGGTTCTTCGTGCTGACCTGTTCTCTTTTGCATGTGGGTAATGTCTAGAATCTTTTTTTTTGTAAATAAATGTCTAGAATCTTTTGCATGTGGGTTTTTAACGGACGTGTTCCTGGTGGCTCTTAATATAGCTTTCATTTTTCATGACGAAAAAGAGCGTTTAAAGATTCTGATGATCCAAATATTCTATGATCGATTTGTCATCTATGCCTTTGACCCCATGCATGCATAATCATTTTCTCGTTTAATCGTAACTCTCTTTCCGTTTTTATATATATTTTTTTCTTTCAAAATGGCTAAGAAATATGTACCACATCTTCTTCCATATTGATTTTTTCCCTTCTTTAAGACATATCATGTATTATTTTCTTGGTTACATTTTTTAAAAAATTGTTCTTAATTACACATATATATATATATATATATATATATATATATTTATACATATATATATATATATACTTTTGTTGTAAGTAAGTTAAACACAACCACTAATCAAGTTATACTATACATTTTTTCATAAATAAAGATTATAAAATATTGAAAAGGTTAAAAAGATGAACTAAAACTAAGGCCATGAATGGTTGTTGGTTTTTAAATAGTTTTTAGATTATAGTTTTTTGGTTTTTTGAGTTTTTGGTTTTTAGTTTTTGATTTTTTTTTTTTAATTTTCTATTTACAAAAGAAACAAAGAAATGGAGAAGGATAGTCAGCATTTTCTTAAAATATCAAAATAAGTGGATTTTGGTTTCTATTAAAAATATTTAAGAAAACCTAAAAACTAGTTTCCCTATTTTTTAGAAAATCTATTTAGATTAAAATCTTGAAGAGTGAAAGATTAGGTTTTTGAAAAAAAAAAATCTGAAAACTATTGTAGAATCTACTAACATTCAAGAGCTTACCTTCAAATGGAGCAACTACATGGGCCGAAACTAATATTTTTAATCAAAGCGCTGCGTTTTAAACCCATTTGAAGAAATCGAACCGTTAGATCATATCAGTAAGGAGATAACCGTTAACCGTTAACCGTTAGATCATTTAAACACTTCGATAACCGTTAGATCATTTCAATGCTTAACGAATAAACACTTTGGTCACAAATCATCACTTCTGATCTCTTTGATCTTCTCCTCTTCACCAATCCCTACTGATCTTGAAACACCATTGATACGATTATGAAGTTGCTCATCGATACTGAAAGTGACTCATCGTTCTCCATTGATGTTGATTTCTTGGATACACTGTTAATCATAAAACAGAAGATCGAGAAGGCTCAAGGTATCCCTGTTTGCAAACAAACCCTTTTCTTCAAAGGCAAAGTTCTTCAAGACCAATTTAAGATACGATTTTGCCATATCCTAGGAAACTCTCGTCTCTTTCTCTACATCTCTCCGGACGACAATCCTAATCAGAACGTCAACGACGATCGAGTGCCTCAAACCGAGCAATCTCCATCAAATCCTATTCATCAAGATTTTCCTGTGATGAGCAACAAAGACTCAATGAAAGGCTTCCTTGGAATTCAAGATTCGCCGCAGGGTAAGAATAACCAAGTGCTCCATCAAACAGGGCAATCAAGTGCTTCATCAAACTCATCTGAAGAGACCAGTTACGGTGGGGATGGAGATTTTACGATGGAACAAATCTGTAAGAAGAACCAACATGATAGGCCTGTTACAATCCAAAGAGTCATGGCGAGGAGAATCGACAGCGGATCATCATGACCGTCATATTCACTTGATGGGTTACTTGGACCTCAAGATTTGGTGCCTGTGACGGTTGGAAGCAGAAGAAAGATGAATCAGGTGGTTAAAACCAAGAGATCTTCACCGTCAGACTCAGTAAAAGAGGTCCTTAGAATTTTAGATTCTCCTGTGACGAAGAAGATCAAGACCATCCCGAGGAACCTGACAGTATTTGTGCAGCCATCTCAAGAGACCAGGATGATTCCAGTGGTGGTTAACGCAAATGATAAAGTTGAAGAACTGAGGAAAGAGCTTGTTAAGTTGCAAGAGAAGGGTGAGCTAAATCTGCCTCACGAAGGGTATTACTTTATAATCAGAGAGCTAATATTGACCGAAACTGAGTCATTCATGTGGAACCTTGTTGTTGACGGCGATACCATTGAGATAATCCGAATTAATCAGGCTTAAACTCTTTGGCAGTCTCCTCTAGTTTCCTTGTAGCTCTTAGTCTTTCTTGAAGCCTTGTACCAAACTGCCAATATTTTCTTCTTATACATAGAACAATAACTATATGGTACTTTGTTGAAACCTATAATAAACACATTTTTGTTACAGCTTTCAGTATTTTTCTTGAAGTTATGGGTTCAAAAGTTCTCGTTTGTTAGGATGTTTCCAGAGCCATGAAGACTGCGATGCACGCTCATGTGAGTTTTAAGTCTATCAAAGGTTTCTAAGCCAAATAGCAAGTGAAATGCTACACTGTGAGTAGTGTCGAGTTCGATATCTCCTTAAATGAGTTCTCCTGTGAATTGTTGTGAAAGAACTGAAGCTATATAGCAAAAACGTACGTACCTATGATTTGATTCTGTTTTTGCTCTGTTTTGGCCTCGGGATATGATTTAAAAAGCTGTCTTTTTGCGATTCTTGGACGCATGTATTGCAGTAGTTTGTGGATGAACAGTCCATATAATATCAGCAAGCAATTCTTGAACAAAGATGTTTACATACACTTTTATAGGCGGCCGAGAAATAACCAATATGTGCAGGTTCTCATGGTCGGTGATTATATATGAGCTAGTGTTATATGATAACCACACAAAATGGTTTTTAGCAGAAGAGAAAATAGCAATCTTTCTCAGGTTTTTATGGATATACGTGAAAGCATGAAGACTTCGGTTGCTATAAGACTGGTCTGTAGGACTCTAAAAAAGAGGTTCGCGGCAGTAACGTGGCTATACTATTGAAGACTCTTCGATTGGAGCCAAAATATATTCATATCTACAAAGAAGATTTGGACTTATCCTTGAATAGGAAAGTAGGTTATAGGAAGTATCCTATATATTGTGATTATAGGGCAAACATGTTGTTTGGCCGTTTGGGAATTTCTTAGAGTCTTAAGCAAAATAAGCTTTCTTTTGGGTAGATTAAGAATTGGTCAATGGCAAACTAATTTGATAGTGTGTAAAACTGATTAAGGAAAATATTATGCGTTGCACTTATCTGTTCAATGTTATTTTAAGTAACATCTGCGCACACGAAATCAGTTGAGAGTAAAAGGTACTTCATGCAACTAAAAATTAGAAACGATGAACTAAAAGTATATTTTATTTAAGCTAAGAAGAGAAGCTTGTGTGTTATTTGACTGACCTCATGACAAAAAGAGTGCTTAAAGATTTCATAATGACCCAAATATTACATGATTGATCTATGCCTTTGACCCCATGCAATGCATAATCATTTTTTCATGTAATCTTAACTATTTTCTATTTTTATTTCATTTTTTTCTTTCAAAGTGGCTAAGAAAAAAAAGTCTAGATAAACACAACCACTAATCAATATCCACTATATACTATACATTTTTTTATTTATAAAAACTTGATAATAAAACTTACATAATACAAGTGAAAATAAGAATGATGAACTAAAAATATATTTTATTTAGACAGTGAAGAATTTGAAAAAACTACATATAGAAAACAATATAGTTTGATAATTCGTTTTTTTTTTCAAAACAAAATTTGTTTATCTGCAACTAAGTTACTATTCTGATGTTGAAAGAGAAAACAATGTAGTTTCGTTTTAGGTGAAAAAACTTTTAGATGTTCTTATTGATTGAAGTTTTATAAATGAAAAAATATTTATTGTTTATTAATCTTTGTGCTTAACCCAAAGAGAAAGTACAAAGGAAATACAATTTAAATATCTATACCATTATAATAAACCATATTTGAAGTTTTACATTTTAATGTATAGAACTAAATATTTTACCAAACACAATTAATACATCATATCAAATTTATATCTTAGTCAGACGTGATAAGCTAAATATTTTGCGTTTGGCCTTATTCTTGAAGGACTCATGTTCACTTTTTTTTTTTTTCTGGTTAGGTGTTGCCCTCTGTAAGTAAGAAAGAGGGTGAAAATCTCCTGAAAGACCTTGTTCTAAAGTGGTCTAATCACAAAGTTAAGGTTAACAGGTTATCCCATTTCCTCTCCTATGTGGACCAGCACTTCATTGCAAGGAAACCCCTTCCAAGGATGTACGAACTCTTGTAAGTATGGTATTTGTGCTGCAATTAATTGAATAACTCTGGTTCTACCTGATTCAGTTTCTATCTAACACAATTTGTATCACCAGATTCATAAAGAACGCGAGGATAAACAGATTGATAGGGCAATTATAAAAAATGTGTTAGATGTCTATGTTGAGATTGAGATGGGAAAGATGGACAGATACAAACAGGATTTTGAGCGCTTCGTCCTTCAGCGTACCAAACTTTACTATTCTGAAAAGGCGAGAAGCTGGATCGAAGACAAGGAACATTCTTTCCCTAATTACATGCTAAAGGCACGTCTCCAGGATTGTGTTTTCATTTGATGTCAGGAAAGTATGTATTTATTAATGTGAGTAATTTTATAATGCAGACTGAGGAGTGCCTTAACAAGGAGAGGGAGAGAGCCATTCACTACCTTCATTTTAGAACTGTGCCCAAGCTAGTTCAGGTTAGTTATAATACGTTATCTACAATGTTTGCTGAAAAATTCACCTTTCAACTTTGAAGATATGTTTATTTTCTGATAGTACTTTGAACGGGATACAAGCGTATTTCATAATTAGCACTGATAGTGATTGGCTTGCTTGTTTATTTGTGAATGATGCAGGCACTACTAAATCAATTGTTGGTTATGGCTCCGAAAGAGCTTCAAGAAGAAGAGCACTTAGGGTGCCTTGCATTGCTCTAAAAAAACAAGGAAAGCCAGTTTTTGTGTGTTATAATTATATTGTTAACCGATTATTATCTCAAATCTCTTTTCAACGGAGCATTGCTATATACTTTCAGATGGATGATCTCTCCAGATTGTACAATCTTTATCATAAAATTCCAGACTGGCTGGAAGCTTTTTCAGACATATTCTCGCAGGTTTTTATTACTAGTTAATTTTCTACATGACATAAATTTTGATTCTCATTTTTACTTTGCTACATGACAGCATATGACTGCAGAAGGCAATGCCCTTATAAAACAAGTTCAAGACGCAGCAGCTAACCAGGTTCATATTATTTTACTTGTTACATTCAGACACTCAATTTTTTTTGTTTATACTACGTTTTTGTGGAAATGCATAAAGTTGGATTACTGAATTGCAAGCTGTTTTATTAATGGTTGATTGCAGGAACGCAAAAATTATATCATTTCCATGTTATATTTTTCATTAAAAATAGAAAGAAAGACAATACGAATAGGATTTTCACAAATTAGTGGTTTAGTTCTCCGAGCATTATTCCCATAGCCGTAGTTGATAACATGGAAGGTCTCTTAGACAATCTATCTCTAGAATACGACTCCGTTTGGGACACTAAACCCTCTTGGTAAGTTTTAATTAAGTTCCTTATTCAATTTAATTACCTTCCGAGTGAATGACGGTTAATCTCAGTGTTCTAAAATGCGGCCTACGCGGGTGTCTAGGCGGCGGTTATACGCTATGCAGTGACCGAACGTTTTGAATTTTAGCTATACGGTAATTTAGGCGGTTTTAAATAATTCGAATGCCTAATAGCGTTTAGGCGGACATTATGCGGTCTAAGCGGACGCCTGTACGGATTTTAGGCGGTGTATTGACTAAAATAGTAAAAAAAATACTGTAATTAAATATTTTTTAAAATAATATTTTTGTTTCAAATAAATATTATAATTAGCCTCTAAAGTCTAAACTTATGAAATTTAATTTGGTTCCAAAGTAAGTATAAACTTACATTTTGTCAATTTTACAAGTTTTTGAATGGATTATGTTTTTTTTTTGTTTAAAATGTGAGATTATTATAGATTCTAAACTATTTTGATAGATAAGAGTTAATTGAATATAATATTTGATACTATCTTTTTGTTTTATGTTTTTCTAAAATTAAAGTGTATAAGTTTTCATCCTATATATATATGTAAATATTATTTTTATATAAATATATATTTATATATCTAAAATATATAATCCGCCTAGATTCCGCTTAGGCACCCGCATATACGGTTAGGCACTAGGCGTTTGTCCACCGCGTAGCAAGCGCATAGCGCGTTTTAGAACACTGGTCAATCTATAAGTGCAATCTTTCTCAGATTTCTATGGAGATACGTACAACGCTATTTGTTCAATGTTATCTATCTTAACATTTTTGAAGTACATTTTTGTGCCATCTTTTTTTATCTTTGTATCCAAACAAGTCTCAATTAAATTCTCTACAATCCTTACAACCAAACACAATCATTTCCTTATTTGATAATATTAATTTCAAATTTCCTAAAATCTATCTACCTAATTTAAAGCAATATGTTAGATTAAAATATAATTCTCCTTTCACTTTTATTTAATCTTATCTTTAATTATTTGAATTACTATTTAATACATAAAGTTAAAAAAATATTAGATTTTTTTTCAGCATATGATGTGATTTGAATTTTTATAAACGGATATATATATTTTAAAAATCTATCTTAACATTTTTGAATTATATTTTTGTGCAATAATCTTTTTTGAAATGATTTTCCAAAAAACCATGGTCTTAAACACTATTAATCACCATAAATTTGATTTTAATCATATTTCATTGTATTTTTGACCATGGTTTAAGACCATGCACAAAACCATGGTCTTAATTTTTTTTTGATTTTAATCATAGTTCATTGTATTTTTTAAAGTACACATATTTATTGTTCTTTCAAAATCAATCCTTATAATTTTATTAACAAGTACTGTTAATTATTGTAAAAACACCAAAATAATATATATATATATATATAAGTGCATTGATTAAAATTTGATTTTAATCATATTTCATTGTATTTTTGACCATGGTTTAAGACCATGCACAAAACCATGGTCTTAATTTTTTTTGATTTTAATCATAGTTCATTGTATTTTTTAAAGTATACATATTTATTGTTCTTTCAAAGTCAATCCATATAATTTTATTAACAAGTACTGTTAATTATTGTAAAAACACCAAAATAAAATATATATATATATATATATATATAAGTGCATTGATATTACAAAACAAAGAAATTTACTATGGGGTAAATTTTGCAAATACAACATATTATATATAACATTCTAATATTTATATTAACTAAATAAAACCTGATTATATTAGTATACCAACTTAAATGTTCTTGCAATAATATGTCAAGGTCTTCAAATAATATTTTTAATCAAACGCCGCGTTTCAATCCATTTCAGGAATGGTTAACCTAACCGTTGGATCATATCAGTAAGGAAAGCAATTGACGGTTAAGATTCGTCGACTAGAGGCTTAAAGTGATATTTAAACCAACTTTACGGTTAAACACTGATCTCGTCACAAATGATCACTTTCTCTGTATCTCTTCTTTGCTTCATTGATCTTGAAACACCATTGATACGGTTATGACGTTGACCATCGAAACTGAAAGTGGCTCATCGTTCTCCATTTTTTGTTGGTTTCTTGGATACAGTGTTAATGGTGAAACAGAGGATCGAGAAGTCTCAAGGTATCCCTGTTCCCAAACAAACCCTTTTCTTCCAAGGCAAGTATCTTCATGACCACTTTGAGATACGATTATGGCATGTCGGAGACAACTCTCTTCTCTTTCTCTACGTCTCTCCTGACGAGATGCCTAATCAGAAGAACAACGATCAAACCAAGCAATCTCCATCAAAGCCAGTTGATGGGTTCGTTAACAAACCATTCCACAAGATCACGGCGACGAGAATCGACAACGGATCATCACGACCGTCTTATTCACTTGATGAGTTACTTGCCCCTCACGTCTCAAGATTTGTGACGGTTGGAACTGGAAGCAGCACAAGAATCAGAAATCAAGAAGTGGTTCAAACCAAGAAATGTTCATCGTCAGACTCAGTCAAAGAGGCCGTCATCAACATTACTGCAGATTGGCCTTTGAGGAAGAAGAGAAAGATCATCCCGTCGATAAGGATGACAGTATTTGTGAAGACAGTTGACGAGACCAGGATGATTCCAGTGGAGGTTAACGCAAATGATAAGAACTGAGGAAAGAGCTGGTTAAGTTACAAGAGAAGGGTGAGTTAAATCTGCCTCAGGAAGGGTATTACTTTATACTCAGAGGGCGAACGTTGATTGAAATTGAGTCATTCATGTGAAACCTTGTTGCTGACGGCCATACAATTCAGCTTAAACTCTTTGTAGCCTCCTCTTACTATCACAGTAATTGATTAAGATCACTCTGCAGAGAGTAAACACTGAGTGTGTATTAAGGTATAAACAAAAAAAGTTGTTATTAAGATGTTGTATCAAACTGATACTTGACAAATGACAAGTTCTCATTAAGGTTCAACTCTCTGCAGTCTCCTCTTTCTTAAAGTCTTTTGCTTTGTTCAAAGTTTGCTATTTGTTTCATAGCTTTTGGTCATTGTATGTGTTCCCCCTTAACGCATAAACCCTAACCAAGCCCAAAACAAAAAGCATAAACGTCACCGCCCAGAACCACTATGGCCTGCTGGTTCGACCTCAGCTGAACTGTGATCCGTCCACTGCTGTAAGCGGGAAGTAATCGCTGCTCTGTGAAGCCAGCCTCACGCATTGCCCTCCAACTTTAGAAGCCGCCTGAGCCAAGCCTTCGCTCAACCCACACGGACTACTCACAGCTTGGACTGGGCAGCTCAGAAACATGCCATCACCAGAACCGACACGAGGAACCGAACCAGTGTCCCACCATCTTATAGTCCCCACTTGGGTTACAAGCTCTCGTTACTTAGCTCGACGTCGTACACTCCATTTGGTGTCATATATAAACAAACACCAAATGAGTAGAGTGACCGATGTGGGACAAAAGACCTACCTTTCGTTTTGATTAGTTATATGACTAATTATGAGTTAATGTGGGCCAAATCCAGAAAAGAGCAATCAATCAAACTTCTTCATTTCAAGCTCTCTCTATATTCTCCACAAAGCTTTACAATAAGATTATCAAAATGAAAATTTTGAAAGGCCTTGATTATCTGGCCTATAATAAGAAGATGTACGTACATAAGATCAAATGTCAAATTTTTGTTGCATAAAAATGCAAGAGAACTCACATTTCCAAACACCTTGGGTGTCTATGTGGCATCAAAAGAGGATGCATCTTTTATTTTTTCTAGGAGAAAAATAAATATTATATCCTCTAGCAACATCAATGGAAATGCTGTAATCTGTAAATAGAAATTTCCACATCTTCACTAGATAAGTTGATGATATAAATAAAACTCTTTGCAGTCTCCTCAATAAAAAAACTGTTGTTCATTACGGCCAATCTAATACCGGGGATCAACTCTCTGCAATCTTTATTGATCGTTTCTTGCTTTTTGCAAAAACATATATACTTATAAGACATGTAATTACCTATTAATAATAACAACTTTGACCCCTATGTAATCATTTTTCCATTTTTTTTTCCAAAATAGCTCAACTTTTGTTTTTTTTAATATTATATATTTTTATTAAAAAAAAGTTCTGAAATTGTATATTAATCGTTAAAAAAAAAAGTCAAGATAAACACAAACGACTAATCAATCTCCACAGTATACTATACATTTGGATTTTTAAAAAATGATAATATGAAAAATAAGAAGATGAACTAAAAGTCTATTTAATTGGGAAAGTGAAATATTTAAAAAACTACATATATAAAACAATTTAGTTTTTCTAGGTAAAAAAACTTAGGAACTGGAGAATTGATTTCTAAATCCATATAGAATTGTAAATTATGAAAATCAAAACACATGGATCATGAAATAATATGTTTTATCCTTGGATTTAAATCTTTCTATCTTATATTTTCAAATTCATTTAAAGTATAATGTAGATTTTGAAATCCAAAAACAAATCATTAAATAAATAAGATTTTAACAAGTATTTGTAAATCATAAAACCAACACATAATTTTAATAAATATTTTAAAATCAATAATTAAATAACACACAATTTTAATTTAGATATTCAAATCCATTAAAATTATAGAATCAATAACTTTCTCTTAAATGTTCTTAAAAATAAAGTATCAAGGTCTTTAAATGGAGCAAGTTAATGTGCCGGATCTATTATTTATTTTTAATCCAAGTGTTGCGTTTTCAACCCATTTCAAAAATGTTTGATCTAACCGTTGGATCATATGAGTTAGGAGAGCAATTGACGGTAAGATTCTTTGACCATAGGCTTTTTAATTTAACCGATATTTGAACCAACTTACGAATAAAACTTTCGTCATCGGATCATATCTTCTTCACCAATCTCCATCCACGGATCTTCAAACACCATTGATACGATTATGAAGTTGCTCATCGATACTCAAAGGGGCTCATCGTTCTTCATTGATGTTCATTTCTTGGATACAGTGTTAAGGATGAAAGAGATGATCGAGGAGTCTCTAGCGATCCCTGTTTACAAACAAACCCTTTTCTTCCAAGGCAAGGTTCTTCAAGACCCTCTTCATTACTTTGAATGCAATATCCCAGAAAACTCTCGTCTCTTTCTCTCCATCTCTCCTGGCCACAACCCTAACCAATACAGCAACGATCTAGTGCCTCAAACCGAGCAATCTTCATCAAATCCAATTCATGGGTTCGTCCACAATCAAGATTTGCCTGTGATGATGAGCAACAAATATCAAGTGCCTGGGCGAATCCAAAAGGTCATGGCAAGGAGGATCGATAACGGATCATCACGACCGTCGTATTCACTTGATGAGTTACTTGCCCCTCAAGATTTTCCGCCTGTGACGGTTGGAAGCACTAGAAACAGGTATCAAGAAGTGGTTCAACCCGAGCAATGTTCATCGTCAGACTCAGTCAAAGAGGTCATCAACATTCCAGATTCGCCTGTGAGGAGCAAGACCATCCCATCGATAAAGCTGACAGTATTTGTGAAGCCATTTGAAGAGACCAGGATGATTCCAGTGGAGGTTAACGCAGGTGATGACGTTGAAGAACTGATGAAAGAGCTGGTTAAGATGAAAGAGAGGGGTGAGTTAAATCTGCCTCTCGAATGGTATTACTTTATACTCAGAGGGCGAATACTGTTGGAAACTAAGTCATTTATGTGGAACCATGTTGCTGACGGCGATACAATTGAGCTTAAACTCTTTGCAGCCTCCTCTTACTTTGTATAGCTCCTTAGTCTATCTTGCAGCCTTGTACCAAAATTGTCTTATTATAGATCATAAAGAAGAAAATAAATAACTATATGGTACTTTGTTCAAACCTTAATAAACAAACTTTCATTACAGCTTGTAGTGTTTTTTTTTTTCTTGCTTTCTTGAAACTAAAACCAAAGATCACATTAATTAATCATTAAGATCACTCTGCAACGTAACATTGTGTGTATTATGGTATGAACAAAAACTTTAAAAGTTATGGATTCAAAAAGTTCTCATTAAGAAGTTAATCAAACTGCTGCTGCGGATACTTGACAAGTTATATATGCCAGTGCCATGACTCACTCTGTTTGTGCTCTGTTTTGGCCTCGGGCTTTGATTTAAAGCTCTGTCTTCTAGGGATTCTTGGACGCATTGCAGCAGTGTATGGATAGTAGGAACAGTCTATTGATATCATGTTAATATCAGTAAGAATTTTTTGGACAAAGATGTGACATAAGACATGTAGCACATGTAAGCAATTTTAAGGAAAATACTATGCGTTGCTTTTGTGTGCATACGAAATCAGATGTTATAGCTACATCCGTTATTTAAAGAGACAAAGAAGCATTATACAGTCTTTTAGCTGATCATGCTTGAACCCAGCTTAACTCTCTGCAATCTCCTCCTTCCTTATACGTACCGTTCAGTCTTTCTTGAAGTTCCTTGCTTTTATCGAAATTGTCTTTTTCGTCTCATAGCTTTATGTAAATAAGAAACTTTGTTCAAAACGAGGCCTTTGATTAACTTAAACAACACGTAAACAAGAAGGTTGAAATTGTGCCAGGCCCAAACCTGACCCATTTTATACGTGAATCAAATGATATCTAAACCAAATTGTGAGGAAAAGTTTTCGTCGCAAATCAGCATTCTCTCTCTCTCTCTCTTTCTCTTCACTTCCTTCTTCACGCATTGATACAAGTATGAAGGTGACCGTCAAGAATCATGGTAATGAAGTCTGCGTTATCGAAGTGTTTAACTTTGATACATTGTTAGCTATCAAAGAGAAGATAGAGAGGAATCTAGGTATTCCTGTTTCCAAACAAACCCTTTTCTTTAAAGGCAAGCTTCTTCTTCAAGACCACCTTAATGCTGCACAATGTAAGATCGTCAACAATTCTAGTCTCGAACTATTCTCCTCTTCTTACCGTTATAACCCTAATCACAACAACGACGATCAAGTTCTTCATCAAACCCAGCAATCTCCAGCACCGTCAAACTTAACCCGTCAGATCATTCACGGTCATCAAGATTGGCCGGTGATGGTGAGGAGCAGCAACAATGAATCATCACTGCCGTCAAATCTGAGTGGAGAGTTACTTGGTACTCAAGATGTTTTGCCGCCTGTGACGGTTGGGAGCAGCAGTTACAGGAGTGAAGCTGTTCGAACCGAGAAATCTCCAGTGACATCAGATTCAGTTGAAGAGTTCCTTGGTCAAGATTGGTCTAAGATAACCCTAAAGAACAACAACAATGAACCACTATCGTTACGTGAAGTAGAAGAGTTACTTGGCCTTCAAGATACTTTGCCGCCTGTGCAATCTTCAACGTCAGACTCAGTCAAGGAGATCATTAACATTCCAGGTTCTCCTGTGAAGAAGAAGATCAAGATCATCCCGTTCCCGTCGATAAAGCTGACAGTATTCGTGCAGCCATTTGAAGAGACCAGAAAGATTCGAATGGAGGTTAACACAAATGATAGAATTAAAGAACTGAGGAAAGAGCTGGTTGAGATGCAAAAGAGGGGTGAGTTAGATCTGCCTCACCAAGGGTATTTCTTTGTTCACAAACTGAAACCATTGGCCGAAACTATGACATTCTTCTGGTACGGTGTTGCTGAGGGCGATACAATTGAGATTTCCCGCACAGCTGGTTATCCATGATCTCCTTGTGGTGTGCAGTCTCCTCTTTTCTTATAGTTTTAAAATTTTCTTGCTTCGTTCTAACTTTACAGCTTTCTCTGCAAATATGCTAAGACATGTTAATTTACCAATATGATGAGGTGAAAGAAGAGAAACTAGTCCTTGTAGAGTTACATCTTGTCGAAATCAGCTATCAAGCTTCACTTTAAGCTCTTGTGCATTCGGATGGTCTAATTTACATTTTTCTGTTTTGATACAATGATATTAGTTAATGATCTGGCATTACACAAACAAGTATAAAGATCAAATGTTGAATCTCTTTTATGGATAGAACAGGTCAAAAGAGAGTAAAGTTTCTTGCTTTTATTCAAAAACTAAAACCAACAAAAAAATCACAACACCAAAAACACTATGCAACAAACGCTGCGTTTCAACGCATTTCGATTTTTTACACAGCGAATGTTAAATTGATACCGTTGGATCGTTTTAGTAAATTGGTAAAAACCGACGGTTAAGATTCTCATCGATTTGATGATATAAAAACCGATTCGTGAGGAATCTTTCTTTACAAGTCATCAGTTTCTCTCTTCTTCAACAGTCTCCATAGATCTTGAAACACCATTGGTACAGTGATGAAGCTGTTCGTCGAGACTCAGAGTGGCTCATCCTTCGAGATTGAAGTGGATCACAAGGATACACTGTCAGAGGTCAAACAGAAGATCGAGAAGTGTCAACGTATCCTTGTTTCCAAACAAACCCTTCTCTTCGACGGCATAGTTCTTCAAGACGATCTTAATGTCGAACAATACAAGATCGTCTACGAATCTCGTCTCCAACTCTTCGTGTCTCCAGACCATAACCTTAATCACAATCAACCCGAGCAATCTCCTCCACCGTCAAACTCGACAGAACAGATCATCGCCGGTCATGATCAAGATTCGACTGCAACAGAAAATGTCATCAACCCTTATTATCAAGATTCGACTGTGCCTCAGACCGAGCAATCTCCATCGTCAAACTCAGTCGAAGAGATGATCACTAACATTCAAGATTCGTCTGTGAAGGAGAGAATCCGGAACAAAAGGATTGTCGTATACGTTTTGCCGTATTCAGGTGAGAGTGAAGCTGCCAAGGAGATTCCGGTGGCTGTGAGTGTGAAGATGAACGATAACGTGGAAGAACTGAGGAACGAGTTGGTTAAGATAGACGAGAGGGGTGAGTTGAATCTGCCTGAAGAAGGGTATTTTCTTATACACAAAAACAGAGTACTGAACGAGAATCTCTCATTCTGGGTGGTTGGTGTTGATCACGAAGATACAATTCAGATCCTTCCTACACATCTTACTCGTGGCTCTTTTATCCTTGACTCTTCTTAATTCACATTTCTTTGGTTAGCAAACATTAAGTATGGTTCATTGTATAACCTATTGAAGGTTTCAACTCTCTGCAGTTTCGTCTTTCTTAAAGTCTCTTGCTTTGTTCAAACTTAGTTTTCTTTACGTTTCACAGCTTTAGTCATTGCACAATCCGAGTTTGTTTCTATGTGTTCACTCTTAAAACATAAACCCTAAACCCTAAACTGGCTAGAAAAGGCAGTAAATTAAAAAAGAGGGGGAAAAAATGGTGGTTCAGCTGAGGTCGAACAAACAGGCCATAGTGGCTCTGGGCGGCGCTGAGCTGTGAACCGTCCACTGCTGTAAGCGGGAAGTAATCGCTGCTCTGTGAAGCCAGCCTCACGCATTACCCTCATTCTGGGTGGTTGGTGTTGATCACGAAGATACAATTCAGATCCTTCCTACACATCTTACTCGTGGCTCTTTTATCCTTGACTCTTCTTAATTCACATTTCTTTGGTTAGCAAACATTAAGTATGGTTCATTGTATAACCTATTGAAGGTTTCAACTCTCTGCAGTTTCGTCTTTCTTAAAGTCTCTTGCTTTGTTCAAACTTAGTTTTCTTTACGTTTCACAGCTTTAGTCATTGCACAATCCGAGTTTGTTTCTATGTGTTCACTCTTAAAACATAAACCCTAAACCCTAAACTGGCTAGAAAAGGCAGTAAATTAAAAAAGAGGGGGAAAAAATGGTGGTTCAGCTGAGGTCGAACAAACAGGCCATAGTGGCTCTGGGCGGCGCTGAGCTGTGAACCGTCCACTGCTGTAAGCGGGAAGTAATCGCTGCTCTGTGAAGCCAGCCTCACGCATTACCCTCATTCTGGGTGGTTGGTGTTGATCACGAAGATACAATTCAGATCCTTCCTACACATCTTACTCGTGGCTCTTTTATCCTTGACTCTTCTTAATTCACATTTCTTTGGTTAGCAAACATTAAGTATGGTTCATTGTATAACCTATTGAAGGTTTCAACTCTCTGCAGTTTCGTCTTTCTTAAAGTCTCTTGCTTTGTTCAAACTTAGTTTTCTTTACGTTTCACAGCTTTAGTCATTGCACAATCCGAGTTTGTTTCTATGTGTTCACTCTTAAAACATAAACCCTAAACCCTAAACTGGCTAGAAAAGGCAGTAAATTAAAAAAGAGGGGGAAAAAATGGTGGTTCAGCTGAGGTCGAACAAACAGGCCATAGTGGCTCTGGGCGGCGCTGAGCTGTGAACCGTCCACTGCTGTAAGCGGGAAGTAATCGCTGCTCTGTGAAGCCAGCCTCACGCATTACCCTCCAACTTTAGAACCCGCCTGAGCCGAGCCTTCGCTCAACCCACACGGACAACTCACAGCTTGGACTGGGCAGCTCAGAAACCATGCCGACACCAGAACCGGCCTGAGGAACCGAACCAGTGTTCCACCATCTTATAGTCCCCACTTGGGTTACAAGCTCTCGTTACTTAGTTCGACGGTATACACTTCATCTTGTGTCATATATAAACAAACACAAAATGTGTAAAGTGACCGATGTGGGACAAAAGACTCTTACATTTCGCTTTGATTCATGAATTATCATTTTTGTAGGCCAAAGCCTAATAAAAAGGCCCAATAGTGAAACTGAAGTGGTTGGCTTTGTTAGTTTGAATTGGACATCGAACCAATTCGGCCACTATTTGAGAGTGTCATTGATAACTTTCACACATGGACACTCATCACAGAGTACAAGAGACAAAACAAATGGTTGCATCACCACTTTCTTTATGTCCCAAGACGCATAAAGCTTTCTATGATTTCGATGTCTAGACATCTTATTTATGTCCCAAGTTAGGTCTTCTTCATCTTCCATCTTTTGGGTGATACCATAGTGGTAATCACACAATGTGATTGGTGAAATCATTATTATTCCGAAAATTAGAAACAATAACCAAGATTTAGTGATTCAAGCCTTTTGCATATTTCGCCACTTGGATTTAGAAGAAGAAAAATGTAAAAGTAAGTGAAACTCTTTGTTTTTTTTTTTCAACCGTAATCAAGATGTGAACAATTACATATTTTCATGACCAATAAGACTCGCTTGACTTGACAAAAATCAAAGATTGAACATTCAATTACTTTCTGGTAACATCATTCATGTAAAATTCTTGTTTACCAACATCAACGTAGTGTCACAAAACCTTAACTATATATTAACTATCTAAAGATTGTGCTAAGTTTTGGCCTCGGACATCATTGCTTTAAAGCTCGTCTTTTAGCGATTCTTGAAGGCATTGCTCATCCCAATAGTAAGGGAACTTCAACCTCGCAGCAGTGTGTGGCATAAACCAGTCATCGTAGGTGAAGCTGTTTAAAAAATCGATTGTCCATATGATTAGTAGAATGAAATATCTATCTATAAGCCAATTTTGGGAGATGTTACATACACTTTAATAGGCGGCCGAGATATAATAACCAACACTTGCAAGTCTTCATGACCCGTGTTCTTGACCTGTAAGAACCGTAATGGACGATTGTGAGCTAGTTCCCATATGATAAACCTAATAGAGTTTTTAGCATAAGAAAAAAAACAAAACACTTTCTCTGATCTATAATGATATACAGCGTCTGTGAATAAGGTGCTCATCTAAATCTAATAGTGACATAAGACATGCAGCACATGTAATACACTCAAACCATTTTAGGGAAATTACAATGTATTTGTTCAAATGTTATTCTAAGTTAACATCTGTGCATTCGACAATGGACTGTTTATCATCAGCCTTACATGGAGTTTTTTTTGCTCTTAATCAAGATTACAATTAAAGGTCAAACAAACTAGGATATCAAAGTCTAAGACTCAAGGAAAGAGCCAAATCATCATCTGGAAACGATGTGGGAGGTAGAAAGACATACCTGATGAGCATCATTGATGGGAATATGAAGCGTACTGTTAGCAAAGATAGGAAATTCAATTGGTTTCCCAGGGAAATTTCCATGTGTTTCAGCGAGATACAGAGTACCACTGCCCTTGAGGACAACAAAAACCTCTTCACAGGAGTGCCTGTGAATTGGCGTCTCTGAACCTGGTGCAAATGTTTGAAGCCATATCTCCACCTGGAAATCAGTAGCGCGATTCAGTGTTACTGTTTCCAACAATGGAAAAAAAAAAACAGCAATGGCTTTGATCATTACCTCTTTCATTCCATGTAATACGGAGCCAGCAATAGTCATGTGAGAAAGACCAGGTCTTCCATAGCTATCCTGAGGAAGATCACTAATATTCCTCAAGATTGGCAAACCTAGATTCACCATTCACCACTCAACCAGTGAAAAAAGAAAACATCAGAATTTCTCAAGTGTCTATATCTAAGCTACAGATCGATGAAATTGCAGTGAATCTCACTCCAAAACATTCATAGAATAACTTACACAAATCAGAGAACACGAGATCGACAGAAAAAAACCTTATGAGTTAGATTCAGAGCAATAATCCGTATTAACTAGATGGAGTAGAGGAGAAAAAACCGCGAAACTTACCATTGATGGGACAAGGAGCTCCTAGAGTAGTATCAGAGAAGTAGAACAGAAGAAGCGCGGCGGAGAATACGGCAGCGATCGGAGATGACGAAGCGGAACCAACCGAAATTACGATCATTTTCTCGATGCTTCGTCCAAACGAAGCCCTCACAACTGCTAAAATGAATTGAGATACTTCGAAATAGCCCCGCATCTTTATATTTTTCTTTAGAAGCCCCCAAAACTATTAAAAGCACCATAATTGATCGCGGACGTATGGGTTAGTGAGAACATTTCGGATAATTTGGGGGAAATAATGGAAAATACTATATAATAAGGACTTAGAGTGTCAATAATTCGGATAAATCAATTTCAATGGAGAGTGATGAGGATTCTCTTATTTCTCCTGTGAAAAAAGAAAAAAAAAACCCTTACCCGCTCCTCTAAAACCCTCGTCTCCGGTGAGATTTCAATTTCAATTTCAATTTCAATTTCAATTGTACGTTGCTCCAATTCTTCTTCTTCTCCTCTAGATTGACATAGTTTATGTGGCTTGCTTCTAATTAGGTTTATGTTTTCTGGTTCGTTGTTGTTAACTACTCCTGAATTGTTTGAATTGATCCTGTTCAGGTTTCTGGGTTTAGTACGAATTGGTATGATTTAGCGTGTTCTTCCGTTTTTTTGTAGGTAAAGGATGAATATTAGGTTCTGTAGCGGCTTCACAAAACCTGGGTTTTTGCTAGTTCATTTTGAGCCACCGTCGTTTTTTGCCGTTAGATCTCGTTCGCTCTCTGATTCCACTTATGGAAACTTATGCAACCACAAGAAGAGACTTGGTCTAACAGTTCAATGCGCTATTGCGAATCGGAGATTCTCTTCACGTTCTGTGGATTCACCGAGAAGAGAAAGGTCGTCTCGTTCTACTTCTTCTTCGGGACGGGATAGGGATAAGGATAAGGGAAGAGGTTCTCAGTCTTTGTATAGTCGTCCTAGTTTGTTAGATATGAATAAAGATAAAGCTGCTAACCGTGCTAAGGTTTATGAGTTCTTGGGTGGGATTGGGATTGTTCCTGATGAGCTTGATGGTCTTGAACTCCCTGTTACAGCTGATGTGATGAAAGAGCGTGTGGAGTTTCTTCACAAGTTGGGGCTTACTATTGAAGATATCAACAATTACCCTCTTGTTCTTGGTTGTAGCGTGAAGAAGAACATGGTTCCGGTTCTTGATTATCTCGGGAAGCTAGGCGTGAGGAAATCGACTTTCACTGAGTTTCTTAGAAGATACCCGCAGGTTCTTCACGCTAGTGTTGTTATAGATCTTGCACCTGTGGTTAAGTATCTTCAAGGACTGGATATTAAACCGACTGATGTACCTCGGGTGCTTGAGAGGTATCCTGAAGTTTTAGGCTTTAAGCTGGAAGGGACTATGAGCACATCAGTCGCTTATTTGGTTGGTATAGGTGTAGCTAGGAGGGAGATTGGCGGTGTTTTAACTCGGTACCCGGAGATCTTGGGAATGAGGGTAGCTCGGATAATTAAGCCTCTCGTGGAGTATCTCGAAGGTCTTGGTATTCCAAAACTAGCTGTAGCTAGGTTGATTGAGAAGCGGCCTCACATTCTTGGGTTCGAATTAGCTGATACGGTGAAACCAAACGTGCAAATCTTGCAAGATTTCAATGTCAGAGAAACATGTCTTCCTTCTATAATTGCACAGTATCCTGAAATCATAGGAATCGATCTGAAACCTAAGCTTGAGACGCAAAAGAAGCTACTTTGTTCAGCCATCGATCTAAACCCAGAGGATATCGGCTCTTTGATCGAGAGAATGCCGCAGTTTGTTAGTCTCAGCGAGTCTCCTATGTTAAAGCACATTGATTTCCTTACCAAGTGTGGGTTTTCAAACGACCAAACGAGGAAAATGGTAGTCGGCTGTCCTCAGGTTCTGGCTTTGAACCTCGGAATAATGAAACTCAGCTTCGAATACTTCAAAAAGGAAATGAGAAGACCACTCCAAGATCTGGTGGATTTCCCCGCGTTCTTTACCTATGGGCTTGAGTCCACTGTAAAGCCGAGGCACAAGAAGATCATCAAGAAAGGAATCAAATGTTCATTGGCTTGGATGCTTAACTGTTCAGATGACAAGTTCGAACAGAGAATGAGCTACGACACAATAGACATAGAAGAGGTGGAATCTGATCCATCTTCTTCTTCTTTTGACATGAGTACATTGATGCAACCTGAGAGAGAGGAACCTGATTCTGATTCCGAGTACGACGAAGAAGAAGATGACGACGACGAGGAGTTTGCGTAAACCGGACTAACGTATAAAAGTTTTGTGTCTTGTTGACCAGATATTATATCATCTGTATCCTTGTATTGATTGATTCTTTTTTGATCATGTTTAGTTGATGATGATATTGATACATAGCAGAACAAAATGGACCAGAAGCTTGTAATGACGAAAATACCCTCAGGGCAAATCAGTAATATTGAGTCTTTTCAACACCAACCCTTGTGTCAAAAAAAGAAAGAAAAAAAAAAAACTCACGATCAATTTTGGTGAGCTCCTTCATCTTCTAGCCACGCACTTGTTCTTCTTCTTCTTCTCCTTCCTTCACAGTGCCCTCTCGCTCTCTGCAACACTCTTTATTTATTTATTATTTATATTCATCGATCCTTCTCTATCTCTCTTTGATCCTCTTCCGATCGTCTTTTTTCCCGCGGTTTCGCCTTCCACCGTTTCCGGTCAGTTCACGACTCCGTGATTTTGTTTTTTTTTTTTTGGGTTGAATGATCAAATGATTTTAGTATTAATCCAGATTCCGATTGCATTCCGATTGAGCTGCTATGTTTGATCAAATCTTATCTGTTTCCGTGGGAGAATTGGGTTGATTTGTCCTGGGGAATTTGGAACGATTGTATTGGAATTTGGGAATAATCGTTCGTCTCTGTGCGTATTTGCATTATCACAAAGCTTCTCCGATAC
Source organism: Camelina sativa (assembly GCF_000633955.1). Classification (NCBI taxonomy): domain Eukaryota; kingdom Viridiplantae; phylum Streptophyta; class Magnoliopsida; order Brassicales; family Brassicaceae; genus Camelina; species Camelina sativa. The sequence continues at coordinate 21,366,732 of NC_025692.1, read as the reverse complement.
ATGTTTCTAGCTTTCCTTGATTGTTTTATTGAATCTGTCACAAGTGATATGGTGTATGAACACCTAATCGTTTTTTGTTTATCTCTGTCACATTTTATAATCTCAGGATCTTAATGGTTGAGAAGCAAGAAGAAGAAATGAATGAGTGTGGTGTTCTCAATGGTGGCAAAGTAGGGACGTCTTCAGTGTCGTCACCACCACAAGAGAAAGGAAGGAAGAACAAGAGAAAGTTAGCTGATCCTTCTCCACAAACTGCTGCTTCCTTGACTGAGTTCCCTCGATATGAGTTACATTCACTCAAGTCTCAAAACCCTTTATGTGAAAACGACTCCAACGGGCAGCTGAAAGCGGAAGAGTCTGAGTCTTTAGGATGGGATGATCCGTTTGCTTGTCAGCTCGAACAGCTTTTATCATCGAGTTTACTCAACCTCTTCCGTAATGCAATGAATCAGATTATGGATTGTGGTTATAGTGAGGATGTTGTTCTCAAAGCTATTTCGAGCAGTAGGCTCTACTGTGGAGGAAATGATCTCGTGTCAAACATTGTTAATGATACCTTGAGTTTTTTGAAGAGTGGGAAAAAAGTTGCTGGTTCGAGAGACTGTGTGTTTCAGGATTTACAACAGCTTGTTGCGTATACATTGGTAGAGAAGATTAGTCTTGTTAGGGAAGTTAGGCCATCGCTGTCAACAGTTGAAGCTATGTGGAGGCTGTTGATGTGTGACTTGAATGTTTTGCAAGCATTTGAAGTGGAAGGAGAAGGAATGGAGGGCTCTTCAGGTTGCAATGCTAATAAAACATCGGAAACTCCAGGTGCCGAGGTTGTTCCTCCAAAATCCACTGACTCAGATAACCCAAAGTCCCCAATGTCCAATACTCAGTGCAATCACAGTGATCCAGTCAAATTTGGGAACTTCCCAAATGTGAACAACTCCAAAAATCCTCATGCTAGTGGAGCAACACCTGGAAAAGAGGTATTTTCTGTTACCAATGCTTCTGCTGAAGGCACTAAAAGTGCATCCCTGACTTCTGTTTCTGATGAAAAATTAGTATCTTGTCGAAAAGGCCGCACCAAAAAAGAATTGGCCATGCTCCGGCAGAAATCATGTGTGGAGAAGATTAGAACTTATAGCAAAGGTGGTGGCTATAAGACGGCAAAGTTTGGTGGTTTCCTTGTGGAGAAAAGAAGCAAAGCAGCTTCTGATTTACTGTCCGCACAAGCAAGAAATTCTTCCTCAAAGATTACAACAACAGAGGTTGTGAAAATTCCTTTAGCTGAGAGTAGTAGTAGCAGCACTCTCTCAACTAGTAACAGTACTAAGTCAGATTCGCCCGCATTAGATGTGAAGGAGTATGTTACTGCATTACCTGCTAATAATGCTCCAGCACCAGTAGCTTCAGATAAGAAGTCCAGTTCTCAGCCTGAAGAAAAGGCTTCTGTATCTACAAAGCCAGCACCAGATTACTATGCTGCAATCCCTTATGATGCATCTCTGGGAATATATGTTCCCCGAAATAAAAGAGATGAATTGATTCTAAAGCTAGTTCCCCGAATGAAAGATCTGCAGAAAGAATTGCAGGACTGGACAGACTGGGCTAATCAGAAAGTAAAGCAGGCTACTGTTAGACTTCTTAAGGACCAACCAGAGCTTAAGGCACTAAGAAAAGAGAAAGAAGAGGCAGAAGAGTTCAGGAAAGAAAAGCAATTACTGGAAGAAAACACTATGAAAAGGAGGTCTGAAATGGAGTTGGCCTTGAATAACGCGACCAACCAGATTGAAAGAGCTAACAACACAGTTCGCAGGCTCGAGCTGGAACAATCTCTGTTAAAGAGAGAGAGAGAAGCTGCTAATATAAGAGCTGCCGAGTCCGCTGAGAGCTGTAGAGAAGCAAAGGAGAGAGTGCAAAGATCGTTGAAAAATGCTCAGTCGTGGGAAGGGCAAAAGGTTTTGTTGCAGGAAGAGCTCAAGAGTCAGAGACACAAGGTGGCAGAGCTGCAGGAAGAAGTTGCCAAGGCAAAAACCCGCCAAAACCAAATAGAGGTTAGCTCCTTGTGTAGACAAAAAGCCTTTGCACGTTTTAGGTCTTCTCGTCTTCGGAGCTGTATTTTATTGTATGGTAACTGATCATATCCTTTCCTCTACAATTATTTTTTCAGGTAATCATTTCATTCTTTTGGCTGGAATATTCACATTTTGGGTTTTTCCCAATGGTTTTCATTGTTTCAAAGGAATAAAGAGAAATTGGAGGAAAAATATGTTCACATCCGAGAGTTTATCTTTTATATACATCTTGTGCCGTGTTCTTTAAATCAAGAATTAACCTTGGTACTGTATTAGAAATTATGTTTCTGATTAACAGTGTAGTCGGTATGAAAAAAGATTGTAGTCTAAGTGTGGAAGTAATGATGAAGACAACTAATGAAACTCAATTGCAGGCTACTTGGAAACAAGAAAAGGCAGCGAAAGGGAAACTCGTTGCACAAGCGGCTGCATTAAAGAAAGAGAGAGGGAAACTGGAAGAATTCGGAAAAGCAGAAGAAGAGCGGATCAAAACAAAAGCAGAGAACGACGTGAAATACTACATTGAGAACATCAAAAGACTTGAAAGCGAGATCTCAAAGCTGGAACTCAAGTCAGACGGCTTGAAGATAGCTGCATTGAAAAAAGGCATAGATGGAAGCAATAACGGTAACAAGAGCGGGATGAATCATACCACCACCACAAAGGCCAACACGATGGCAGGAGCAAAAGTATGGGAGAACAATCACGGGGAAGATTCGAAAATCAAAAGAGAGAGGGAATGTGTGATGTGTTTGTGTGAAGAGATGAGTGTGATATTCTTGCCTTGTGCCCATCAGGTTCTTTGCTCTAAATGTAACCAGCTTCATGAGAAGGAAGCCATGGAAGACTGTCCGTCTTGTCGGGCCAAAATCCAGAGGAGGATCCAGGCTCGTTTTGCTCGCGGGTAAAAAGCTTTCTCTCCGCTCGGGTTTTTTTAATCCATATGGCAATGAAGGTTTTGCTTTGGTTTTGTTTTATCTTTGGACTGCTCTATTCCAAGTTATACACATCTTGTAAAGAGTGACTTCACAATTTGCTCATTTTCTATATATCCCTCAAAGAATAAATGGAGGAAGCTCTTCCAACTTTCTTCTCTATCAACATCGTTGATTATTAATCGTCTATCTCTGAGGTTCTTTGAAATTGTCCTAAACCACCTAACACATGTTTCTCTGAATTTGCTTTGATGATGAGACTTTGGCTTTTTCTTGTTTTTTCCATTAAACTTTTGGAGTCTTGGAAGCAAAACTAAACTCTGGAAGACTGGAACCAAAGTAAAACCTTAATATTCATTCTCTACGTGACACGTAAATGCTCCAAAAATTAATATACCTCATTTTTTATTAACAACCACATGCATTTTGAATAATAACATGGTCGCAACGCTATTACACATATAAATTACTAGATTACAAACACCAATCCATAGTTTTCTTTTCCCCTTTTTGCCACAAAAGAAATCTACAAAACTTGTTTGCAACGTTAACATAATTTTTTTTTTTTAATAGGGATTATGCTTAATTTCAACTTTTTAAGTTTTTGTTTGATATGTATTGTTGAATACGATCAATATACTAATGATTAATGGTATTAACGTATATTTTATTTATCTATATACCTTTAAGCAGAGCCGTGGCTATGTACAAAAAAAATAAACATTCGCTTCCGGCCTTTTATTTTTGAAAGAATTTTAAGGCCTTATTTTCTTAAGTTTGTTAATTATATTATGGCTAAATAAAAAAATTTCTATATATTACAGAAGAAAAAAAGAGAATCACCGTTGTTTAAACTTTTCACTTTATATTTTTACCATGTTTTATCTTTTTTTTCTTCTTCTTCTTCAGTTAAAATAACAGAAAATACTAAATATTTTTCATGTTTGGTTTCTAAATCCACTTTGTAAATCTCATGTTTTTGGTCTGTTTTGATACTTTTTGTTTTGAATTAAAGCCTTTTTTTTTAGTATTGCTTCTGGTCCATGTAACTCTTGGCACGGCTCTGCCTTTAAACTTACATTTTAGCAACAGGTATACTCTCGAGTTTTAGCCACTATGACATTTTATATGACCAATTAATTATCCATCGATGCTTTAAGATATGGATTTTGATTAATGATTTTTCCAATGGCAATGACTTCTATACACTCATTTTAGAGTTTGATAGTACTCTTTCTTTGTGTGTTTAGCCGGAAAGCAAGCAAAACGCATTATTCCCGACATAAAATTACATTATTATAAGAGACGTATGTGACGCTTTTTATCATCACTACGTGTGGATGAATCAACCTTTTTAATAAATTTTTCTTTATCAAAATACACAAATGGTTAAATTTTAATGCATGGGTTCATTAGTCTCGTAGGTAAATGATTAGCCATTGAATTAAATGGTACAACCATGATGAAATATAGGATTTGATGCGTCCTAATATGTATTCTAAGTTGAAAATTTACTCCAATTTAAGAATTAATCATTTTAACTATATCGTTGTGAAAATAATAACAACTAATACCTATAGGTCGAATTTGTACTCATTGTATAGGTAATCATTAGAAGCCGTATTTTTTTTTTGGTTAGGTATAAGTATATAACTATGGAGCATAAAGAAATGAACAAGCAGATGGAGTGAAAATGACTAGTCACAGAGCATCACTAACATTCATCTCTATTTCCACCATCATCATCAACAAGCCAACATCAAAGATCTATTAGTTAAAAAAAAACATATCTTTGACAACTTTGGTGAGCGCACATCGGTGCGATGTGATCATGACCACTGAGAGGATAGTTTACAAACATACAACAAAACGCACATTCCAACAGGTGTGCAAATTCTCTTTTGGTGGAGTTATGGGGCCATAGAGCTTATAACAATTTCGTCTTTGGCTTTGATCACTTGGAATTATCTCTCTTGGCTACCTCTTTACAGAAATAGAGATCCACCTATAATCTAAATGATTTAAATACGGTACAATAGCATAAGAAAATAAAATTAACATATTACTGTTTGTTAGGTAATTAACGTGTGTGTTTAGAAAACAAAAAAACGAAAAAAAAAAAAATAAGGACGTGTCAACGGACAAAAAGCCTAAAGTACACACATGTCATGTGAGTTACGAACCCACCACCCAGGCGTCAACAAACCCCGCCTAGGCTCCTCTTACTTCCGAACCTGCTGATCTGTCACTCCCGAACCTAAAGGCTCGGACAGCCGTTTTACCTGTTGCATATTCCCGACATAAAATTACATTTTCTTTTATTTTCTGACTGACACAAAAAACGAATCAGAAAATGTAAAAACTAAAACCCACTTCTCACTCTTGTTGTTGCATTTATGACTCTTTCCTTCTTTCTTCACAATCACAATCCCACCCAAAAAAAGTAATCTCAGAAAACAAAAAGCGAGAGGAAGAAGAAGAGAAGAAGAAAGTTTATTCCAGCGCTCTTGATTTCGCTTCCTTCTTAAGCCATTTTGATTACATTTTTTTTTTTGTCTCTCTCACTTCTCTTCAAAGATACCTTCACTTCTCTATATATATTCCTTAAAATTTCCCTCCTGTTTCAGTCATTTGATCGTCACCAGTATCAAAGAAGTCTCAGTTTCAACCACATTACCATCTTCTTTCTAACTCACTCTCACTACCCATTTCTCAATTTCGACGCTTGTTGTTGCGTTTTTTTTTTGTTTATAAAAGTCTCTGTTTTGTTTTTTTTTTTTTTTTTTTTTT
>NC_025692.1:21355786-21360576 GCF_000633955.1 Camelina sativa | reverse complement strand
AAAGCTGTAACGGCTACTATGAGATTTGCTACTCTGTTTTGTGTTCTGTTTCTTCTTCTTCGATTTGGTGATGCGATCATCGTCCCAGTTGATTTCTTGGCTCTTCAAGCGATTCGTAAGTCGTTAGATGATTTACCAGGTTCTAATTTCTTCGATTCTTGGGATTTCACCTCAGACCCTTGCAGCTTCGCCGGTGTTTTCTGCGACGGTGATAAAGTAACGGCGCTTAACCTCGGTGATCAAAATGCCGGTTCGCCCGGTTTATCTGGTCAGATTGATCCGGCTATTGGAAAACTCTCTGCTTTAACAGAGCTCTCAATCGTACCGGGTCGGATCATGGGCTCGCTACCGCACACAATCTCGCAGTCGAAGAATCTCCGGTTCCTCGCTATCAGTCGGAATTTTCTCTCCGGCGAGATTCCGGCGAGTCTCGGCGAGCTTACGGGACTCAAAACACTCGATCTGAGCTATAATCAGCTAACCGGGTCGATTCCTCCGTCAATCGGATTCTTACCGGAGCTATCCAATCTGATTCTATGTCACAATCACTTGAACGGATCGATTCCTCAGTTCCTCTCGCAAACGTTAACCCGAATCGATCTCAAACGGAACAATCTCACCGGCGTTATTTCTCCGACGTCTCTTCCCCCGTCGATGCAATACCTCTCGCTCGCTTGGAACCAGTTAACCGGACGAGTAGACCGGGTTTTACTCAGATTAAACCAGCTCAATTACCTCGATCTCAGCTTAAACCGGTTCACCGGCGCAATCCCCGGTCAGATCTTCACCTTCCCGATAACCAACCTCCAATTACAACGCAATTTCTTCTACGGCGCGATTCAACCGGCGAATGAAGTAACGATTCCGACCGTCGATTTAAGCTACAACAGATTCTCCGGCGAGCTTTCGCCGCTTCTCTCCAACGTACAGAATCTATACCTGAACAATAACCGGTTCACCGGTCAAGTCCCGGTTAGCTTCGTGGATCGGTTATTGGCAGCGAATATACAAACACTCTACCTCCAACACAACTTCTTCACGGGGATACAGATTAGCCCGGCGGCGGATATCCCGGTGAGCAGCTCGCTGTGTCTACAATACAACTGTATGGTGCTACCGGTACAGACGCCGTGTCCGGTTAAGGCCGGTTCGCAGAAAACAAGACCCACAACGCAGTGCAACGAGTGGCGAGGGTAGAAACGTAATTCCGGCAGTTATTTATTTCTCTCCGGTTATTTTGTTATAACTCTCTTTTCGAGTTTCGATGGTCGCAAAAAAACAAAAAAAAAATAACGATTTGTTTATTCGTTGGTGACTTTGTGAATGTGGTGTAATGATAATGATGATGATTCGAATAAAATGAGTAACGCCTATATTATCATGCATGCATTATATTTTTGTTGGTTAGCTAATAAGCCTAAAACTAATGATTTTAGTTGGGAAGTGTAATGATGCCTTATAATGTTTGTATGTACTCATAAAATGTTATGGTTTTGGAGAATGAATAAAAATATATATAATTTTAAACTCAATAAAGTAATTTATGTAACCAAACCATGACAAAGGTGTATATAATTATTACTACATTGCATACCATTCGAAACATATGTATAACCTTTTAAAAGTGGTTGGAGAAGAGAATGGTGTTTGTCACACACAACAAGACACTGTCCACACGCACACCAAAGCCTTTGTTTTCTAAACTTAAAAGCCTTATTTGATGATTCTTACTTGTGTTTATATTGTTTATCATCGTTTATCATCATCTTCTTCTCTACATTTTTATATATATGACTTACAGAGACGATGTGTATGTGTAGATATAGATGCATCAGTAGTAGAAATGTCTCCTCCGAACCCTCTTCTTACTCATGATCGGTGCCTCACCACTTCCCGGAAATTCCCATCTCACAAGATCTCCGTCCCACGAAGAGCTTATAAGCGTCGGGTAATGCGGATGCCAATTACAGTCTCTTACAGGTGAGCTATGGTGCTTTAGCACTGCTACTTTATCTCCACTTACCTAAGACCAGATAAATGAATCCAAGATTGGTCAAAACAGCAGAGTTGATAGAGATTCAGCACACAATGCTACACTTTTCATGTTATTGTGTCTAAAATGTGTTTATGAGGATTTATGGCTTACCAAGTCGTATATGTAGACAGAACTGTCGTTGGATCCTGTGTAAATGTACTTTTGGCCAGTACTGTTGAAAGAAAGAACAAAAGAAGCCAACACAAGAATTAGAAAAATATGTAAAGAGTTCTCCTTTCTCAGGTTTGGGATATTATGGAGCTTTGAAAGAGACTGACCTATGAGCTGGAGAAAAGTAGCAACGGATGAGAGTACGCAACACTGAGTGACCTTTATATGTCGACACTGACTGATCAGATGGGTGCTTTAGATCTCTTGCTTCAGTAGGATAATCCATCCATCTGTAATCCCATTCATAGTTTCTTAGCACCTCATGCCTGTAAAACAAGAAGAATCAGTTCCATCAACGAATTCCGTGTGAAACACCAAAAAAAACAAGATGCGACCAACAATGCTACAGGCTGAATACAGTTTTATGTCGAAAATAGTTACCTTGCAGGTACACCTGAAGACATTTTTCTGATATCCCACAGTTTGATGGTTTGGTCTTTGCCATTTGATATGAAATAGCGACCATCTCCACGGCTATCTATAAAGGTAACACCTTCGAGGTGACCCACTAAAACACCAGCTGGCTTATCTCTCCCAATGAAACAACGCCTATCCCACACCTACTCGTGTAATGAATTTTGAACAAGATCCTGTTACAACTTTGCTAAAAGGCAAGAAACTTCATTGTACTATTGCAGCAACAAAGACAATCACCTTGCAGAGATTATCATCACTTCCAGATAAAATCAGGTTTCCACTTTCGNATATGTAGACAGAACTGTCGTTGGATCCTGTGTAAATGTACTTTTGGCCGGTACTGTTTAAAGAAAGAACAAAAGAAGCCAACACAAGAATTAGAAAAATATGTAAAGAGTTCTCCTTTCTCAGGTTTGGGATATTATGGAGCTTTGAAAGAGACTGACCTATGAGCTGGAGAAAAGTAGCAACGGATGAGAGTACGCAACACTGAGTGACCTTTATATGTCGACACTGACTGATCAGATGGGTGCTTTAGATCTCTTGCTTCAGTAGGATAATCCATCCATCTGTAATCCCATTCATAGTTTCTTAGCACCTCATGCCTGTAAAACAAGAAGAATCAGTTCCATCAACGAATTCCGTGTGAAACACCAAAAAAAACAAGATGCGACCAACAATGCTACAGGCTGAATACAGTTTTATGTCGAAAATAGTTACCTTGCAGGTACACCTGAAGACATTTTTCTGATATCCCACAGTTTGATGGTTTGGTCTTTGCCATTTGATATGAAATAGCGACCATCTCCACGGCTATCTATAAAGGTAACACCTTCGAGGTGACCCACTAAAACACCAGCTGGCTTATCTCTCCCAATGAAACAACGCCTATCCCACACCTACTCGTGTAATGAATTTTGAACAAGATCCTGTTACAACTTTGCTAAAAGGCAAGAAACTTCATTGTACTATTGCAGCAACAAAGACAATCACCTTGCAGAGATTATCATCACTTCCAGATAAAATCAGGTTTCCACTTTCGTCAGCAAAGCACACAGTATTTACATCAGACTGCATAAATGGAGAAAATGCTATCAATGCCAAAACGATAACATCACCACTAATACACAGGTACAAATCTTAGGAGAAATTGACCCAACCGATAAAGGAATTTTACCGTGTGTGCAACAGTCCGGAGTGAAACTCTATTTGCTTCGAGATCATAAACATAGATGGAATCATCACTGCTCCCAGCAACAAGTTCTCGTCCATCAGTCGAAAATTTCACAGAGAATATTCCAAAAGAGTACCCTCCATCTTCATCAGAAGAGAAGTCTAGTCCATCATGGATCTCCTGCAAAAGACATGGCCCTCAAATTAATTTTAACCTCATTGATAAGATGTTAAAAACAGAAACTAAAACATGTGAAACAATATCAAGCAGGGAGCCGATCCCATAATATAAATTTCCCCTATCTAAACACTTCCTGTGGTTCCATACCGTAACATTTGCATGAGACTCGGTTGTACCGGACCCAACATCAACAATGTGAACAATAGGTGACATGCTTGCGTAAACCTGCAATATCGAAATAATTCATTAGTCTCTATTTTGGAAGATAAGCATAGAGTTTTGATCTAACAAGAGACTATAAAGATTAGACAAACCCACTTACTCTGTATCACTATAAAAGATATGAACTGAATCGTGGTCAAAGTTTGCATTTAAAATAATATGAGGATTTTTAATCAAACATGAGCAAGTTGTAGTTGAAAGATACAACAACTTACCAGGTTTCGCTGATTAGGGGATAGCGAAGTATCAGTAACAGTCCAACGCAAACTTTTTGCAAGAATATCCTTTTGAACTTTCCATCCCTTCTCTACATTGTAAATCCGAATATGGCTTGCCTGAAAATTATGATTTGATTAATACAAGGTATGCAGATTGATTCATCCAGCTTCTCGACTCAGGAAATTGAAAAAAAAAAAGGGACATGCCTAGAATGTATCATCTGTTCTTGTTCCCTAAACTAATAAACAGTAAGGATGAAGGATTTACCTGAAAGCCCGCAATAAAGAGAGAACCATCAGTTGAAAACTGAGAGACATATGCACGGCTGTTCATTTGATCGACAAGCCAAGGACCTTTAACAGGCAAATATCT
>NC_025692.1:21327529-21355197 GCF_000633955.1 Camelina sativa | reverse complement strand
CCACAAAAGTCTTTCCCAGCATCACAAAATTCGGCTTCTATCTCAAGTCTACTCATTGCATAACCCATTTCATCAGCATCAAACTCACTTGGTCCAAAAAACATTATAGAAGATAACTACCATTGATATTCTCTTAAAAACCACAGTTTCATTCACAGTCACCTTGAACCATAGCTTGCCTGCAAAAGACCAGTAAAATGTTCAAGTTTCATCAATAAACACATTCACACACTAAACCCCTCTGTGCCATTTAAACCCAGTTATGAAAAAAAACTAAATCAAAGAAAAACAATCTGAAGATCACGATACTACTACAGCTTGATCAATCATCGATTTAACAATCAACATATCGGAAATAACAAAAAACCCAATTCAAAAAAAGAATCAAAGTCGTCGTCTTTATCTGTGTAGTGAACAGCATCAACCCTAATTGTTCAAGCATCGAATTAGAAATGCACAAAAAAGTTTAAATCACCAGAGACATGGAACGATCGAAAGAACCCAGAAACACTATCACTCCCCCCAATTTGAGAGCTTTGACCCTAAATCGGATCGCGAATTTGTACCGCTAACAAAAAAAATTTAAAAAGGTCAGGTTTTTAAGCTGAGTACCCCGTACGAACGAAGGAGACAATTCGTAACAGTATTACGCAAAATGTTGAATTTGTCGAAAAAACTTTTCGCCTTTTTTCAATAAAAACTTTGATGAGCGGATATGGTTTCTTCGTCGACGTGTGTGTAAATGAAGCGTGCAAAGCTGTGTTGCCACGTTTGACTTTGTACATTGAGTTAGTAAGTGTGGTCACTTCCTAATCATTGAGTATAATACTCCTATTTTTTTTTTTAGTGTATCTTGTTTGATCAAACTTCAAAATCTCATCTTAATGTATGTTTAATACAAAGTAAACTAATGGAAAAATGATTTACACCTCATCACATGGCCAACACTATATGTGGTACCACTCAATTCTGTGAACAAGTATGCAAATGCTACAAATGACACATTACATACTACTTCTAGCTTCAATGTGTGGTCTGTATAACACAAACAAACACATCAATGTTTCGGTGATCAAAATGGTAAGAAACTGTCTTGTCTTGTTCTATGATTATACTTGCTTATGGTAGGAAACTGCCTTCTCTTTTATAACAAAACTTTTTCAAAAACAAAAAAAGTGAAGTTTAGGGTTGGGCATTCGGGTAACCTGTTTGGATTCGGGTATTACCCATTCGGATTCGGGTAAACGGGTTTTGAAAAATAGAACCCATTGAGTATTTTTAGATATATAGGTTCGGTTCGGTTTGGGTACTATCGGGTTTGGGTCGGTTTGGGTTAAAATATAATTAAATTTAAATAAATTTAGTTAAATTTTGACTTACTTAACAAAATATTTTAGATATTTTGATTATTTTTGATATTTAGGTATAAAACTAAACGAAATATTCAAAATTATAATCATAATTTTGGGGTAATTGCATTATATTAATGATAAATATTATAAATATGTTTATATGTTCGGGTTTAATGGGTATCCAAATGGCTACCGGGTATTATCCGACCCTAACCCGAACCCACGGGTATTAGAAAATAGAACCCAATAGGGTTTTATAGGCAAACCCGTACCCAATCCGAACCCGGTTTTTCGGGTCGGGTTACGGGTTGGGTATTTGGGTACGGTTTTTATGCCCAGGCCTAGTGAAGTTATTGCAGAATCTGTTGTTAAGATTCACAGTCAAAAAGAGATTCCAAAAGTCTTGGATTTGGACAGTATATGGAAAAACTTAACTTGAACTGAGAGAGTAGAAAACGAGTACCTGCAAGCAAATGTTGCATTGTTTTGCAGCTAGAGCAAATTTATACAAAGCCATAGTTATAGTTTGTATTTACAATATAACAGAATACCCAAACATCTTTTTTTCGTTTTGTTTTTCAACCTGTACACAGAAAATGTGGGAAGGATGTGCATACGGCAAAAGAAACAGACACGATACTAAAAATTCATCAGAGCTCACACCATGAACAACAAATTTTATTCTAGACGATGTGAGGAGTGACAACTGATCTCCAACTACAATCGGATGGTGCACATAACCGTGGTCTTGATATCGAGTTGATGATTGAACGGTGGCTTTGTGACAACTGATCTCCAAGTTTTCTTCTTAGGATCATAGATATGAATCATCAAAGAACCAGCATTCCTGTGTTGTCTAGTATGCCTTGTGTCCATCAGGTTATAACCATCCAAAAGAATCATAACATGTAATTCACCGTTGAGCGCAACAAAACCAACCGGTTTANATGATCACACTTGCTTACGGTCGGAAACTGTCTTTTATTATAACCAAATCTTTATATAAAAGAATAGTGAAGTTATTGCAGAATCTGTTGTTAAGATTCACAGTCAAAAAGAGATTCCAAAAGTCTTGGATTTGGATAGTATATGGGAAAACTTAACTTGAACTGAGAGAGTAGAAAAAGAGAACCTGCAAATGTTGCATTGTTTTGCAGCTAGAGCAATTTTATACAAAGCCATATTATAGTTTGTATTTACAATATAACAGAGAATACCCAAACATCTTTTTTTTTTTTTTTCAACCTGTACACAGATAATGTGGGAAGGATATGTATGCATACGGCAAAAGAAACAGACACGATACTAAACATCATCAGAGCTCACACCATGAACAAACAAATTTTATTCTAGACGATGTGATGAGAGTTTTTTTATAACACCTACTACAATCGGATGGTGCACATAACCGTGGTCCTTAAATCGAGTTGATGATTAAACGGTGGCTTTGTGACAACTGATCTCCAAGTTTTCTTCTTAGGATCATAGATATGAATCATCAACGAACCAGCATTCCTGTGTTGTCTAGTACCACCCCTTGTGTCCATCAAGTTATACCCATCCAAAAGAATCATAACATGTAGTTCACCGTTGAGCGCAACGAAACCAACTGGTTCGTCATAAAGAGCTTTCTTAGGCACACTTGACTCTCTTCTCCACCGATTCGAACCAATCTCATACCTAAGAATCCGATCCTTATCCAACATGAAGAACACAGGCTTACCACAGTCAACAGTAACAATCTTCCCTAGCTTAGGTCTCTCTTCTTCTCCCCACATATCTCCAACAAGCCTCCATTTCTCACCACTCAAACCCATCACTGCAGCGTCTCTATAGTACTCATCAACAGGAAGAATCCCAGAAACAGTCCTTGATCTGCCATATCCACCCATCACCCAAAACTCTCTCCCTTTCTCCTTCTCATCACCCTCATTATTCCCAACCAAGAAGCCAACACATCCTGCTCTAAACCTAGGCAACTCATCCATCTCCCTCCACTCATCTTTCTCAACATCATACATCTCAACAGAACTCATTCTACTCCCAGCAGCACCAAACAACGTGTGCCGTGATCCTCCCCCCGCCACAATGATCCGATTAGACAAACCAGTCACCGCAGCACAAGCGAAGCTTCCACGCGGAGACAACATCGGAGAGAGCCGTTCCCAAACGGATTTCACGAAACTGTAACGGAACACAGTCGAAGTAGGCAAAAGAACATCAAGAGGAAAAGACCTAGTATCGAAAGCAGAGCCGCCGAGAACGTAAACGCAGGGACCAATCGCGACGGCAACGAAATTGCAGAGACTGTAAACGTGAGGGTTACAAGGCAAGAGAGGAAGCGGTCTCCATGAAAGAGTCACGGGATCGAAGAGAAACGGAGGCGAAATCGAAGGATCTTGAGGGAAGATACAGAGGAGATGCGAGAGATTGTCGCCGTCTCTGTTGTCTCGGCCATGGCGGAGTGAAATTAGGGTTTTGGAAGAAAGGAAAGCGTACCATGATTTACAAGTGGATTTGAGACGAGAGGTGTGAGGGTAAGGGACGAAGGAGAGGATCAGCCTCGCGACGTCGTTGGATAAGCCTGGGATCAAAGTCAAGCTAGGATCGATACGACGCTTAGGCCGAGGAAACGAAGATCGAGACGACGACGAAGAAGACGAACACTGTAACCGTGACGAGAATATAGGTAGAGGCATGATTAAGAAGAAACTCCGGCGAATTTTGTTAGTGGAATGATCGATTCAATGATGAGTGAGACATAATCATCATCGGAAATGAGTAAAATAGACTGATTCTGATTCTTCTTCTTCGGCTGAGGAAGGAAAAAAAAACACAAAAAACAAATCTGATTTTAATTTCAAGTTTGAAGGGCCTTCTCTCTCTTTGTCTTTGATTCCCTTTCTATTATTTTTTAACTCCACGTGGGTTTGTGTGATTGGTTAAGATATAGAGAAGTTAATTACTTATTACTTTCTTTTTTTTGGGCAAACAATTACGGTACTAATCTTTTATTGTTATAAATCACTTAAGGATGGACTCCATAACCAAGCCCATTGACGGTCCATACTTTGTCCAAGACTTGAAGCCCATTGTTCAAGTCCCATCGGCCATAAACTTTGTCTTAGTCGGTTTATGTATTTCCTATTATGTTTAGGAATTAGGCCAAGTCCTTGACTATATATATTTAACCTCATTCGATTATGATTAATAATAACAAGAGATTTATTCCCTAAGCTCTCTAGATTCATAACACGTTATCAGCATGATAGTTTCTATATCCAGCTGAGTAAAAACCCTAAAACCCTAACCGCCGCCGTTCATACTTCTCTTTTCACCAAACCCTAAAACCGCCGCTTTCTTCCTCCTTTGTTCGTGGAAGCTCCTGTTCGGCAATCAGTTCGTGATCAAAGTTTTGTTGAAGTTCAGATCGAGGTTCACGGTTCATGAGAGAAGTAAAAACCGAGGTCTTTTAGCTCCCGGTTCATAACCAGTCAGAACCAAACGGTGGAAGGTAAAATAAGATCTAAAACTCTCTTAGAACCTATGAATCGAATTTAAACTATAAACTTATTGAAACCCTAAAACTACAAAGTAAACAATCAACAAACAGTTCTTATTTCCCTAAATCCTAAAGCTTAAAATCGGATGTTAGGACTGTTAGATTGTTTGTTAAATTGCACCAAATTATATCAAGCTTAAAATCCGGTTGTATGATTGCTTAAATTGCTGCTTGATTGTTTTGATGCATAAAAACCTAGAACTTGAACTGTAAATTCGAAATTCATAAGGAGTATTATTAATTTGATTGTTCTAGGAGATTTAAAATATGAAACTGCATGCATCTTTGGAATTAAATCGAATTTGGCATAGAATTTTCCTGTAAATTTAGGTTGCATAAGAACCCTAAAATCCTAAATTAAAATCGATTTAGGTGTTTGAGAAATTCAAACCCTAAACCCAAAAAGGTTTAAGAAAATTCGAAAATCATTATGTGTTTGCATAAAATAAATTTGGATAATTTCTAAATTAATTATAATTATCAACTTAAAGGTTTAAAAAAATATATATATATTTTGTTATTATCCAATGATTAAGAAAAAGGAAAATTTCTAAAATTATCTAAGAAAAGGAAATTCTAGTAAAAAGGAAATTATTGCATGCCTTAATCTATTTGATTTTGTTGTCTTGATTGCATGGAGTTAAACCACGAAATTTAAAGAAAAACAAGGCATGGTTCGGTCTTAAATACCGCATGACCTAAGATTAAATTGATGGCATGGTTCGGTCTTAAATACCGCATGGCCTATTGTTTGAATGCATGGTTCGGTCTTAAATACCGCATGCTAATCGGTTGTCTATTTATGTTTATGCAGATGGCAAGGTTGAATAACCTAGACTATGCCGTTTTGGATGTCTCTGGAAACAACTACTTGAAGTGGGCATTGGACACCAAGATAAATTTGAAGTCAAAGGACTTGTTTGAATGCATTGAGGAGGATTACGATCCGACCGAAAAGAAAAAGTACAAGGCCATTCAACACATGCGCCATCACCTTGCTGAGAGTCTCAAAGACCAGTACCTCACAATAGAGAATCCTCTTGACCTTTGGACAGAGCTTAAACGCAGATACGGACACCAACAAACGGTGCTCCTACCAAAGGCTCAATTCGATTGGAAGAACCTAAGGATCCAGGATTACAAATCCGTGGATGAGTATAACTCTGAGCTTTTTAGGATTGTCTCACTCCTTAGGTTGTGTGGTACTGAAGTCACGGAGAGAGAGTTGCTAGAGAAGACTTTGTCTACTTTTAGTACTCACAATATAGTACTTCAGCAACAGTACCGTGAAAAAGGTTTCAAAACCTATGGGGACTTAATCTCATGTTTGCTACTAGCTGAGCAGAATAATGAGCTGTTGTTGATGAATAGTGCTATGAGACCTCCCGGTACAACCCCATTACCGGAAGCACACAAGGTTGATGTGGCAAAGCAGAATGAGCCTAAACAGCCTAAAGAGCCCAAGGAGACCAACTACGTTCACAGAGAAAGACACTATGGTCGTGGCCGTGGTGGCAGAGGACATGGTGGTCGTTGGGGCCAGGCAAGCCGTTTTGATGGTTATGGCCGTGGTGGTCGTGGCCGCGTGGTAGGGGCCGTGGGTCCTTTAAACCGCAAATCAAGGCTAAATCGGTTTGTCACCGATGTGGTATGTCCAACCACTGGGCTAAGAACTGCAGAACGCCTAGACATCTCATTGATGCATATCAAGAGATTTTGAAGAAGAATCCAGAGGCCAACTATGTACATCTCGATGGTGAAGAAGACTTCGACCATGAGAATGATGATTTACTAGATTTTGAGACTTCCGATTGTTTAAAGGAAGATAACTAATTTTAGTTATGGATTTGGTTTAATTTCTATGCTTTTATGCTTTAATTTTATTCTATGTATTGGATAATTATTTTGGTTTAATTTCAATGATTTTATTTAAATATTTCTTTGCTTATTTTGTTAAAGTTTAAAATAAAAATTATTGTCATTATAGAAATGGCTGAGGATATGAGTGTGCTAGTGGTGGACAGTGGATCCAGCCACACAATTTTGAAAGACAAAAGATATTTTATAAACCTCATATCGAAAAATGCCAATGTTAGTACAATTGCGGGTATAGCAAATTTGATTGAAGGCTACGGCCAGGCACACATATTATTGCCTAACGGCGCACACNAACCTTAAAGAAAGGAAAGTTATCCCTAAAAATCTCACGTGTGTAGCATGTGCACAAGGAAAACTTATAATACGGCCATCACCAGCCAAAGTTCATAAAGAGACTTTAAATTTTTTGGAAAGGATACAAGGTGATATATATGGACCAATACACCCACCGTGTGGGACGTTTAGATATTTTATGGTTATGATCGATGCATCAACCAGATGGTCACACGTTTGCTTGTTATCCACAAGGAATCTAGCATTTGCTAGGATGTTAGCTCAAATTATAAGATTAAGAGCACATTTTTCAGATTTTCCACTTAAGACTATACGTCTAGACAATGCTGGTGAATTTACATCCCAAGCGTTTAATGATTATTGTACGTCCATGGGGGTAAGTGTGGAACATCCTGTGGTACATGTCCATACACAAAATGGATTAGCTGAATCATTCATTAAACGAATACAATTGATAGCTCGACCATTGTTAATGAGATCGAAGCTCCCTGTGTCGGCTTGGGGACACGCAGTTTTACATGCAGCAGAACTAATACGCATCAGGCCATCTAGTGAACACAAATATTCACCATCCCAACTATTAACAGGTCATGAGCCAAACGTATCCCATCTCGAAACATTCGGTTGTGTCGTTTATGTACCGATTGCTCCACCATAGAGAACTAAGATGGGACCTCAAAGGAGGATGGGAATATATGTTGGATATGAGTCTCCCACCATTATAAAGTATCTTGAGCCAACCACAGGAGATTTATTTAAGGCCAGATACGCGGACTGTCAATTTACAGAATCCGAATTCCCTATGTTGGGTGGAGAGACTAGCAAGCTGGTTAAAGAAATAACATGGAATCAAACATCCTTGAATTGGCAAGATCCTCGGACTCTAGCCTGTGATGCAGAGGTCCAGAAAATTATACATTTGCAAAAGCTAGCTATACAATTGCCAGATTCCTTTGCTGACCCAAAGAGAGTAACAAAATCGTACATACCAGCTTGTAATGCACCAGTACGTATTGATGTTCAGAAGGAACACAATAATCAAGTTGCTACAGTGTCTAACCCACGTTTAAAACGAGGTAGACCATTAGGTTCCAAAGATAAGAACCCTCGGAAGTCTAAAGGTGCAAAACAGACCGAGGTTAAGGGAATTATAGAAAATACAGACATGGCCGCGGCAAGTCCTAAGGTACCAAGTGAGGTTCGGGACGCTGAACCTCAAGGACCTGAAGGTATAGATAATGATGAGATCTCAATAAACTATATAATGTCTGGAATTAAATGGAACCGTAAAGATGTCGACAGCGATGATATATTTGCATACAAGGTAGCACTTGAAATGAATGAGGATCATGAACCCACGTCTATATTAGAGTGCACTCAAAGTAAAGATTGGTTAAAATGGAAAGAAGCCATTGACGTGGAGTTAAACTCTTTAAAGAAGAGAAGTGTGTTTGGTCCGATCTTAAGGATAACACCTGAAATTAAACCAGTTGGACATAAGTGGGTCTTTGTAAGAGAAATGAGAAGAATGAAATCGTGAGATACAAAGCACGGCTTGTAGCACAAGAATTCTCTCAAAGACCAGGCATAGATTATGAGGAGACATACTCCCATGTGATAGATGCAACAACATTTCGGTACTTAATAAGTTTGGCTATAAGAGAAAAACTGGATTTGCGGATAATGGATGTTGTAACCGCATACTTATATGGTCCACTGGATAATGAAATCTATATGAGAATACCAGAAGGTTTTGAGCTAAAAGATAAGAGTAGTTCTCGAGAACAGTACTGCATAAGGCTGGACAAATCCCTTTATGGACTGAAACAGAGTGGTCGAATGTGGTATAACCGGTTAAGTGAATATTTAGCTAAAGAAGGCTATAAGAATGACCCAATCAGTCCATGTCTATTTATAAAGAAGTTTGCAAACAAAGGGTTTGTTATAATAGCAGTTTGTGTGGATAATTTAAACATCTTTGGAACTTCTGGTGAAATTGCCCAAACAGTAGAATATCTCAAGAAAGAGTTTGAAATGAAAGACCTAAGCAAGACAAAATTCTGTTTGGGGCTACAGCTTGAGTACATAAATAATAGAATCCTTGTGCATCAAAAGGCATATACAGAAAAGGTACTCAAGAGGTTTAATATGGACAAAGCTCACCCATTGACCAGCCCACTGGTTGTTAGAAGCTTAGACTTAGATAAAGATCCATTTGGTCCAAAGAAGGCCGATGAAGAAGTTCTCGGACCTGAAGTGCCATACCTCAGTGCAATTGGAGCGTTAATGTTCCTAGCTAGCCACACTAGACCGGACATATGTTTTTCCGTGAACCTCTTAGCAAGATTTAGTTCTTGTCCGACCCAAAGGCATTGGAGTGAAATTAAGTATTAATTACGTTACCTACAAGGAACATTTAAATTTGGGTTTATATTATACTAACTATAACAAAGATGTTTTAGTTGGTTTTGCTGATGCAGGTTATAACAAAGAAAGTTTAGTGTGTTTGGTTAATATTGATGATAAGGAGCCAACAGTACTATATGAGGACAATACTGCCAACATCGCAAAGCTCAAGGAAGGTTACATCAAGGGAGATCGGGCGGAGCACATTCTACCCAAGTTCTTCTTCACACATGAACTACAAAAAGCTGGAGAAGTTCAAGTGGTACAAGTTCATTCTAGCAACAGCTCAGCCGATCTCTTCACCAAAACACTGCCGACAACAACATTCAACAAGCTCATGCACCAGATTGGAATGCAGAGACTTAAGGACTTCAGGGATGCTTAGAACAGGGGGAGCAATGTGTGCTGTACTCTTTTTCCTTTACCATGGTTTTGTCCCACTGAGTTTTCCTGATAAGGTTTTAATGAGGCAGCATCCCCAAGCACATTGCATCGATCCCTTAGCATCTTGCATGGTTATGTCATCCAAGGGGGAGTGTTATAAACCACTTAAGGATAGACTCCATAACCAAGCCCATTGACGGTCCACACTTTGTCCAAGACTTGAAGCCCATTATTCAAGGCCCATCGGCCATAAGCTTTGTCTTAGTCGGTTTATGTATTTCCTATTATGTTTAGGAATTAGGCTAAGTCCTTGACTATATATATGTAACCTCATTCGATTATGATTAATAATAGCAAGAGATTTATTCCCTAAGCTCTCTAGATTCATAACATTTATCCTATAAAACTATAAAACACAAGTTAGCTGTCCAATAAAATTAAGCCAAATCAAATTTTAATTTATTTATAAACTAGGATATCTTCTACGCATGGCCACACATGCATAGTTTGGGAAAAAATAAAAAATATTAGAAGATAATTCTATTAAAAATATAATCTAAACAAATATTATGTAGATGATTATTATTTGTAAAAATAAAAAAAATAGAAATTACACATTTTTCGTGATATTATTTTTCTGCATATTGTTATTTAAAAATAAAAAAAAATTATCCCTATTTTAGCTAATGGAATGGATTCGTTTTATTAAAGAAAAAACTTGAAAAACTGATTTAATAAACCAAATGTAAACCAATTCGAACCTGTTCCAAGTTGATATTTTGATCCAATGACATTGGTACCCAATTTGGCTTCATTGGAGCATCATGTCTCAAGAACCTTCTACTGTCCGAGCAAATTAAGTCTCGATAATCTTCTTCTCACAAAGGAATGTCTCCATGCGCTTCTACTTCCAGTTTATTCCAAAAAAAGGAATGTCTCCATGCGCTTCTTCTTCCAGTTTATTCCAAAAAAAGGAATGTTCATACCAAAAAAAAAAAAGGAATGTCTCCATGCGCTTCTTCTTCCAGTTTATTCCAAAAAAAAAATGAAACAAAAAGACGGTGAACACAGAAGAAAAATCAAACAGAGAATTAACTGAATTAAACTAGAGTTAAATAGATTAATAGAAGATGAAACGGTTAAAAATTGTGCTGTTGTAAAACTAGAGATTGTATTCTCTTATGTCTTATTCATTCAATCGATAATAGTACATATATATAGGAGTACACAAACCCTAAGTACAATAGGAATCATAAATCGACAAAGAATAAGAGGAGATAGGATAATGGGCTTTGGGGACTTGAACATGTATGGACCGGTTATGGAGATCTATCTTCAATGGTTTACAACATTCCCCCTTGGATGACATAACCGTGTAGATGCTAAGAGATCATCATAATACGTTTGGGGATGCTGCCTCATTAAAACCTTACCAGGAAAATCCAGTGGGACAAAACTATGTTGAAGAAAAAAGAGTACAACACGTATTACTCCCCCTGTTCTAAGCATCACTAAAAGTCCTTGAGTCTGCGCATCCCAATCTGATGCGTGAGCTTCCTGAATGTTGATGTTGATAATGACTTGGTGAAAAGACGGCTGAGTTTTCGCTAGATTGAACTTGCACCACTTGAACTTCACCGACCTTTTGTAGTTCATGTGTGAAGAAGAACTTAGGCAAAATGTGCTTCGTCTGATCTCCCTTGTTGTAACCTTCCTTGAGCTGTGCGATACAAGCGGTGTTGTCTTCATATATGATGGTCGGTTCCTTGTCGTCGGCCATGCCACAATCTGATATGATGTGTTGAGTCATTGATCTCAACCAAACACACTCACAGCTGGCCTCATGCATAGCCAGAATTTCTGCATGATTAGATGATGTGGCCACAATAGTCTGCTTCATTGAACACCATGAAATTGTTGTACCACCATGTGTAAACACATAGCCGGTTTGAGATCTAGCATTATGTGCATCGGATAGATAACTTGCATCAGCAAAACCAACTAAACCTTCTTTGTTATGGTTAGTATAAAATAAACCCAAACCCATCGTTCCTTGTAGGTAACGCAATAGATGTTTGATACCGTTCCAGTGCCTTCGGGTCGGACAAGAACTAAATCTTGATAGGAGGTTCACGACAAAACAAATATCTGGTCTAGTGTGGCTAGCCAAATACATTAAAGCTCCTATGACACTAAGATATGACACTTCAGGACCGAGAACTTCTTCATCGTCCTTCTTTGGACCGAATGGATCATTGTCCAAATTTAGGCTTCTCACAACCATTGGACTGGTCAATGGGTGTGCCTGGTCCATATTGAATCTCTTGAGTACCTTTTCAGTATATGCCATTTGATGCACAAGGATTCCATTATTTATGTACTCAAGCTGCAATCCCAAACAAAACTTAGTTTTACCTAGGTCTTTCATTTCAAACTCTTTCTTGAGATATACAACTGTTTGGGTAATTTCACCAGAGGTTCCTAGGATGTTCAAATCATCCACATATACTGCTATGATTACAAACCCTTTGTTTGCAAACTTCTTTATAAAAATACATGGACTGATGGGATCATTCTTATAACCTTCTTTAACTAGGTACTCACTCAATCTATTGTACCACATATGCCCACTTTGTTTCAGTTCATAAAGGGATTTGTTCAGCCTTATGCAGTACTGTTCTCGAGAACCTTTCTTATCTTCGAGCTTTATACCCTCTGGTAATCTCATATATATTTCATTATTCAGTGGACCATATAAATATGCGGTCACTACATCCATTAGCCGCAGATCAAGACTTTCTCTTATAGCCAGACTTATCAAAAATCTAAAAGTCGTTGCATCCACCAAAGGGGAGTATGTCTCCTCATAATCTATCCCCGGTCTTTGTGAGAATCCTTGTGCTACAAGCCATGCCTTATATCTCACGATTTCATTATTATCATTTCTCTCCTCACAAAAACCCATTTGTGTCCTACTGGTATTATATCGAATGGTGTCCTTATGATCAGACCAAACACATTCCTTTTCTTTAATGAATTCAACTCCACGTCTATGGCTTCTTTCCATTTTAACCAATATGATCCTTGAGTTCACTCTAATATGGACGTGGGTTCATGATCCTCATTTATTTCAAGTGCTACCTTATATGTAAATATTTCATCGATGTCGACATCTTTCCGGTTCCATTTAATTCCAGACATGATATACTTTATTGAGATCTCATTATTATCAATACCTTCAGGACCTTGAGGTTTGGCGTCCCAACCCTCATTGATCGGTTCCTTAGGGTTTGCCGCGGCCATGTCTATGGTTTCCTTAACCTCAGTTTTAGTTGCACCTTTCTTTGATTTCCGAGGGTTCTTATCTTTGGAATCTATTGGTCTACCACATTTCAAACGTGGCTTAGACTCTGTAGCAACTTGATTGTGTCCCTTTTGGACATCAATACGTAATGGTGCATTACAAGCTGGTATGTACGATTTTGTAACTCTCTTTGGGTCAACAAAGAAATCTGGCAATTGATTAGCTAGCTTTTGTAAATGTATAATCTTTTGGACCTCTGCTTAACATTCCAGAGTCCGAGGATCTTGCCATTTTAAGGATGTTTGATTCCATGATATTTCTTTTACCAGCTTGTTTGTCTCTCCATCTAATGTAGGAAATTCGGATTCAGCAAACTGACAATCCGCGTATCTAGCCTTAAATAGATCACCCGTGGTCGGCTCTAGATACTTAATAATGGTGAGAGAATCATATCCAACATATTCCTATCCTCTTTTGAGGTCCCATCTTAGTTCTCTATGGTGGTGCAATGGGTACATAAACAGCACACCCAAATGTCTTTAGATGGGATATGTCTTGCTCATGACCCGTGACTAATTGGGATGGTGAATATTTATGCTCACTAGATGGCCTGATGCGTATAAGCTCTGCTGCATGTAATACTGCGTGTCCCCAAGCCGACACAGGAAGCTTCGACCTCATGAGTAATGGTCGAGCAATCAATTGAATTCGTTTAATGAAGGATTCAGCTAATCCATTATGTGTATGTACATGTGCCACGGGATGTTCCACACTTATCCCCATGGACATACAATAATCATTACACGCTTGGGATATAAATTCACCAGCATTATCGAGACGTATAATATTAAGTGGAAAATCTGGAAAGTAGGCTCGCAGACGTATGATCTGGGCCAGCAATCTAGCAAACGCTAGGTTTCTAGTGGATAATAAGCAAATATGCGACCATCTGGTCGATGCATCAATGAGGACCATAAAATATCTAAACGTCCCACATGGTGGGTGTATTGGTCCACTTATATCTCCTTGTATTCTTTCCAGAAAATTTAAAATCTCTTTAGTTACTTTGACTGGTGATAGCCTTACAATGAGTTTCCCTTGTGCACATGCTACACACGTGAGATTCTTAGGGATAACTCGTCTCTCTTTTAGAGTGTGCCCTCTTTAATTTAAGATTAGCTTACGCATCATGTTATAACCATGGTGGCCAAACCGGTCATGCCATAAAATGAATTGTTCATTGAACATCTTGTTCATTGAACATCTTGTTCATTGCCATATTAGCTTCTATCATATTAATTTTGGCATAGTAAAGGCCAATGGATAATGCGGGTATAGTCTCTAGAACTTTCTTAAAGTCTTGGGTGATCTCAGTAATATGTAGGAATTCTTGGTTCCCTTCACCCTTAGTTTCAATATGGAAACCATTCAAACGAATATCTTTGAAACTCAATAAGCTCCTTTTTGAGTTGGGTGAATATAAAGCATCAAATATTTCAAGATTCGTGCCCTTAGGTAAAAGAATATGGGCTTGCTATACCCACTATTGTGCTAATATCGGCATTTTTCAAAGTGAGGTTCAAAAAATATCTCTTGTCCTTCAAAATCGTATGGCTTGATCCACTATCCACCACAAGTATGTTCTTGTCCTCAATTATTTCTTAATATGGACAAGAATTATGTTTAGACATAAAAGAATAAAACAAACAAATGTATATTGAAGGTAATAAAATAATTGAATTTAAACCAAAATCATAATTCAATAAAATCCAAAAGTATAAGACATGGAAATAAATAAAACAATAAGTGTCTAAATTTAATTATCCTCTCTTAAGCAATCATTAGTCTCATAATCCAATTGATCATCTTTCTCATGGTCAAAATCTCTTTCACCATCGAGATGAACCAGGTTAGCTTCTGGATTCTTTTTCAAACTCTCTTGATAGAGATCACTAAGGTGCTTAGGTGTCCTGCACGTCTTAGCCCAATGGTTCCCCATACCACATCGGTGGGAAACCGATTTTGTTTTGTGTTGCGGTTTGAAAATTCCGCGGCCTCTACATCGACCACGACCAAAGTCGGATCGGTTCCCACAGACATAACCATCATAATGGTTTCCTTGGTAATTGCCACGTCCTCTACCACGACCACGACCGTGATACTTGTCCCTATGGACGTAGTTAGACTATTTAGTCTCTTTAGGCTCTTTCTTGGTCATATCAGCTTTGTGGGCTTCTGGTAATGGGGTAGAACCAGGAGGTCTCATTGCACTATTCATTAGTAATAACTCATTGTTCTGCTCAGCAAGTAGCAAATAAGAGATTAGACTTGCATATGTCTTAAAGCCCTTTTCACGATACTGTTGCTGAAGCAGTATGTTATTTGTGTGAAAGGTTGAGAATGTTTTCTCTAGCAAGTCTTCCTTAGTAACCTCCTTACCACATAGTTTCATGATTGAAACTATCTTAAACAGCTCTGAGTTATACTCATCCACGGATTTAAAATCCTGGATTCTGAGGTTCTTCCAATCGAATTGGGCTTTCGGTAAAAGTACCGTATTTTGGTGACCATATCTGTTTCTCAACTCTACCCAAAGGTCAAGAAGATTCTCAATGGTAAGGTACTGATTTTTGAGACTCGGTGCAAGGTGATGGCGTATGAGGAGAATCGCCTTATATTTTTCTTTTTCAGTGGTATCGTTGTCATCCTCGATACATTCACATAGGTCCTTTGATTTCAGGGTAATCTTAGTATCCAAAGCCCATTGTAAATAATTGTCACCAAAGAAATTAAGTGCAGCATATTGGAGATTGTTGATCTTTTACATCTATAAGAAAATCATACAATCGATTTAGATTATGCCATGCGGTATTTAAGACTGAACCATGCAATTGATTTCGTCTAGGCCATGCGGTTTTTAAGACCGAACCATGCTAGTCCTAGCAAGGGATTTCTTACTTGATCACGTGGTTAGTTTATGCATGAAACAATCCTAGACAAATTGATCTAGTATGAATAAGGAAATATGCAAAAGATTTAGGGTTTTAGAGTTTTCTCTTTTAAGTTTTCCTTTTTTGAATAGGATTATGTTTTCCCTAGGGTTTCGATTTTAAGATTTTAATTTTAAGGTTTCATGCAGAACATAGAACAATCAAATAATAATTAATCCATCCTAAGCAATTCTAAACCTCATACAATCGGATTTTAATGTTTTAGAATTTAGGGTTTCAAAAACAAGGTTTAGGGTTTAGGATATTTAGGGTTTAAGGCTTTAGGGGTTTTGATTTGTTGATTGTGGATATGTAGATTTTAGGGTTCTAATACAATTAGGGATCAGATTCGATATATATGTCAGATGAGTTTGATTTATTTACCTTAAACACTGATTGGGGTTGAATGGATTGATCCGGGAGCTAAAGACCTCGGAAAACACAACAAACTGATCACGAGCTTGAATGACCACCGAGCTTGAACGAACACGAACTTGATCTGGTTTGCGAGCTTGAACGAACAAGGGCTTGATGTGTGGTGGTTTAGGGTTAGGAAATTTTCTCAGTTGAGTTTAGAACAAATTCGTGCTGATAACGTGTTGTAAAACTAGAGATTGTATTCTCTTGTGTCTTATTCATTCAATCGATAATAGTACATATTTATAGGAGTACACAAACCCTAAGTACAATAAGAATCATAAACCGACAAGGAATAAGAGGAGGTAGGACGATGAGCCTTGTGGACTTGGACATGTATGGGCCGGTTGTGGAGATCCATCTTCAATGGTTTACAACACTACAGTTTTATCTTGATTCTTGAACGTATTTGTTGTGGAGTGGAGTGCACATTTTTAGGGATTTCGGTAATTTTCTCTCTCTTCCTTGGTTGCACGATTTTGTGTATATTTGTTTTTAAATTTTTTATTAATTAAAAAATCTGATGTGGCTTAATTTTATTGGATTTGTGACTTGCTTTATAGGATAAAGGGTTTAAGAATTTAAAAAAATTGTAAATTCAGTCATGTGTTAAAAAAAAATGTTTAAAAACTATGTATACATGCAATTTCGTAAAACATTTCTTCGTGCCATAACATTTTTTTGTTAAAAAAAAAACCTGTAAAAAAATTAATCCCTAATTTTACTCCACTAACACCTCCACGTTGATAGTGGTTTACAACCGATCCATCTTCTATTTAAATCCAATTTCAATTCTCTTGATTTTTCTCTGTATTTAACTCCTCTCCATTGTTTTTAATTTTCTCCAGACTTACAATTATCAGCCAGGTAAATCTTTTAACTTTTGTTCATAAATTTTCTCTTCAATTTGTATTAATTATAATTTTTATTCAGTTGGAAAATGCAGATGCCTCTGCCAAAGAAAAGTTCACCCCTTATTCATCTTTGATCAAAAGTCTGGATCTACATAGACCAACTAAAAGGAAAGGGGCTAGGCTGTGATCAAAGAAATCCAAGGAATCCAAGTAAGTACTAACTGTTTTTGATAATAACCGCTCAATATGATTTCGTTTGCAATTTTGGCTTCAGTCCCTCATATTAATCGATTCCTCTGATTCAGGCTTACGTTTGTGTTTTCGAGATAACTTAAGTAGTATATTTATCTACTTCTACTGAAATTTTTACTTAAGCATTAAAGCGTACTTTTTCTTTACTACTTACTGATTTTGGGAATTGAATTTTTGAATTTGCAGAACGAATGTGCCTTCCATCAGGAAATTTGGTAAAAATCCAGTTACAAGTACACTGAAGGTTCCTTCTTTCTCTTGCTTTACCTACTTATATGATTCGTTGTGATTTTTTATCCTTGAGATGACCCTAAAACAAATCTGTGTTGCTATCATTATAGGAGAGTATCACTGTTCTGTTCTGTAACAAAAGTCTTCACTGAATTTACACATATAGTTGATGTGAAGACTATCGGAAATGTGTTATGCTACGAGGTTTATGTTTTTTGCACTTTTTATAGTCAAAAGTCATCTTGCTTTCTTTAATTTTTGGTTTAAGTGATTCTTAGTTGTTGCCCATATAAATTTGAAAAATTCCTAGGGTGAACCTCTTTTATTCACCCCTTTTAACCAACCAATCAAAATACAACAAAATGCCATGTCATATCATATTAATAAAATATATCAAAAATAAAATGAAAAGACAAAACATAATAGGAAACAAATTCAGTAGATTTTTTAATAAGAAAATTATGTCGGTTTGAGTTTATAAAAAAATGGTTAGAGTGTAGATTTTACAATTAAACAAAATTATATGTCGGTTTGAGTTTACAAAAGAGTGATTAGGGTTTAGATTTTACAATTAAACAAAATTATATGTCGGTTTGGGTTTACAAAATAGTGGTTAGGGTTTAGATTTTATAATTAAACAAAATTATATGTCGGTTTGGGTTTACAAAAGAGTGGTTAGAGTTTAGATTTTACATTCAAACAAATTTATACGTCGGTTTGGGTTTATAAAAGAGTGGTTAGGGTTTAGATTTTACAATTAAAAAAAAATGTTGGTTTGGGTTTAAACAAAAGTTGTTAGGGTTTAGATTACACAATTAAATAAAATTATATGTCGTTTTGGGTTTATAAAAAGATAATTTAGATTTAGATGTTATAATTACAAACTATAATATAATGTTTAGAATTAATAACTTTAAAATTGAATAAAATACATATTTTGTTTCTTTAATTAATAATTTGTTTCCTTAATTAAGAGGGGGTGAATAAGAGAGGTTCACCCCTAGAGGTGAACCCAAGAATTGTGCTATAAATTTAGGCAATAAGAGAATTAAATATCAATATTAAAAATTGGAAAGAGCATTTAACAGAAGAACCGTCACAAGAGCACACCTTATGACGATTCTAGGTATTTGACTCCTTTCTCTTTCCTTGATACTTTGCAATGAGTATTTTTTGTGTGATCTTAAAAATGGCCTCTTCGATGATGAAAGTTTGATATCCCTATATTATGTGTGCTTTGAGTTTCTGTCTACTAACTATTTGCCAAATAGCCTGACAGCAAACTTTTAGAACCATTTAATTGATTGATGAACAATTTGTTTCTCTATTTTTGATAAGCTTTGTTTTTTTTGCGAAGAAGTTTTTGCAGAGTGGAGTAAATGGGTGACATTGTAACCAATTAGAGTCTTAGCTTTCATGTATAAAGCCAGAGAAATTCTTCAAGTTGATTGCTGTAATTTATAGTGTTTTGTGGTATAACATCAAAAACTCGTTCCTTTAAGTATTTCTTTTTTGTTCGGATTTTCTAATAAACTCTCCTTTGCATAAGTTAAGTTCTCATTAACCAATCATTTTTGCAGGTTGTAGCAAATCTTCTTATAATTAAAAGAAAAGTACATTTGAAAAACTGTCCAAAATGTCTAGCCTATTTACTAAAATTGCCACTTAATTAAGTTTTATAGACAGCGTTATTTGAAATTCACCAGGATAATTTTGTCTAAACAAAAATAGAAATTGCAGATCCAATTGAGGGTCTGCGTGTTTTCCCTCAAACTTAACCATTGAGTCGGATCCTTGAAACGGGCATCACAATTAATTCTTTACTGGATTTGGATTGTTTCTTGGCCCTTTAATTGTTTAGTGGATTCTATTTGAATCAGCCTAAATCCTACAAAATATACCAAACAAATCATGGAGAAAAATACCGTAAAGTTAGCTAAAAATAGCGTAAATACATACCAAAAAATAATGCTTCGTAAATCGTTAATGATATCACGTAATTAACGATTAAAACAGCCTAAAATTAAATTGGAATAACCATTTTCGTGATTCGTATCTTTGATTTCCTACTTTCTCTCCAAGATATTCTCATATCACCTAAACAATAAACCTAGACACTACCTTTTCTATAATTACTAATCTTTAATCGACTATTAGACAGTCGACTCCAGCAACAGCTCAATTACTAGCATTCCTCCGAGATGTAAAAACCTATTCCAAACTTTACTCGACTCCAGCAACAGCTCAATTACTAGCATTCCTCCGAGATGTCAAGCCGTAGCAATGACTCAATCCAAAGCATTCACAAGACCAAGGTATTTTTCCTTTTTGATTTTTATGTTTGAGAGCCTCTTTGTTATAATCACGTATAATGTGTATACTATTTAATTAGTACTATATCAGTATAATCCACAATGTTTTTTTCTTTTCTCATGATTTTTTTTTTCCATTTCACTTTTGTAGACATCGCCAACAAATCATGAATGCCATCCAAGTTAAATCCATGCCTTCAGATGAATAAAACAAAGACTTTCAACTTATCAAGGAACTACCTTGAGGAAGACCACACACCTTCATCTCTAAAATTTTATTTAAAAGTTATAAGAACATTTATCGACCTAATTTTTTTTTTTTAATTCTTAAAGTTTGTTATTCTAAGGGATATATTGTGGTACTAACCTTTTTCATGAGTTTTATATGGAACCGGTGTTGCTTCTAAGCTCTCGCGTACGAAAATGTTCTTCTCCGCTTAAGAACACAATCTCTTCGAGTTTCCTTTTCATTTTTTGAGCTTCGAATCTTTTGAGATGGATTCGGCTTTCGAATGAAGGTCCAATAGTATTAGGGGTGTCAATCGGGCTGGTCCGGTCCGGCCCGGCCCGAAATCCGTAAAGCCTGCATATGATTGAGCCTGGTCCAGTATGGCCTGAAATATTTCCGAGCCTATATTTTTAAGTCCGAGCCCGGCTCTAATAGGGCTTTTCGGGCTTTTTCGGGCTTATCTTACTGATCAAAAATTCAAACTTATAAGACTTAAAAAGTAGTGTTTGAAGGTGTACTATAAAACAAATCAATCAAAAATTTAATAATTCATCTATATTCACTACAACCAACTTAATTTAATAGAAAAAGTTTAAAACTAAATAAAATTTTGATATTTTAACCAAATAAACTAATATATAATTCATATAAAACATCATAGATAAAATTTTTAAAAGTATTAAGTATGGCAATTAAGTAAATATGAAAACTAGGATTAGAGTTTACAACTTTATTTACAATAAATTATTAATCAAATATTGCAATTAAACAAAAATGTTTAAAAAACGTACAAATATATTTGTTAAAAGGCTTTTCGGGCTGGCCCGAACCCGGTCGGACTAAGCCCAAAAAATCCTATTGCCCAAACGGGCTGAGCCCGAAAGGCCCGATTTTTTTCTGGACATATATATTAATGCCCGAGCCCGGTGTTTTCAGAGCCGGGCCGGGCCAGCCCGCGGGCTTTAACTCTAATTGACATGCCTAAATAGTATCAAGAAGCCCAGCTCAGGGAAATGACCGACCTCCCAGTTCGCCCGGCGGCCGACCTAGTAAGAAACAAGAAACTTTCCTAATCATGAGCCAACTCATTAGGAAAGTGACTATATTCTGTAATCTGTGACAGAGTATAAATAAAGGGGATACTCCCTCATTGTAAATCATCCAATAATCAATACAAAAACCCTAATTCTTCATTTTTCTTGAGAAAAACCCAAACTTCTTCCTCAAGAGATTTCAATTCCCTTTCCTTGTTAACTTCGATCCGATTTCTTAGAGATAAAACTTTATTGAATTTGTTTCCCTCTTCAAACAAATTCATCGTGTGAAACCCAGTTTCTACAATTGGCGCCGACTGTGGGGACGCTAAGTTCTCAAGCTAATACTCTCTTAAATTCCTTTCAAACTCGTCAAGCAAGCAAAACCATGTCTCCAACATCCAATAACGGTGTCATTGACGCGACTGCTCCTCAGCAAGGCGACCCAATCACCGGAGCCACCGGTTCGCAAGGTGTCACCACCGATCCATCCACCAACCTAGTCACACCTACTTCGCGCGTCTATGTCCGACGTAACCTCAACGCGTCTGCGAATCCGGCAGACGATTTGGCGTCACCCTCAGACGAGTCAGAGAATCTCAAAGCTCCTACCCATGAGACCGAGGAGCCTGACGGAGAACTACCCGTCGATGGATCCAGTGCCAGACAGACTTCGGCAGCACAAACCGCGCAGCCTCCTCAGCTCGTTTCGGTGGACGACCTCCGAATCTTATTCGGAACAATGTCTAAAGATCTTTTTCAGATGATCTTTTATACGAATCAACGGTTGGATGCGGTAGAACGCCAAGCACCCCCTCTGCCTCCGCAAAATACCGTGCCGCAGCAAGATGCGTGAAGGCACGGCCCTTGCGCCGACAGCTGTTAAACGATCCGCCGCCCTCGGCCTATCGATCTCACAGCCAGTACGTACCCTCGGTGCTAGCTTCGGAGGCGCAGCCCCACATCGGACAATCCTCCCAGGGCGATCCGATTGCTGATCCCTATCCTGAACTAGAAGAAATTCATTCCAAAATTCGGAATATGGGATCACTCCTCCACCACGCCATGACCTCAGCTCCGAAGATCGATAGGATGTTAGAAGCCACGCAGCGGACCCCATTCACCAAACGAATCCTAGAAACGGATGTTTCGGCCGTAAAGTTGAAGCTTCCGACCTATGAAGGGAAGAAAGATCCGGTCCAGTACATGACCTCGTTCATGGCTACCGTGTCCAAAGCCTGATTCACAGAAGAACAGGAGGACGCAGGTTACTGCCAACTGTTGGTCGAGAGTTTGACAGGAAACGCGTTAACCTGGTTCTCAAGGCTCCCGGCGAACTCGATCAATAGTTTCGCTCAATTGTCAACAGCCTTCCTGCAAAACTACCGGATCTTCATAGAGCGCGGTATTTCCAGCACCGAGTTATGAGAGGCGGTCCAGGAGCCGGGCGAGCCTGTGCGACAATACCTAACCAGGTTCAAGGAGAAGTATGCCAACATCTTGGTTACCGACGACGTCGCGATCTTTGCCTTCAAAAAGGGACTTATTCCCGGATCACCCTTGCAAGTGGACCTTAATATCCAGGAAGCCCAGGACTTGGATGACGCGCTTCATCGAGGATCTCGGTTCGCCTACGTCGAAGAAGACGAGGAGAAACGAATCGCGAAGGCCCTTCCTACACATCCAGTCTCGACAAAAGAGAAAAGTCGAGATGGTTACCAGGAGCCCCGCAAGCATCACGACCCGAGGGATCCTAAGCGCGGTGTAGTTCATGCAATCTCCAAAAACGTAGGACAAGACAATGCAACTCTAGACGCGCAAGTGGAACTATATTGCGACTTTCATATGATTCCAGGCCATTCCACGGCTGAGTGCAAACACCTGTCCAATTATCTATTCGAAAACTATTTGTCCGGCGAAATTCAAGCTGCCTAAAGCCTTCCGCGGCGGTCGTGGAGGAAAAGGTCACGGAGGAAGATCTGGACGATCCAACCCTGGACGAGGTTTGAAGGACAACAATCCTCCAAACAACGCACCGAAAAAGCAACAACACCCACATCCTGTCGCGCAACAGAATAATCCAGCGCCAGCGGACGGATTCTCAGGACCGCCAAAGCGCAAGAAAGGACAGCAAGCAGAACACACGAATTCTGTGCCTCGGGGTCGTATCACCATGATCATCAGCCAGACCGAAGAGTGCAAGGATTCTGTCCAGGCCCTGAAAAAGCGAGTGCGCCAAATCTGTAGCGTTCAGGCGACCTCCAAGGAAGAACCACTCAGTGCCGACCCTATCACATTCACGACCTAGGACGCTAAATGGATCCATAATCCTCATAACGATCCCCTGGTTGTAGAAGTCACAATGGACGATTTTGACGTAGAACGAAATCTAGTCGATAACGATAGCACTGTCAACGTCATGTTCTAGCAGACATTGGAAAAGATGGGCATTACACCAGAGCAAATCAAGCCGGAGTCCAGAACATTGACCGGATACGATGGGAAAGCTAGGATGTCGATTTGCGATGTGAAGTTGCAAGTCCGTGCCAGCGGAGTCACCAGCAAAACCAAATTCGTGGTCATAGACGCATCGCCGATCTACAACGCCAATTTCGGATCACCTTGGATCTATTCGATGCAAGCAATCCCATTGACTTTCCACCTTTGCGTTAAATTTCCGAATGCCACCAGAATTTACACGCTTTGTGGCAATCAAAAGATGGCTAGGACCTGCTCCATTCTCGAGAAAAAACAAAGGCGCAAAGAGGAGGCATAGCAATTACAGAGCGGGGATCACCTTGTGACAACCTATCCCGCGGACCCCACTAGCCCCCCGCTAGCTGCCCCAACAGACCGTCCGTGGACCCTGCTAGTCCCCTGCTAGCCATCCCAACGGACCTCAAGCTAGCCTTGGTCGATCGCCTTAAACCAGAGCGAGATCTGTTAAAATCCACGAGATGTCAAATTATCCAGGTCAACATCGACGACACATATCTTTCGCAAACGGTCGGGATTGGAGCCGAACTTGAAGATCGGATCAAGGTCGAACTGATTACCTTCGTGAAGACCAGATCCTCAACGTTTGCCTGGTCCACTAAAGATATGGTCGGTATCGATTCATCGGTCACTTGCCATAAGCTGAACATTGATCCCACGTTCAAATCGATTTGACAGACGCGCCAACTTTTAGGACCAGATCGAGCGAAGGCGGTGCAGGACGAAGTCGAATGACTACTCAAAGCCGATCAGATAATGGAGGTACAATATCCTGACTGGCTGGCAAACCCGGTAGTCGTCAAAAAGAAGAACGACAAGTGGAGAGTCTGCGTCGATATCACCAACCTCAACCAAGGATTGCTTTCCCTTACCGCACATCAACCGTCTCGAAGAACCTACCGCGGGGAATCAGCTGCTCTCTTTTATGGACTCCTTCTCGGGATACAATCAGATCGCGATGAATCCTGCAGATCATGAGAAGACCACATTCATCATGGACAGAGGGACTTATTGCTATAAGGTAATGCCGTTTGGGCTAAAAAAACGCAGGGGCGACTTACCAACGCTTGGTCAATATGATGTTTGCCGATCTGCTAGGACGAACAATGGAAGTATATATTGATGACATGCTAGTCAAATCTTTGATTGCGGAACAACATGTCCAGCATCTCGCTGAATGTTTTGATATTTTGGATCGATTCCAAATGAAGCTAAACCCAACCAAGTGCATGGTCAGTGTAACCTCGGGAGAGTTCTTAGGATACATTGTGACCGAACGAGGTATCGAGGCGAATCCAAAGCAAATCGAGGTAGTCGCTGCTTGGAAACTTCAGCCCTATTTCCAGTCGCTGCAGGGAAACTTCAGCCCTATTTCCAGTCGCATTCCATTGTCGTCTATACCGGCCCTATTTCCAGTCGCATTCCATCATTGTCTATAGCCTTCTTAAGTCCGGACGAATCACAAAATGGGCTATCGAGCTGAGCGAATACGACATCGAATATCGTTCTCGCCCGAGCCTTAAATCGCAGGTCCTAGCGGACTTCATTACAGAACTATCCCCTGAACTTGGGGAGGCCACTCCAAAGGAGGACCCTTGGACGTTATTCGTTGATGGCTAATCCTCCTACCAAGGATCCGTCGTAGGGCTTCTTTTCCGATCTCCCACCGGCGAAGTCCTTGAACAAGCTCTGAAACTCAACTTCAAAGCGTCGAACAACGAAACCGAATACGAAGCCGTCCTGGTCGGCCTGCGATTAGCACAAGGACTTGGAGTAACCAGTACCCAAGTATTCTGCGACTGGCAGCTAGTAGTCAACCAATTCAGCGGAGAATACGATGCTAAAAACGAGTGTATGGGGACGTATCGCTAACTACTCTGAACTTTATTAGAGCATTTTACCCCATTCTCGTTAATCAATGTTACAAGAGCGAAAATGCGTCGGCAGATGCTCTCGTCGCCCTGGCAAACTGTCCTGATCCCGACTTGTGACGGACATTCCCGATCGAATACATTGAAGTGCCTAGCATCGACCTGGCAGGTATGACTTTCGTTATCCGCGGCGACACAGAACCAATGGAAGTTGATGAGCCAGCTCAAGGTCCGTCAGATGCAGCGCAACCTCCAGACAATTGGCAACTCAAGATCAAATTATATATCGCGGATGGTAAAGTCCCGACAGATCGCTGGCAGGCACGGCAATATAAGCCCGGTGTACGCACTATGTTATGTTGTGAGACAGCCTATTCCGGCGAAGTTCTTCTGGAGTTCTACTCACCTGCGTCGACCGAGAGGAAGCAGAACGGATAATGATGGAGGTTCACCAGGGTGAAGGCGGCAACCATTCCGGAGGACGTGCATTTGCGTTGAAGATTAAAAAAGATGGCCATTAATGGCCAACGATGGTCGCTGATTGCGAAGCTTTCTCGGCGAAGTGCGAGGCGTGTCAACGCCATGGACCGATAAAGCATATCCCGATCGAGTTGCTAAATATGGTCACGGCACCGTATCCATTCATGCGCTAGGCAATGGACCTCGTCGGCCCACTACCACCTTCAAGATCAAAACACTTCCTTTTAGTCTTGACTGATTATTTTACTAAATGGGTGGAGGCCGAATCGTTTCACAAAGTACAATCCCTCGACGTGACCAACTTCGTTTGGAAAAACATCATCTGTCAACATGGGCTCTCGTACGAGATCATAATCGATAATGGAACACAATTTACTTCGCTGATCACCCGACGTTTCATGAGTAAATGGCAAATATGTTTGAGCACTTCGACTGCTCAATATCCTCAGGGGAACGGTCAAGCCGAAGCCACAAACAAAACCATAATAGATGGGCTGAAGAAGCGTCTTGGACTGAGGAAAGGAGCTTGGCCAGATCAGCTTGACGGTGTACTATGGTCTTATCGAACTACTCCAAGGCTAGCTACGGGCCAGTCTCCTTTCTCTTTAGCTTACGGTATCGAGGCGTTAGCTCCGGCGGAAGCTGGTGTGCCAACACTTCGTCGCACCATGATGGTCGACAATTCCGATATCAATGACGACTTGATGATCGATCACATCGACTTTTCCAAAGAACTGCGTGATGAAGCTTTGGTCCGAATACAGAATTATTAAAACGCAGCAGCCAAGTACTACAATAAAACTGTACGTCAGCGGTGTTTCAACGAGGGCGACCTGGTGCTACGCGAAATTTACGAGAATACCAAGGTGAGAAACGCCAGTAAACTCAGCGCTTGATGGGAGGGGCCATACCTCATCTCCAAAGCAGTTCGCCCTAGAGTCTACGAACTCTTAACCATGGAAGGCACACAGGTCAAATACTTTTGGAATGCGGCTCATCTTAAGCGTTATTACTATTAGATCGCCAATACGACAATAATAAGAAGGTTTCGAAAGACCGACCTCCATTCCAAAGTCACTTGTACTATAAACCACGATTGGCTTGATCCCTATTTTAGGTACGTTGGCATCCCCTAGTCTT
The DNA here is from genome assembly GCF_000633955.1 of Camelina sativa. Lineage (NCBI taxonomy): Eukaryota > Viridiplantae > Streptophyta > Magnoliopsida > Brassicales > Brassicaceae > Camelina > Camelina sativa. The sequence goes on along the minus strand of NC_025692.1, from coordinate 21,327,711 downwards.
TTTGTTAGGATTTAGTGGGTGCAGCTGGAAAAATAATAAAATTTCTTTAAAAAAAAAAAAAGGGAATCTTTTTTTATCGAGTACAAGGCCAGCCTGGCACTTCGCCAAATACAAAGAGCAATCTGTCACCTCGGCACATCGCCAAACAAAAAAAAAAAGGGGGGGGGGGAACAATACTGCAA
>NC_025692.1:21317266-21327188 GCF_000633955.1 Camelina sativa | reverse complement strand
CAAAAAAAAGGGGGGGGGAACAATACTGCAAAGTTTAAAGAGTTTTCTGGAAGCTTAAAGGAAAACCGTTCTCTTCGGACAGCCTCACTAGCCTTCTGATCTTAGGGATACGATCTGTAGTGACACTTCCGCCCCAATGTGATCTCAACCTCCTCAACAAATCACAGGCGCAAAGCTCGAGAGCTCGGATTCCAACGGTTCTTCCACAGCCAGCCTTGGCGCTCTCATCTCAGTTCTTCCAGTCGAGCTGTCGGGACCTCCACACCTTTGGCCGCCATCTTCTCGAGAAATGTACATGGACCCTCTATGGTGTTGCTTTCCTGGAAAAAATGATTCGTGGATTCCAGGTAGAGGATGTATTGCCTTAGCCTCTCTATGCGACTCCTGTAAAGAGGAATCTCCGTGATGTGAAAATGTTCTGAATCGCCTAGAGGTTCGTAATCGCCTTCCGACAGATTGGGCAATATGGTCCTAACGACCTGTTCTTCACAACGGGCATGTTCGGCAAGTAGTCGGGCCATACGCCAGTTCGCCAGAAAGAAGCCATCGGCGATAAGCTTGTCCAGAACCGTAATGGTTCCTTCCAGGCGGCAGAGCTGGAAGATGAGATCGTACTTCCGGCGAAAGGCTTTAATGTACGAGCTTATCCATTGACAGCGGGCTCGATACACACAGGTTTCTTTTTGTAGCGAATCCTCTTCGGGTTCCGTATAGCAAGTTCACGAGATTGGGACGAACCGTCCCTTCCAAGGGGGGGNGGGGGGGGGGGGGTACATCTGATGTTTCGGGGTCAAAACCACTGACTCCGCCGACATTTAACTCTCGAGCTCGCCTCAACCATGCAGATCGAGTTGTTATCGGCATACTTTGCAATTTGTTTTCTGAAATTGGAATGTGAGATGCTCAGCGTACCCCTCTCCTCCTATTTATAGTGAGAAGGGGGGAGATAACCGTTGTGTCCCGAGATTCTCGCACCAATCAGATTACAAGAAAATAATCGTTGTGTCCCGAAATCATCCGTGCCAATCAGGTTGCATTGAGAAACCGCGTTCGCGTTTAATGCTGCGGTTATGCCTTGGAAACCCAAAAAAAAAAAAAAAAAAAACTTCTACCACGTTCATATACACGAATGTGTATCAAATCTACTACGTACATATACACGAATGTGTATCAAGTCTACTACGTATATATACACGAATGTGTATCAAGTTTGAAGCCGAACTTATTTATCGACATCCTGGCCAGATGATCGACTTGCGTTGTTACGCAGTAACTCTCCAACGAGAGATAAGCCAAACCCAGAGTATTCTTTTGAATTGTTTCGCAAGTTCCGGTTCGGACGAATATGTAAGCCGAACCCAGAGTATTCTTTCTGATTGTTTTGCCGTTCGACTTCCAAACTGGAACAAAGGAGGTAAGCCGAAGTCATGTACTTTGCCCCCCGCTAACACATCTTTGCACATGGGTAGAATTACCTAATAAGGATTACTCGTTTCGTGTAAAGTTTCGAATAGAGTTAAAACTTTATTTCTTCCAAACACAACTTGTCCAAACGTGACAATTTTATTAATTCAAATAACTGAGTGGCTCAAATCGCCAGTTTACAAATATATCAGTTATCCTGAACTTGGGCGAGCCCCGCTGCAATCTTTCGTGTATCTGTCTTGAGACGCTTCGGCATGGACCATAGCAGTTGAAGCCTCGTCTTCTCCCACTCTTCAGGATGGGATTCCAGTGCTCTGATCTTCTGCTCGGCCTCGTCAAGACGACTTACGGTTCTTTTTCTCTTCGCCTTCAAGGTGGCGATCTCGGATTCCAGTTCAGATAAACGATCATCGATCTTGCGTTCCTTCAGGCGATGATAATAAAGTTTATGACATTGCTCCCGATGTGTGGTTTCAACCTGCAGGCAAAGATCTTCGGTTAATGCTAACATTTAACAAGAAACAACGCAAAGAAAGTTTGAGAGTGTTACCTGGCGAATGAAGGCACGAGCTGCAGCAGCTTCAACACTATCAGCACGTTTGTTCATATAGAACGGTTTGATGTCAGAAGGCACAAATTCTCCACTCAAAGAAAACCTCGGATCACTCAAGGTCTAGTTCGCTGAGTAATAGCACTCGTTACAATACGCAACTAAAAACGGAGGCATAGTCGCCACCCTGCCAAGTCCATTGCCAATCTAGAATCTTGGATGCGATTCGAGCAGCTTTAGCTTAAATAGCAGATCATTCTGTGTTTTTTCCGCCGCAGCTAGACGGTTGCGATATTCAGCATGGCGTTCTTTGATGTGAGAGAAGAAATTTTCTAGGTCTGACCTCGCTTCCGGACTAACACGGAACGTCAACATCCACGAGGTTTGGATGTTCGGATAAAAGGACATCCCTCTTTCGATAGCCTCCGCATTCGAGAACGTTGGGACATCATTACCAAATTCGATTAGAGGATCAACACTGCCTATAGAGCTCGGCATCTCTCTATGAAAAATTCAATTTCCGTCAAAGGTTCGTGATTGAATAGGCGAACAGAGGCAGTATATTTATACTACCCACATGGAGTCGGATTTCCAATTTTAGAATTGGAAATTTGTCCCTATTCGTGCCCTAGATTTTCCTTTTCGGTAAGCAAGGGTTTTCCACACCCAGACTCGGAGGAGTCTTTAAACAAAAAAAAAACAAGGAAAAAAAAGGGGGGGGGGGTTGAAAAAGCCATCACGTCAAGCTTCCGGGAGATCAGAAAGGTCAGCTTGGAAGACACCAGCGTTGAATCCATGCTGATATCTGATGGAATCAGGAGCCACTGTCCCAGGATGAAGGATTCCGAATCCGAGTTGATCTGGCGACATGGTGAGATCACCTTCAGTTAAATCAATGATGTCCAAGGCTTCGAAGGCCTCAAACACTTTTTCTCGTCTTTCCTCGATTTAAGCGATCAGCTTATCAGGAATAGTCGCACCCTTCCCCAGCAAGTACTTCACAGTTTCCTCGACTCCGTGAGCTTGATTGAGCACATCTTCTGAAAGACCCCGACCCGGACCATCTATGGCCGGAGAGGTTCTCTCGTCCCATTTCACTACTTAGTCATATTTTAGGGCCCATTCTTTAGACAATATTTATTCACACATCATGTGATTCAATACTTAGAGTCTATATGATATAAACTTAGAGTAAAGCAAACATTCGATATTGTATTAAATAATCAAAGGATTCGATACAACTTATGAGTCTGCACAATAAGCTAGTATAAGTTGTATATCGATCCTAGCTACCCATATCACCACCACTCATCTTCCCGGCCATGAGTCTCGCGCCTTGGCAGTTCCTTTCACGAGATCACTCTTCTTTCCTGAAAACCAAGTAGCCATCAATAAAATTTCCCTTAGAGAGAGGTCGGCAGGTAGAGAGTTATCCCGCACATCAGTTCGGACGGTGTACCAAGGAATCTGTACAGATCCTCGTCCAACCGCCGAGCTGCGTTTACTTTTCTCTGTCTGAACCGTCCATACTCGGACACCCCGGATGCTATGCTGATCGGTATGGAGTTAGCATGCGCATCAGTTCGGTCGTATCACGACAAACCTAGCAGTTCCTGATCAACTTCCGAGCCGCACTCCCTTTCCTCCGACCAACTGGACCAGCCGAAGCATTATATATGCTTATGTTCGATGCAACTACCCTATCCCTTAGAGCCCAAAAGGTCGGTAATGTACCGTACCTCTGACCCTTAAACCTTAGTCGCCGAACTCTCAATCTCTCGGAACCTTCTTCTTGATTTTATACTCGAACACTCGAGTTTTTGGTGTGTTTCTCTGTATCCAATGATGTGTTGGAAATGAGAGAAATATCCTCTATATATAGGGTACTAGCTGCGGTTTTGGCCCCAAAAGGCACCCATCGGATGAATCCGTTCGATCGATCCCGTTCGATGGTGTACGCTCGGCCATACCTGTTCAGCCATGCCCGTTCGGTCACGAGCTCCCCAGCTGACAATAGCTGATCGAGCTGGGTCGAGCTCCCTGGCATCTGGTCCAGCTGACAATAGCTGATCGAGCTGACCGTAGATGGCCGACAGCTGGTCGAGCTGTCCGCAGCTGACCGAGAACTATCCGTAGCTGGCGAGAGATGTCCGCAGCTGGCCGAGAGCTGGCCGATCTTTGTCCCATTACCTGGGTTGTTTTCCCTCAATGTCCGAGCTAATGAGTAGATCCTTTCCGACTTGTCCGAGATCTCCCTTCCATCTCGAACCAAGTCCTAGCCTACAATCCTATTCAGGATCGCGGGCGTTACAAGTATCCCCTCCCCCCCCCCTTGAAAGGGATTCGTCCCCGAATCCGGATCAAGTTGATCTTCACCCATCTCCTCAAATCACTTAGGATAATCAGCTTTCATCTTGTTTTCAGTCTCCCAAGTAGCTTCTTCTCGTCCTCCACAGTTCCACAGTTCCACAAGATCTTTACCATGTTCATCTTTATCCTGCGCATTTCCTTTACCATTCGATCTATGATCCGAATAGGCGTTGCTTCCACCAAGCCATCAATGGTCTACTTAGAGAGCTGTAAAATAAGCAAAAAGACATGACTCAAGCAATCCTAACGATGATCACAGCTCAGGGTGTTCGATGAAGGGTTAAGTGTTGCTTATGCACTCTTTTTCCCTTGTCAAGTTTTGTCCCATTGGGTTTTCTTGACAAGGTTTTTAACGAGGCTTAAGTGACACTTTCAAGCCCCTTTGTCACCCATTTCGTGGTCCAAGGCCCATCTCTTTGCCTTGGCCCATTTTCTATTTCTCTCTGATTCAAACTTTGCATTTATTGCTTTTTGTATTTTTCTAGGCATTGTGCATGAGCTTGACTTTGTTAATGCTCTTGCATGATTTCCTAGACATTGATTTCTCCCTTCTCTCCTCTTTTCCTTCGTCCCCCCTTCTCCTATAAAAAGACAATGTAGTTCTCATTTGTTTCTCATCAAACATTTCAATCAAAAATCTTCTTTTTACTTGTTTGATCAAAGAAGTGTGTAATATCTTCTCAACTTGTTTACTTCTTAGTGTGTCATATCTAAATTGTAATCAAGCCTGTAGTCTAAGATATCTCCATATCTCTTAGAAGTACACTTCGTTCTCCCCTTCAATCCGCTGCAATTCCACCTCTTCACCTTCTCCGCCGATCAACTCTCCATTCCGCTGCATCTTCCATCTATTCATCATCATCATTCCGTCCATTCATCCTCAAGACCTTGCAAAGTGTGTTCTTGGGAGTAGATCCTCATCCAGGAGTCTATCTGTGGTATTAGAGCCACTTAGCAACCAGGTTTTGAAATTCCAATCGTCACTTTTTGTTTTCCCAGATTTTTTGCTCATCTTGCGAGAATTTTATAAATTGTTTTATTCATTCAAAAATTACGAACAACTGTTGTCGAACCAGATAGGAGTCTAGTTATAAATTGGATTCGTTTTCATATTTTTCCAGATCCATTTTCATTTGCGTGTTTTTGGAACTATTTACTTGTTGGATCTTTGATTTGTTTTCAGGTACAATGGAAGAAGAAGAGTCATCCACCTCTAGCATGGAAAGGAGAATTACAAAATCAATCACAGCTGCTATGGCAACGATGCTCGATGAAAAGCTTGGTGCTCTACGTCAAAGGCAACACCAAGATCTTAAACCCAAGCCACCAGACGACACATCTAGATCAACTCGGAGCAGCCAACCGAAAACCTCTCACACTCCCAAATCTAAATCTGTGATTCATTCTAATTTTTCTCTGGCTCATAAACTCTATAAATTTGCAGGAAAAGGAGACTACCTTGAGTGGGAGAAAAACATGGAAGATTGGTTCTACTACAAGGACATCCCAAGAAATGAGAGATTAGCTTTTGCACTTACCCAACTCAGTGGAGACGCTTACAAATGGTGGTTGCAAGAAGTTGATGACCGTTGGTATTACAAGGAGCCGAATATCACATTGTGGAGAGATCTTAAGAAACTTATAAGGAATAAGTATGCTCTACAAGCGCTACACTGTGCTTCCCAAGCCAATCCCACAATCAAAGCAGTTCCTGAAAAGAAAACCCCAAAATCCGTGGAGGCAAAGACGCAGTCAGATCTTTATGAGGCGTTAACCGAGTACATTAAATTTGAGAAGATGAAGGCTAAATCAACATCTCAACTAAAGAAGGTCCCTGAACAGATTGTCGTTCAAGAGCAAAGTCTAAAATCATCACTCAAACCAAGTGGAGAACCAAAGCAATGTAAGTCTTCTACACTTTCAAAATCCAAGGAAGTAACTGATCAAGGTTTAGAAAATTCCAATTCTTGTATAATGCACTTGTCTTTTCCCAAAAGTGTTGAGATAGGTACAGATTCTAATGGAAGACAATGGAAGCAAGCAGAGCAAGAAAAGGAGAATAAGGAGTTTGAAAGAAAGGATCAGCCCGGACCCGTGGAGGAACAGCTCAGAGACGGACCCCTGGAGAAACAACTTGGAGAAGAAGCCAATGAGAGACAGTTCATTGCTGAGGATGATGTTGCTATACCAACTGGACCTATGACTCTATGTCAAGCTAAGTGTGAATCTTTCTTTTATCCAATCTGATTTTGTGCTTGAAAAACTAACTCGTTTGGAACCGGAGCAACCGAGTAGAATTATTTCCTTTTCACAGGTTCAGGAAGAAGAATCACTAGGAACAACACAAATGAGTTTGCCATTGATTAGTGATTTGGAGCAGATCAACATTGTGCCAAACCCAGTCCCTAGACCATATCTTTGTGACTACCCAAGAATGCACTGTAAGGAAATTAATTTGGTTAGGACAGATCCTAATTATTTTGTGTTGATTTCTGCTCAAGATGAAAAACGTTTTGGTTTAGAAAATGTTAAAGAATTTTGTGTTTCAAAATCTGTTTTTGACAAAATGATTCCAACTTCTGAAACCTTTGCCCTTGAAAAGTTCTTTAAGCCAAAAGGTTTGTTGTTTAAAAAGTTTCTTGACTTTAACTCTTCTTTGAGAGTTTCTTTGTGTAGCATTGCAATTGAGTCGTTTATAACTAAAACTGAGCATGTAAAGGTTAAACCTTTTTCTGAAATGAGATATTTGCTTGAAAAAGAGTTGTGTGAGTTTAAATTGTTCAATGAGCTTTGCAAACCAACCGTGAAAGATCATGTTTTTGATTTCTCTATTTCAAGTATAATGCACTTGTTCTTTCCCATGATTGCTAAGAAAGGAACATGTTACATGGAGAAGCATAAGTACTTTGGAGAAGAAAGATGTTCTATTCAAATCAAGGAGAAACCACCATATNAAATCAAGGAGAAACCACCAGATATATGCCAACAAATGATTTATCATTTCGGAGTTAGAAGCTGGAAGTATCTTAGGAAAACTACTTCGATCGCCAAAGGATGCTCCATTCTAAAACTCTATTTTGATGAAAATTACATGAATATCCGTTTGATATTTTCCTATGTGCCTAAATTGTTTCCTTTTGATGTAGGAGATCTTGCGGAGCATGGAAAAGTAGTCAAAGTTTTCTCAACGCTCAAAGATGAACCACCTGATGCAACACATGTGCTCATACCAAACTGTCATAAGATAAGTATTTTTATTATCAAGGATATTTTTATCCAAGATTAGACAGATATGATTCGCTTGTCTTTGTCAAGAGAGCCAAATACAGGTTTTAGAGCAACCATGAAGCGCATAAGAAAAATTGAAAAGAAAGTGGAAGACAAACTATTTAAGCCACCTGATTTGGATCAAGATGAGCACCAAGATATCAGCAGCTTCATACTGATCCAAGAAGAACCCCCGGATCCACTTCCATTAATCATGATGAGCATAAATCATACCCAAGTCACTATACAGCTAAGTACTAAAGAGGAGGCCCCAGATTCAGCAGTTCTTTCATCCAAAGTCTTTGCAAGAACCGGAATTGGAGATATTTTGATGCATGATCATAAATCCAATGGTTGTTTTAGGATGATCTTTGAGGTTGGAGAACAACTAATGGTACACTTGAGGAGTAAACAATTTCCAGCAGAAAAAAAAAGTCAAAACTAATGCCAAAGATTGATGGACCGTTCAAAGTGCTCAAAAGGATCAATAACAATGCTTACAAACTCGACCTCCAAGGTAAGTACAAATTTAATGACAGTTTCAATGTTTCTGATCTTCTTCCTTATTGTGCAGATAATTCGGATTTGAAGTCAAATCCTTTTCAAGTTGGAGAGGATGATGAGACCATGGACAGCTCAACCAAACCACACGGACCTGAGGAGCAGCTTGAACCTGAGGAAGCATCAGAAGAGCAGCTTGTACCAGAGGAAGCATCGAAGGAGCAGCTTGTACCAGGGGAAGCATCAGAGGAAGCATTGATCGTTCCGGTGGGTCCTCTAACAAGGTCAATGGTCTACTTAGAGAGCTGGACAATAAGCAAGAATACATGACTCAAGCAATCCTAACGATGATCACAGCTCAAGGTGTTCGATGAAGGGTTAAGTGTTGCTTATGCACTCTTTTTCCCTTGTCAAGTTTTGTCCCATTGGGTTTTCTTGACAAGGTTTTTAACGAGGCTTAAGTGACACTTTCAAGCCTCTTTGTCACCCATTTCGTGGTCTAAGGCCCATCTCTTTGCCTTGACCCAATTTCTATTTCTCTTTGGTTCAAACTTTGCATTTATTGCTATTTGTATTTTTCTAGGCATTGTGCATGAGCTTGACTTTGTTAATGCTCTTGCATGATTTCTTAGGCATTGATTTCTCCTTTCTCTCCTCTTCTCCTTCGTCCCCCCTTCTCCTATAAAAATACAATGTAGTTCTCATTTGTTTCTCATCAAACATTTCAATCAAAAATCTTCTTTTTACTTGTTTGATCAAAGAAGTGTGTAATATCTTCTCAACTTGTTTACTTCTTAGTGTGTCATATCTAAGTTGTAATCAATCCTGTAGTCTAAGAGATTTCCATCTCTCTTAGAAGTACACTTCGTTCTCCCCTTCAATCCGCTGCAATTCCACCTCTTCACCTTCTCCGCCGATCATCTCTCCATTCCGCTTCATCTTCCACCCATTCATCCTCATCATTTCGTCCATTCATCCTCAAGACCTTCCAAAGTGTGTTCTTGGGAGTAGATCCTCATCAAGGAGTCTATCACTTTCTCTCAAAGTTTACTCTCCCTCGGTGACAATCAATGTGAGCCTTGTACTTTCCCAACCAGTCCATCCCCAAGATAACATCGTGTTTCATGAGTGGAACAATGATCAGGTCAGTAGGCATATCAACACCATTGACGATGACCGAGATGCCGCGAACCACACCGTACGGGTACATCACCTGCCCGCTGGCTGCTCGGACCAATCCATATCCGGTGTTCGGTTCTCGCTTGAACCCACCTTTCCCTATCATTTCAGGGCTCACAAAACAATGTGTGGCCCCGAATCAAACAAGGTGTGCGTTTCCACACTGACACCTTTGAGTTTATTCAGTATTTTCATTTGATTTCATCTAAAAGTTGTTCTTCATTTTTTTTTAATCTATCTAAGAATGCTTGTTTCAATGTTTTCTGAGTTTGTATTGTTGATGATGAATTTCGGATCTGAGTAATGTAGTAGTTCTTGAGGATGGGATAGATTAGGTGGAGGATCTTAGGATGTAGGGTGTTTAAGCTTTGATTTGTATGATTCCCTTCTGTACTAGTGTTAGAAATACTAGTTTCTCTCTGATCAATTGGAACTGGGTTTTAGACATTTCTGCATCCAAAAGGTGTTCGATGAAATGTCTGACCAACTAGTGCCAGAGACTTACGTTCCTAGCCTAAGAGATTAGTTGTCTAGGATGTTTGTTGACGTGAATGAACTTGTTTTTCATGCCATGCTTGATCATGTTTCTCTAGCGAGAGTTAGGTTTGGAAGTGGTTGAGTTTGAGTAGC
>NC_025692.1:21284755-21316264 GCF_000633955.1 Camelina sativa | reverse complement strand
TGCTTAGACTCGTTTATGTTTTTATTCATTTTCGCTTCTTGTCATGCATTCTCGTTTCTAGTTCTGTGACTCATTTTCGTTTTGTATTGTCATCATTCTAGGACTGTTAGACAAACACTCTCTTTGAATTGGCTTGACTTGTGATTTCTTGATTGCATCTTAATTGTTAGTAAAGTTTTCCAACTTGATTGACACCTTAAGTATTACAACTGCATAAGGTTAATTGAACCTTCTAGGACATACAAAAATCCTAATATCAGTGTCTTTAGAGGCTTTGTTTCCTCCATTCAAGAACTAATCTACTTTGGTTGAGCTTGTTAGCTCCCATCTATCCCATTATCCATGGTTTGAGCTTGATAGCTCCCATCATCCCATTATCCATGGTTTGAGCTTGTTAGCTCCCATCTATCCCTTCATTTATGTTTAGCTTCTGCTTTAGTTATTGTTGTTGCTTTACCATTTGCTCAAGTGGCTTGGTTTGTTTGGACTTTTGATAGCCATTTGTACCTTCTCCTTGAGGAGGAAGAACTCTTTTAATTTGAATGAAATCCTAGTTTGACCAAAATAAATAAATAACCATCTCCTTCAACTTTTCATAATCGTTCTCTACGACACTTCCATTTTATAAGATCTATTGGTTTGTTTTTCATTCCATAGATCTCACTGAAAGGTATTATTTTTTAAGAAGTAAATCCAGATGTTAAACTGCTAATCAGTTCTTGAAATCTCCAATCAAATCTCCTTGTTGGTAGTCTAGATTTTTTCAATTATCTTCGTCAGTTGGTTTACACATTCTCTGGTTACTAGGTTTTACAAATCTTTGTTAATTTCCCTTAATCTAGATTAGAATTGTTTATCAATCTCAGTTAATCTCTGCTTAATAGGTTTTACACATTTCGATATATATGTTGTGTAAGTTTTTGATGTGAACGTTTTAATGTCTCACTTGGTAGAATTAGAGAATGATAACTTCTGAATTTTCTTCTATCAGTGTACCTACATATGGATCGTTCAAGATTACCTGTGCTGCATCCTTCTCAGCTAACTGGAGCTAAATGGTATGGTTTTTTTTTTCAAAATAACATTGATTAAATCACATAGTTATAATTCATAAAGTAATTTACTTGAATGAGCAGGTTTAAACACTATACACAAGTATCAACTGTAATAGAAGAAAAGTGCTTCCTTTTTACAAACGAACACGGTTTTTATTGTTTAAGGTGTTATTTTTGTGTTATATTGTGTTATATTTCCTCAGCATATTCTATATATAAATGGTTTCTAATGATAATCATAATTTGTGATTGCTTTGTTTTTTTCCAGAAAAAGTTGTCACCTCAAAGGTATGATAGGCGATGCAAAGAATGGAGGAGCAAAACCATATTGGATTATGTCTAATTCTTGGACAATTATGCAATCACATTGGGCAACACCAAAAGCGAAAGAAACTAGTGAGAAGGTTTGTGCTTCTCGAATGTCTGATCTCAATGGTTTGGACCCACATTCACACTTAGCAGGTTCACGTTCATATGTCGAAGTTCAAGTCAAAATGTCTAGATCCAACACCACTACCAAGACCATCCATCGTATCTAGTTATTGTGATTTCTTTTTATCTTTTGTATTGTTTAGGTTGTATTTATATTAAATTTGTGTTCATGAATTGAGTTCGTTGTTGATGGTTTGTTTAATATGTATATATGTATACGTACTTGTATAGAGTTGGTACCAAAATCCAATGGTTGTTACTACAATTTGACTTCATGAATTGGAAGCAGAAACCAGGTACGCAATCAGATTCAGATCTATGCAAGCGAGCTTCTGTCAAAATCTGGTTGTGGCCTGCCTCGTGTTGGAGGAGTACGGCGATCTCTGGATATTCATATGAAATTGTGTATTTTATATGTTCAGTGTCTGGTTTGTAGCTAATAAAAATTTATAGCTACATAAACTCCCCAAGACCCCTAGGAGGACTATGCCTTTTCGTGGATTTTGGAGATTGGTATAACATTTTTTGAATTATTGAATCTCAAAATATGGTTGAATGTGATTCATGGGCCTAAGTTAGGCTTTTCTATTATGTAACAATTTAAGTCCATTGGGCTGTTGTATATCTGCTTCGAGTCCAAAATCCAAAAATGAATGAGTGGAAAAAATAATAGTAGTTAAGAGTAATTAAGGCCGATCGATGAAACATTAACATGTTAATACCAATATTGTTTCCAAAATTGTTGGTAAAAGAACGAGTGGAACAGAGTCGTTCTCAGTTGAAATATACAAATCTTGGTTGAACGTTCGAAGAAGACAATTTAAACGGAACAAAAAGAATCTCAGAGTTGATGATATCATTAAGCCATATTACCTTGCAAGCATCAGCGTAACGGTTGTTATATTAATGGTGGCCATATATGACAACACACGCAATAATTGCATAATACTATATAAGCTAGTCAGCTTACAACTGTCATCACATACTAACTACAGCACTAGTTAAAGAATTACGTTTCCTAAAACCAATTTGGGATTTATTAGGCCAATTTTACAAAAGCAACGAAAAAGAGGAACCCCTAAAAAACAATTCTCAGAATCAAGAAATGGATTCATCAGACTCTGTTCTTCCTCTTGCTGTTTCTGTTCATCTCCCAGTTATCGATTTCTCAGACAAAACCCTAAAACCAGGAAGCTCGAAGTGGGATGAAATGAAGATTGATGTCCGTAAAGCTCTAGAAGACTACGGTTGTTTCCAAGCTTCCTTTGACAAAGTGTCAGCGGAGCTTAGGAAGTCTGTTTTTGAAGCCGTGGAAGAGCTCTTCAAGTTGCCGATTCAGACCAGACAGAGAAACGTGTCTACGAAACCCTTCCATGGGTATCTTTCTCACAATCTTTACCAGAGTTTTGGGATCGATGACGCTAATGTTTTGGACAAGGTCAACGACTTTACTCAGCAGTTATGGCCTGATCATGGGAACACGAGTATTAGGTAATGAATGTGAAGTCAACCTTTTTTATTATTTATTTTTGCATAATAATAACATATTGATTCATATATAAACGCAATTTTCTCGAATATTTGTGTGTTTGAAATAGCGAGACGTTACACCAGTTCTCGGAGAAATTATCGGAATTGGATGTAATGGTGAGAAAAATGATAATGGAGAGTTTTGGGTTAGAGAAATACATTGATGGACATCTTAATTCTACATATAATACTCCTCGAATGATGGAGTATACAGCACCTCCTCTTCTTGATGCTGATGACGAGGAGTCAAAGGTATGTTTGCGTGCTCATACCGATAAGAACATGATCACGATACTTCATCAGCACGAAGTTAATGGTCTCGAAGTGAAGACCAAAGACGAAAAATGGATCAAAGTGAAACCATCTCAAGATCATTTCCTCGTTATGGTTGGAGATTCTCTATGTGTAAGTCCTAACTTCATCTTTTTTTTATTTTTTTCCTAACTAAGACGCACACTTAATTAATTTGAGAATAAGCAACCGTATCCTTGTTAATGTTGCAAGGCACTTTTGAATGGTCGAGTGTTTCCTCCATATCACCGAGTCATGATGATGGGAAAGGAGACAAGGTATTCGACTGCGCTGTTCTCAGTTCCAAAACCAGAAGTCACCATAGATTCACCAGAAGAGCTTGTCGACGAAGAACATCCGCGTATATTCAAACCCTATGAATACAAGGAGTTTCTTCACTTCTTGAAGCTGGACGTAGCGCTCAATCAGCTCTTCATGCTTTTGCTGCCCTCTGAAACACTTGATTTATCAGATATAATCAATAATGTATGAATTCATAACTTCGTGTTTGTTATGCGGGGTTATGTTTACTAATTTTTTTGGCTATCCTACTCAATATGTCTTCACATGCATACTCGGACACAAGAAATTTAATAACTCATCGTCACTATGAAGAGTATATATTTTTTTTTTTCCAGAAGAAAAGCAACGAGGGAAATAAATAAAAATACCATTCTCATTCTCTGGTTTATAACGGGTTATATATTACACATGTGCGGCAGAGGATATGAACACTGCAAATTCTGAAACATAAAATCTTGCTATACTTGTATAGAGTTGGTACCAAAATCCAATGGTTGTTACTTTCATGAATTGGAAGCAGAAACCGGGACACACAATCAGATTCAAATGTACGCAAGCGAGCTTCTGTCAAAATCTGGCTGTGGCCTGCCTCTTGTTGGAGTCGGCGGTCTCTGGATATTCAGCTCCTGCAACAGATTAAAATTGTGCACTTATGGGTTCAGTGTCTGGTTCGTAGCTACATAAACTAACTCTACTAGGACTGTCCGTTCTTCTACGCGAAAAGTGAAGATTTTTGGGGACTTTATTAGTAGTATCTGTGGATCACATAACTAACTACCAACTACGACTGAGTTGCTCAGTTCGTGGCCGAAACACAAGACATTATGCTACACTTGTACATACTAGGAAAATGCCTTTTACTGTTCCAGAACTATATGTGTTTCTCGTTTAGGCCAAATGTTTCTAGGAACATGACAAAGACAGTCTCCTACACTAAGGGCGGGGTTACCCGGTTTGTGGCTGAATCAAGTTTCAAGGCTTTTTTGGGAGAATGTGTTCTTGTGATGGTAGTCAAGGTGTTGATGTATGGATCTGAATTTTACTTGAAACAGAATAAGTAGTCAAAAGTGCTGTTACCTGCATCCAAGCATCGTCTCCAGAATGTTCTGGAGAATTCTCTGGAGATAAGATGGGAGGTGGAAGAGGATGAATTAACTTAGGAACAATCACCAATCCTCTGCCAACCACCAATATAGCTCCCGCATTGTTCGCAGTTCCTGTTTAGAAAAAGTATCACAATGTTTTTATTTCTTGCCTATCCAAGAATACAAACATAGATACAAGATGAAGTTTTTTGACGGGTTTTGTTTCTTCTCACCGCAGTAATTTGTGGCGGAGAAAAGCGTAATCAATTGTCCCTGTGCAAATCTTTCAAATCCATCCATTACACATTCATGGGCCCTAATAATTAGCTGCAGTTTATTCTTCTTACAGAATTCTGTGACTCTATCAGGCTGCAATATCAAGACTACGCCTTCAGTGACTAGCCCCCAATTATAATATTAATGTAAAACGACAATAAGAGCGAATAAAGTTTTACCCCAAACGTGACAAGACCAGGTCCTCTGGCATTTGGTCTTAAACCCTCGATACTATCGTTCTCTGTAGGATCAGACCTGTACTTGGAAAAATGATAGTATGACTCAGGGATGTAAGAAATAGTGATCAATATGAAAGTAGGACCAGATAGGATGGATTACCATAATAAATCCATTAGTACAAGGGATCCAGCGTCCATCGTTATGGGCCTTTCAATCTTCTCGATCTGTTCCACTGAACTGATTGACCTCCCAATTCCACCATGCATACATATAATTTTATTCTCAATAAGTGCAGCGAGAGGGAGATAATTGAAAAGTTGATTAAATCTTGTCCATGCCCAGATGCCATCATTCTCTCCCTGGTAAAAGTACAGAGCAGGCTTAGTCTAAGAAGAAAAGCTAGCGACGAAGAAATTGTATATTTCTGCAAAGAGGCAAGTACCATTCTTTCTATGCATTCAAGACGGAAACCAAATAGTGCATTAATGTCCGCAGCCTCGTGATTTCCACGAATCAAGTGAACATTCTCCGGATATTCAATCTGCAACAGGAATGTCTCAGAACAATAAAACCAAAAGGCACAATTTGAATGACACTAGTAATATGGGTGATGTGAAATGAGGCACCGTCTTGCCTTCAATGCAAGCAGCAAAGTTATCGTTTCCAGGCTGTGCTGTCCTCGGTCAACGTAATCTCCCAAAAATAAATAGTCAATATACCTGAAGCAAGTACGTTTAATGGTTCAGTGACTATTTTTGAGCAAAACTCCACATTGTTCAATCATTTGCTTAGACTTACGTGATATCACCAGCTGTTGAGGGAAATCCATATTCATCAAACAACCGCATTAAATCACCAAATTGCCCATGGAGATCTCCGAAGACTTTAATAGGAGCTTTTAGCTGAAGAACCGTTTGTTCATGCATAAATATTTGTTCAGCAGCATAACAGAGTTCGCCAACTTCGTAAGAATCCAAGAAAAACTTCCTATTGCCAGGAGGTTTCCAGTTTCGAGGTCTCAACAGCGCAGAAATGACCTACAAACAACAACATATTAGTAGGTGTTAACTCTGACAGTGTCTAGGTTGATGCTAAGAATGCACAAGAGTGATACCTTTTTATGTAGGCCTTGAGGAGACTTTTGTCTAGTGAACTTCTTGGTGGGTTGTGGCACATCGCTATTATTCATGGGAACCATCCGCCGGCTCTCATTCTGAAACTGATCCAAGCTTAACTGTCTTACCATACCGCCCAGACTGCCAACTGTCTCTTTTGCTACCACAACCTATAAAAATGAGATACTTTGGTAATCAAATAGGTAAAAGACAAGATATAATCATATAACAGTTATTAAAGCATTCACTATATTGAAAAGTATTTCGAACTAAGCAACCAATATGTGTAAGCCACAAAACAAACATTCCATAAGAAAATAAAATAAACACAAAGACAGAAATATAATTTTAGGGATAAACGTACAGCTCTTGGATGAAGCCTGACATCTCCTTCAGTTTCAGTACCATCGGTAGTAGATTCTACAGTTGGCGAGTTGGCATCAGAGGTAGAGGGTTCATCCAGAGTACCAGCTCCTAATTGTGCTGCTCGCCAAACAGAGCTAGCAACCTCTGCTTCAGCTGCAGAAGCCTCCGTCAATTTCTCCAATGAATTTTCGTCCAAGCTGATATTGTTAAAGAGAAACGAAAGATAAGTCATGCTCAAACAACTAGACACAGATAAGCACAAACCAAAAAGAGTGTAAGAAATGTGATAGACCTCAGTCCCTCAGACATGGGGGTGGCTGGTTCAAAGCCGGTAGGAGGTCGGGGAGCATAAGAAAACCTAGGAGTAGAGCTTTGTTGGGTTCTATCAGATGCTAGCAAAGGAGAACTGATGTCTGACTGGAATGTTGAATTTTCAGCGACTAGAAAATCGTCAAGCAACACATCTGTGCGGAAAGAAAATTACAGCAATCATCAAATACTGAGAAATAGTTAGATGACTTAAGGAATTGACTTAAACTATGAGATATGAGAATTGTAAGTTACCAAAGAATCAATTTGACCAAGTTAGGAATCTTGAAACAACAAGACTATATGTACCGCAATAAACTTACGCATCTTGTTATTTTAAAAGAAAAATATCAGGCTAACCTCCTCTAAGACCACCATGCACATAAATACGGATGCCAACTGATGCGGCGCCATGGCGACAGCGTCGCATAAGTTCAAAAGACGGATCTTGATCGATTTGCCCCTTGTTGCCGCGTGCAGAAGTAACTTGCCCATTTCTATCCAACCATACACCGGCAGCAGTATCAAGCACTGGGAGAAGAAAGATTCCAAAACAGTTAGAAAGAGCAAAAATGGAGAACAGGGACCCTCATCTCCGGAAAAGGCTTGTGAAACAAAATCCACACAAAACAGCCATTGAGCATTACCAGCAACAGATGATTCAGCGTCTATTACACGACCTCCTCTCAGAACACCTCCACTAACATGTAATCTTGCACCTACAAAAACCTGATAACAAAGGCAATCAAGGAACTCATTGCAATAGTATTGTAAATGAAAATCAAATGTCTCATCAATCATTTCATTTAGATGGAAAACAACAGTCAACTCAGTTTCTAAAGCTACAATTTGCAGTCCTCTATGATACTAGAGTTGGTCAACACTTCAGAAGTTAGTTTTTTATATGTTTCAAAACTGAAGAAAGATTTGGTTTACCGCTGCATGCTGATATCTTGGAGAAGGAGCTACACCTGGAGCCAGAGTCCATTCCCACTGACCATTTCTATGCATTAGTAGCCCATAAGCATCTCCCAGTGGCTGCACACACAGGAACTCATAAAGGAATATACCAGAATTCATTAAAAAAAAAATTGAAGACATAACTATCTTAACATTTGGATCTCAAAGCAAACATAAGCAAAGCGCTAAAAATTCGAGATGAATTTAGCTCTATGTTGGAAAAAGAAAGTCTACAAATTTCTGCACAAGAGATTAATGGAGGATAAAAGCATACCGCTCCCAAGGTGTCTCTTCCACCGCAGAGCAAAAACATGCCATCAGAACGAGCACTGCCAGAAGCATACCTATGCAGCATATCAAATATCAAAAAATCAGCAGGAGAACAGATGTTCTGCAATAGCCATTCAAATCACTTTAATGACTAACATTCTAGCACTTGGTCGGTCACCGTCTGGGTTCAATCTCTGCCATACATATGGTTTCTGAGCTGTATCCAGTGCCCAAGCGTCAGAAAGAGCTCGTTTCCCTGTTCATACACAGAAGAAAAAAAATTGTTAGGATATCTTGATTCTTTAAGAAACAAACAGAATAGTGAAAAGTAAAAGTCTCCATATAGAAACAGAATAATGAAAAGAGACATATTCTTACCATCATTTCCGGTGACTGTAACAAGATACCTCTGAGAAACTAAATCCATAACATGGCCATAACGGGGGCCTGGACCCTCCCCTTGAACCACTACCCTGAACACGCATTAAAACGAAATAATTTTTGACATCAGTAACATAGATGATAGCAAAGAGCGACGGAACTGGGAAATTTGCAAAGGATCTTTCACCTGTGCCACTTGAACTTATCATTAGTCATGTCAAGAACATAAAGATCATCAGTAGAATGCCCGGCCGGGCCAATGCCACCCTGTTAATTAGACAAACATAAGCATTCCCATAGGACAGAGACATTTACGCATTGGTAGAAACAAGAAAAAGAACCTGAAAAACGACCATGGTGCCAACTGCAGCTGCGGCGTGAGCAGCCCTAGGAGACGGAGGCTCACCAGCCGGTTTAAGCCTGCACAATTCCGGAAATAGCCAATCTTCCATGAAACCAATGTGGATTTTGCAAGAAAACAGTAAAACCAAACACAACAACACTGAATCTCTTTGTTTACCTTGTCCACTTCCTAGTCAGAACATCATACGAATGCACGGAATTGGTAACGCCAGCTAACCCTAGAAAACAGAACAACCCCAGCAACGCAAGCAGCATCAGGCAACTCCAGATCAAGGCCGAAAAAAAAAACGAAAAAAAAAAAAGGAAATTTAAAATTCAAATTAGGGAAACTTACTGATCCCAGGAACGGAAGAAGAACCGCCACCCTCAATAGCGGTGGCGCCGCCAAAGAGTATAAGGCGAGGACCGTGAGTCTTGGTAGCAGCAACCGAGGTAAGAGTATGAGCGCATCTAGGACCAGGAGCATCTTCTTCATCATCCCAAAAGGTTTCTAGGGCTTTATACTGAGGAGCTGGATGTAGCCACGGTTTCGACCCCATGGAAACCACTTTTTCAAAATCGCCCACGCAACAGGAACGACCAGAAAATAAGAAAAAAAACGAAAACCCAGAAAAGCGAAATCAAAAAAAGTAAAGAGAGTATACGGCACTGATGAAAGAACTTGAGAGAGTAGTAAACTCTCAGATCGGACACGGGGGGAATAAGAGACTTCACGGCGGACAACGGTGGCGAGTTACGACGGACTCTCTCTGTCTGTCTTCTCCCCAAGTAAAACCTTTCTTTTTTTTTCTATATATTTTTTTTTTTTTTGAATTAAATGAAAAAATCTCCGGCGATTTTTTGGAGGACAGAGTTTTCTTCGGATAGAAAAAGGTATGCGTCTGCGCTGAGCTGTACTCTTTTTTACTCTTCTCTTCTTTAGTCAACGGCTTTTTTTTATATGTTCATGAATTGTCTGTCCAGTATATACCCCTCAAGGCTCAAGATATATATATATATATATATCTTCTTGTACTAGTAATTTCGATCACTCAGATGTCTTCTTGTACTAGTAGTGTTATACTTAACGTCTCTATTAGTAAATCTGAATATCTCAAAATTTTAAATCTACAGAAAATTTCAAGAAAAAAAACATTTTTATATTGGAACACTTTATAGAAACTTTTTAAAGTTTGAATTTTTTTTTTTTCTTTTTCTTTTAGAAGAACATTTTATAAACTTTTCAAAAACAATTTACTAAATTATAGTAAAAAATTGAAATTTATGTTAGCATTTAACTTTTTTTTTTTTGTAAAATTTGTAAATTAAAAGAAAATAATACTTACAAAACTCAATTCCCAAAGAAATTTGTGTGGCCGTTAGCAGAAGCGACAAAAATCACATATTTTTACGTTACATTAGTCAAATTGTTTGAACAAAAGATAAATAAAGACTTAGTTTTCTCGTAACGTAACGTAAAAACAAAAAGAACCACGTGGATCACAAACCATTATTCAAGTAAAGCACAACTGTTCATAGGAACTTGAAGTATATCTTAAAATCATCTAAAGACTCTCTGACACTTAAATTATGAATATCAAAATACGGTGATATGAAGACTCGCCCAACTAGAATATATAAAAAAAAAAAACACACTTATTATGACATTACCCCATTAACAACATAGTAAAGATTTGTTGCTGGGTTTGTTGTGATACTATACTCATGAAAGACAATGAATGTATGTATCATTAATCCAAGTAGATAAGAGTGACAGGCATATGGTAAATATTATTGACAAATGTATCTTAATGTACTTTATGCTTTTATTCTGTTGGATTAGTTTTGAAATTAGATCCCAAAAATGTAGACCCCGTTAAACAAATCTATATATATCACATACTTCACGCATGTGCAGATGTGTTAATTCACCCTCGTCCTACAAATCACAAATGTTATAGGTCTAGCTACAAATATACTTTCGTCAGAAACTCTCGTCAACCTAAAATGGCGGCTTTGCGAAACTTATAGGACAAATCACAAATATTATAGGTCTATCTACAAATACGCTTTCGTCGAAAACTCTCGTCAACCTAAAATGGCTAATAGGGAAGAGAAAGCATATTGGCACCAAAAAAGTAGAAAACTTTGGCTTGCAGAAGGAGATAAAAATATAAAATTCTTCCATGTTTCCACAAAACAAAAAAGGGTAAGGAACAAAATCACTGGCATCCTTAATCAACTTGGAGTTTGGGTTAATAGAGAAGATAGAATAGAAAAAGTAGTGGTGGAGTATTTTGACAATCTCTTTTCTTCCTCGAATGCGAGCGACCCTACATTGGCCATAAAGGATGTACCTACATTGGTCACACCTGCTATGAACAAGCATCTCACGAAAGAAATCTCAGAAGAGAAGGTCAAACGAGCTTTGTTCTCCCTGAATCCGGGAAAAGCTCCCCGGCCGGATGGGATGACTACTTGTTCTTCTAAAATTTTTGGAAAACCATAAAAGACGATCTCACTAAGATGGTGAAAAACTTCTTTAGCTCTGGAATTTTTGATAGCAAGCTAAATGAAACAAATATATGTTTAATCCCGAAAGGAGAATGACCTCGTGAAATATCAAAATTTTGCCCTATTAGCCTCTATAAGTTGAGCTATAAGGTGATCTCAAAAATTTTGAGTTTACGACTCAAAAATTTTGAGTTTACGACTCAAAATTTTTGAGTTTACGACTCAAAATTTTTGAGTTTACGACTCAAAACGTTTTTGTAGGAACTTATATCTGAGACCCAATTTGCCTTTGTGGCAGGAAGATTAATCACATATAATATCTTCATTGCTCAGGAAAATTTTCATGCCCTCTGTTCCAACCAGGCCAACCGGGAAATTTTTTTGGCAATTAAGATGGATGATATGCTCAAATTGTAATACCCTAATGGTACTAACAGCCTTGCAGTTGTAATACTCTATGGGTCGAATCCACAGAGACTCTAGATCACACAATAAACATATTAATCTTTTAATTATGCTAAATCAAAATATTAAATTAAAAATAATGCAAAAACAGAATTAAAGTGTTGTAAATTCAGGAATTAAAAACACTAGGTCTAGGAAAATTCTCAGGAATTTATGGAATATTAAATCAATCAATAAATTAAGATTCAATCAATTAAAAACAGATCTAGAACTCTAAACTCTTTTGTAAAATAAATCAGTTCTCACTGCAAATATTATCTAAGTTTAAAACCCGAAAATCCAAATCTCTTTGCAAAATTCAAGTTAAAACCAGCTTTGAAAACAGGTTTAGCTTGTTCACAAAATTACTAAATCAAATCTTTTTGCAAGAAATAATTTTGCTCATCAAAGGTTTTATCAGAAAAATCAATTATATTCTCATATCAATTAATAATACTAAGATTTAAATCCAGATGACTAATCAAAGATCTAGTATTAAGAACAACTAAAGATGAAGATCACAAAAGATAAAGAATCCTAAATAATAACATATCTAATAAACCATAAAAACCCTATGAAAACCCTGAACCTAACTAGAGATCTACTCAGACATGATTAATGAAACAAAAACCATGAATAAAATAGATATCATTAAGAAATTAGAAGAAGAAGTAAAGGAATTTTGAATCTTTTCTGAAGGAGTCTTGATTCTTCTCTCCAAAAACTCTCTCAAAATCTCTCAGGGTTCTCTCTCAAAAGTTGCAGGAAAATAAAGCTTAGGTCTAAACAATGACCATAAAAATCCTATATATACTAGTTTACACTAATGGGGCTTTAATTGCAAATAAGGAAAATTTGGGCAATTTTTCTAAATCTTCTAAAACTCGTGGGAAAAACTTCTGATTGGCTTGTGGGAACTGCATCGATCAATGTTGTGACTGCATCGGTCGATGCATACTCTTGAACTCGTCTCCCAACTTTGTAGCTCAGCTTCAATGCTTGATTATGCTCCAAATCTTCTTATCTAGCTCAATTATGTTCCATATGTGCCAATGAGTACATAATCCTATAAAGACTCAAAAACAACCTAGAAGACAACTCAAAAGACTCAAAAAGCACACTTATATCATGGTTAAAAATCATAAAAACCATGATATATCAACGGACGTGAGTAAAGCTTATGATAGTGTGGAATGGAATTTCCTAAAAGTTTTGATGGAAAAAATGGGTTTGATCAAAAATGGGTGGGTTGGATAATGCAAAGCATTACCTCCGTTTCTTACCGAAATTTGATCAATGGGATCCCAAGGGACGGATTATGCCAACATGGGGGATTCGTCAAGGGGACCCAATATCCCCATATCTATTCATACTTTGTACAGAGGCGCTAATCGCTCAGATTAAGAATGCTAAAAAAGAGGGGAATATCCAGGGATTACGTATTTCAAACGCAAGCCCACGGATTTCCCACTTACTTTTTGCAGATGACAGTTTAATCTTCTGTAGAGCCGATCCTCACCAATGCAAAGAAATTATCGATATAATCCGCTTTTATGGCGAGACATCCAGACAAGAAATTAAATTTTCCAAATCTTCCATCATGCTTGGAACCAAAGTCTCTTCCCATATACGACAAGAGATCAAATCTATTGTTGAGATATCACAAGAAGGAGGCATGGGTACATACTTGGGTCTCCCCGAGAATATTCATGGGTCAAAGGCAAGTCTTTGCATTCGTGAGGGATAAACTCCATAAAAGGGTAAACTTATGGACCTCAAAATCCCTTTCTAAAGGAGGCAAGGAAGTCATGATAAAATCAGTGGCACAAGCAATTCGGACATAAGTAATGTCGTGTTTTCTCTTACCAAAAGCTATATGTTCAGAATTAAGTAGCGCCATAGCCGATTTCTGATGGAGCAATAAAGCAGTTAGTAAAAGACTACATTGGATCTCATGGGAGCAAATGTGTACTCAACTCTCGGAAGGTGGGCTATGCTTCCGAACCACTAGAAGAATTTAATCTTGCTCTGTTGGCAAAGCAGCTATGGAGATTGTTCAGATATCCAGATTCTCTCCTTAGTCAAGTTCTTAAAGGGAGATACTTTCGATATTGTAGTCAATTAAAGATACAAGTATCAAATCGACCTTTATATGGTTAGAGGAGCATGTTGGCGGCAAAACATGTTCTCTCGTACGGACTCCGTAAGACCATAAGCTCGAGGTTCAATATGTGCATATGGACTGAACCATGGATCCTAGATACGTCAGCGCGGCCGCCACAAGGGTTAACTAATGAGAGAAATCTCTTGATTTGTGTTAACACCTTCATTGATTTCAACACAAAAAGTGGAAAATGCAGCGTCTTCGGAAACTTTTCCCCCTGAAAGAAATTACCCTTATTTTGGGAATTAAATCGAGCTTAAATGCCTTGAGGGACAGGTATTTGTGGACCTTGACAAAGTCTGAGAATTATACTGTTAAGTCTGTATAAGAAGTCGCGAGAGCCATCTCTCCCCCGTTTGTGACCTCCCTCCTCAGGGACCTAGTGTTACGACACTCAAGGCGCAAGCATGGAAGTTAAAAACATCACGAAATCTGAAGCATTTCGTGTGGCAATGTGTGAATGGGTGTTTGGCAACATGCCAACACTTGCATTATCGCCATATTGGTAGAGATAAGGATTGTCCTAGATGTGGAGCACAGGAGTAAACTATAAATTATATGCTATTTGAATGCCCTCCAGCACGTCAAGTGTGGGCTTTATCGACAACCCCTACCAATCCTATGGTGTTTCCCTCATCTTCCCTATACAGTAACCTCGATTTTCTATATGGGAGCGGTAGAGATTATGGTGCACTTGATCAAAATCTGCGGACATTCCCTTGGGTGATGTGGTACATTTGGAAGGCAAGAAACAAGAAAGTGTTTGAAAATATCTCTGAGTCTCCACAAGATACAGTGGAAAAAGCTATCCAAGAAGAAGAAGTTTGGAGAAGAGAAAATAATAGAAACTTAGCACCAGCGGTAGTAGAAGCAGGCATACCTTCGACCCCAATTCCACGAGAATCTCTTGTATGCTTTATAGACGGATCTTGGCATACAAAGGTGGATAGGAGTGGGCATGGTTGGATTGCATCTGTAGGTGATAGAATCCTGCACATGGAACTAAAAGGATCGCGCAGAACCCTATCCCCTTTACATGCAGAGTTAGATACCCTTATTTGGGCTATAGAGTGCTTGTTAGTGTTGGACTTTGACAAAGCTCTTTTTGCTACGGATTGTTTAGACCTCCTAATGATGACGTCTAATATCGAGGATTGGTCGACCTTTTCATCAGAATTGAAGGATTTTACTCATTTCAGAGATAGATTTGCTAAGTTTAATATTAGTTATATTCCTCGAGAGAATAATATCCGTGCCAATAAACTTGCAAAATGTGCAAGAGCACGAGGTTTCTGTTTTTTCTATTTAATCTCGTCGGTTCTTAATTGGCTCTCCGATAAGTTAATATACGAGGTTTGATTGTAAAAAAAAAAAAAACGCTTTTTACATAGACCCACCAACAACAGTGACAGTGAGTAGCGTCTGAAGTTTTTACCGTCAGTAATCTCAAGTGGGGTTGCTACGATCGGTCACTACCAAACAAACACCAGCACCAGCGTTATACGTCAATGATGACGTGGCCAAATAAGAGTGGACGTTCACATAAACCCCTGCCCACGGCCGTTATTGTAATCTTCTTCGTTTTTCCAAATATACCCTCGATCTTACGAAGACGTTCGAGCATAGCATAGGTAATGAATACGGATATAGCTTCTGGTCTAGAAAAGAGACTTGCTGGCTCAGTCGACGTGATTGTGGTGAATCCACCTTATGTGCCAACACCCGAATATGAAGTTGGAATGGAAGGTATTGCCTCTGCTTGGGCTGGAGGGGTAAAATGGCAGGACAGTATTAGACAAAATCTTGCCCGTGGTTCATATTTTGCTGTCAGAGAAAGGTTGGTTCTACTTAGTGACGTTAATTTCAAATTTCCCGGCAGAGATTAGTCTGATGATGAGAGAAAAGGGTTACTCAGCGGGAATTGTGGTTCAGAGATCAACGGAAGAGGAGAATATCTTAATCCTTAAGTTCTTGATAGACAAGGATGAGGAGAGCCAGGACAAGGAGATATCATCATCATCGTTTGTTTCACAGTTTTCAAAATCTATATCATCGCTTAGGAGCATACTTTGTGTCAACTAAATGAGATAAAAGTCAAACTCTTCCTTCTGTTATCATCTGCACTATTTAGTATCTACCCTCAAAGTCTCAACCTTTGCATGTAAAATAACCAGAGGGAGAGAGAGAAAGAGAACTAAGCCATAAATTAATAATCATTCAAATAAAGGACCCAACAGAGAATCTCTAAATAGTTAAATAAAAAAACAAAAAGCTACTGATGACATTCACTGCAACTTAGTCTGATGATACTGAAGCTTATTCACATCCCAAGCCACTCTCATAACTCCAAACTTCAAAGTCGCCTCTCCGAAAGTCCTCCCAACATCATCAGATCCGTAAGGGATGATCATTTTGCTCCAATCATATGACCCACTAAGCTCCAATACATCAACTACGCAAACATGGCTTGTCTCCAGGCTTAAACCATACCATTCACCGTCTGTTCTCAGCACCATTCCTTTCCCAATCTCGTCTCCTCTCTCGTCCATAAGCCTCACTTCTTCCCCTTGCTTTATCCTTTCTTCTGATGACGATGATGATCTCATCACATTCTCTACTGTTTTCGGGTTTTCCGGTGCAGTTTGATCTTGTAAGGAGGCTAATGGTTTCTCCTGCCAAGTGTTGTTTTCATCTCCAGGACTCTCTGGTAAATCCCCTGAGCTGTTATTGTCACGAGCTGGGCCTGTTTGCTTGTTTGCTCGAGCTAGTTTCGCTTTTCTGTTATTCAGCCTGAAAATAAACCCATCAAATGTCACATAACGAATATTGATTACAAGATTCTCTTTGCAGTTGACAGAGAGAACAAAAAAAAAAAAAGCAAAGTACCAGTTTTTCAGCTGCGATGATGTAATGACCTCCGAACCCTGCACATTGGCGTAAATCAACAAATGCAGCGTTTGTAATATCGGTTGGAAATTAAAAAGAGCAGAATTCTTGAACTCACATTTTGACTTAATTTATCAGCCCAAAGCTGTATCAAAGCTGAATTCCGCTGCATGTCAGGCTCCTCAGCAAGCGCCTTCTCTATCATCACCATTTGATTGTCATTCATAATACTACGCTTCCGTTTCGCCCTCTGCTTCTCAAAGACCAGGAAGTTTTCAGCTTTCTCATCCTCCTTCAGCTCTCCTGACGCACTGCCTTGCAACAGCTTGCTCATTTTCTGAACCAACTCTCCATCTTCAAGCCGATCAACCAGACTCTTCCCTCTGTTAGAGCTTGTATCTGAACCACTGGTTTCAAGATTGCTTGCATCTGCATCGCTCTCTTTCAACCGTTCGACTATTTCTATCTCCTCGTTCACACCTTGCTTTGTTATCACACCTTCAACTCTGACATCACAATTCTCTGATGCTCCTTCATTATTAAGATTAAGCGGCTCTTTTCTCTCCTGCTTACCAGATGAATTTCCTCCCTTACCTTCAATATCCTAGAGCAACAACATTTGAAGGTTAGAAAAAGAACAATGGACTCAATAAAACGTTGTTACAGCTACTTGAATCAGTGTAACTAAACAGATCATCGTAAACAAAACCAGATATTTGTAAAAGCGAAGTAGAATAGAGCAACAAGCCTTTTTACCTTCACCTGTACTTGACTTTCCTCAAACTCGGAATGGATTAGCGGTTGCAACTGGTCACAAAACACCCTGCAGAAGCAGTATCCCGAAAAAAAAAATATTAATGGCGACATATAAAATGACAGCTTGAGAACTATAAGTCTTTAATATAGTCATAGGTGAAATGTAGAATGACTGAAGAGGGTTTCTGTTACCGCAAAAGCAGGAAGTCTTCCTCGTTGAGGGAACTAGGGATCAAGGATTCCGCATGGCGCAACAGAGAACCTACATATTAACAAATATCCATCCAACGAAATCAGCAAAACCTGTATATATAAGATATAAGTGTCTCGGGATAGAGATAATACCTAGGTTTTTGCAAACACCAGTGCCTCTCTGTGCCACAGGAGTATATGAAGAGCCTGGTAACATCTTAATTAATATGCTTGAAGGATCTTTTCGCAATCCACTCATAACATTCTGAACGAAACGGTTCCTATCCTGTTCTGCGGATATTAACAGCAAATAATACACATAGTAACACACGAGGTAGACCAACGATATGAGACAGGAAAATGAAGAAGGTAGAGACGGAAAAAAAATCACCTTGGCAGATGTTGGGAACGAAACAGTGAAGATTTGCTATCATTTTAATAAATAAGGATGTTCGTTGATGTGCATATGAAGACATGGTAAGGTTATTTTGTAAACTGAGCTTGAATTGAGGTATGACTGATTGCCCAGAAGATGATAATAAACTTAAAACCCATCCGACTGACATAAAAAGATCGTAATCAACATTCGCATCATCCTCCCTTGAAGAAAGATCAGAAGAGCACAACATCGANTTCACCTGTACTTGACTTTCCTCAAACTCGGAATGGATTAGCGGTTGCAACTGGTCACAAAACACCCTGCAGAAGCAGTATCCCGAAAAAAAAAATATTAATGGCGACATATAAAATGACAGCTTGAGAACTATAAGTCTTTAATATAGTCATAGGTGAAATGTAGAATGACTGAAGAGGGTTTCTGTTACCGCAAAAGCAGGAAGTCTTCCTCGTTGAGGGAACTAGGGATCAAGGATTCCGCATGGCGCAACAGAGAACCTACATATTAACAAATATCCATCCAACGAAATCAGCAAAACCTGTATATATAAGATATAAGTGTCTCGGGATAGAGATAATACCTAGGTTTTTGCAAACACCAGTGCCTCTCTGTGCCACAGGAGTATATGAAGAGCCTGGTAACATCTTAATTAATATGCTTGAAGGATCTTTTCGCAATCCACTCATAACATTCTGAACGAAACGGTTCCTATCCTGTTCTGCGGATATTAACAGCAAATAATACACATAGTAAAACAAGAAGGTAAACCAACGATATGAGACAGCAAAATGAAGAAGGCAGAGGCGGAAAAAAAATCACCTTGGCAGATGTTGGGAACGAAACAGTGAAGATTTGCGATCATTTTAATAAATAAGGATGTTCGTTGATGTGCATATGAAGACATGGTAAGGTTATTTTGTAAACTGAGCTTGAATTGAGGTATGACTGCTTGCCCAGAAGATGATAATAAACTTAAAACCCATCCGACTGACATAAACAGATCGTAATCAACATTTGCATCGTCCTCCCTTGAAGAAAGATCAGAAGAGCACAACATCGACAAGAAATCTCCATGAGAGAGACACAATACCGCACTGAGAACCATGCTCTGGAGATAAGATTTAACATCGGTCACATATCAAATAACAGAATTTAAGTACTGCAAATAAATTATAACCAGTCCAATGACAGCTCATAGATGGTACCCTGGATAAAGAATCATATGTGCCAAAAAAAAAATATAAAACAAGAGAACTTAGCAGAGGCAAAATTAAGTTGATACTTACAAAATGTTCGGTGAAAAAAGATCGAAAGTTTGAGTCATCCGTAAGCACGTCAGCCAAGCGCATAGCGTTAAGTAGCACAAAACCCATCGGATAGTCAGGAGAAGCAGTAGCCATGGAAGCTTTAGAAAGGCCAAGCCTCAATAATTTAAGAACCTAGATACAGACATATCATCATTGAAGAGGTCAACACTAATTTCACATAGATAAACTTTCCTGGAAAGAATTGAGGAACAGACACTTTAACAACATATGCCAGTTAGGAAACTGTAGGTTTAAACTCTAGAGCAGATATGATTATCACTATCTCAACATCAGCCTTTTGCAATGAGGCTTATTTTATGACTAGTTACAACGTATCAAAACCCGTAAGATTTGTAAATTCTATAAGTAGCAGTGTCACCCAATGATAAACCTTTGAAATCAAGAAGGAAAACGTCCAATCGATTTTAAAGCAGAGCTAGGACTAACCTCTGAGGCAATAGTTTTGGCTAAGTGCAAGTTTCCTGCATTTGCAACCTCGTCAAGGAATGAGACACTTTCCGCCTCAAACAAAAGCTGCAACTGCAGGAACATGAACGTTGGTATCAGTTGCAGACAGTAAATAGAGAAAACTTTGCTAAATTTTACTAGACTTACAATTGAAAGGACTTTTGCTTTCATTCTAGATGTAGAAGCTATAGTAATGGTTGCTCCAACAAATTCAGGTGTAATAGCTAGTGATAGTATGGATTGAGCTAGCATAAGGACGCCACCTTTTCCACACAGTTCCTGAAAGAAGAGTACCAGAAAACCTCATTCTGAGAGTAGTCCTCCATAAAATAATCAATTTAGCAAAATAAATTAAGAACAACTCGTTCTTAAATTGATCCATCACAAGATAATCTAAAATTGATGCATCACAAGATTTAAACACCAAGCATTAGAGAAACCTTGTTCTTAGCGACACGTTCTCTAAACGGTTTTTGTTGGCATAGAGAATGAAGGAACTGCAAAGCAGCTTCAGCTTGTTGGCAGTGGAAGTTAACCTCCCCTAGAGAACTCGGACCCAACTTTTTTGGGGAGTCAGTTCGTTGATACATCAACTTCGCTTTCAAAGACAACACAACACCGAGAACAGCTCCAAAAGCAGTGTCTAAAAACATATCAACCTACATGAGAAAGACAAGAATCACATCAAACTAACCCCAAGGCAATACAACCCAGATCTCAAAGCATAAGCATAATTTCTTTTCCATTCTTTCTTTTTGCCGATCAAGAAGTAATTTCATATGATCTATCCTTTCCTGACATTGGCAGTTCAAGCAAATTATGATATGGTCACAGTTTCATACCTTGGGGTGGGCAAGAAAGACGTGAACAAGATCTTGGGAGGAAGGAGAGATAAACACATGAAACAGGTGGAGAGCAGAAGCCACCAATGTGGCTTCTACTAATGAATCTTTATCCGGATTGACGCTTTCCTGGAAAAAAAAAAAAAGCAACATACATACATGAATCACAGCTCTATAAAGAGAAACGGGAAGAGACAGAAAAGAGGATTTTTAAGAAACGAACCTTTCTATAACGAGGAAGAGTTATCATCACAAAGATGACCAGATCCATCATCTGTGCTGACAATTGCACATCCTCAAGCAAGAGCTATCACAAATATGCAGCAACACAAATAAGAAACAGACAGACATTCTCCTAAATACTGTTCCATAGAGACTTAAAACACACAAAAGAAGATGGAAGGAACCTGCTCGAGTCTAGCGTGACGAGATGTTAAGTCGCACAACGTATGCAACAGTCTGATCCCACACAATATATATCGAGACTTGCCTTCTTTGTTAGGATTCATAAGCAACACCATGAGGTGCTTAGGTAACATTTTCACCATTTTCTCAACACTAATCTACAAGAGCTCCAAAAAAATAAAAATCAGTACTTTACANAAAAAAAAAAAAAAAAAAAAAAAAAAAAAAAAAAAAAAAAAAAAAAAAAAAAGCAGCAAATTGGGAATACCTTTTGCCGTAACCCAGCACCATCTTTAATGAAAAGAGAGAAATCTTCCCCATTATCTTTAAGCATCTTGTGCAATTCCACAGGCTTTCGCCAATGCAAATCTTTCACAGCCGCTACCATGACTTCAGGGTGCAAGTATCGAGGCATGGTACTCCTCTGCAACCAACAGTGACCAAAAGCTTAAATTTTTCTTGGTGAAATCAGCGGACTAAGAATTGTGTGTTGCTGTGATCCCAAGCGTTACAATATATGGGTAGGAGAAAAAGATAAGATAATCCAAGTGTAAGGTGAAGAGTGGAGCGAAATCTATCTCAAGGGATTGTGGCATGACCGTAATTATGTAGTAACGGTAAGGTCAATTTCGTTGACGACACTGAGAGTTTGTTCGTAGAAAAACTCAGCTAAACTCTCTACTCTATAAGCTTTTTATCAGATAAATTATTTGGTTCCAGCGGACCGACGGACGATTTCAAACCCTAACATTATTTTTCTTCCAAATGTCGAAACGATGAAGACAATCACGTGACAAAACACGTGATTTCTTTTTATTTGGTCAAAGTCGTTTTTTTTTATCAAAGCCCAACACAGGTTTTCTATTGAAAAGGTCCAAATAAATTATATATACTCGGCCCAACTTATTGCAGAAAAAATACTTACTTCATTTTGACATGTTGGTTGCTCGTTTCTTTCAGGAACAGGTATTGATGATGATGATGCTCTTTTTTCAGCTCTAGACATCGATCGAGTTATTCTTCGAACATCAGGTACCGATGATGGTGATGGTAATGCTGGTAGTGATGGTGTTGACGATGATGATTCTTTTCTTTCATTCTTGTTCATTCGTGACTAAAAAAACCAAAAGCATAAGAAGAAAAATAAAAACAGAACTTGTTGGTAAGTAAAGAAAATTAAGATCAAATTTTTGACCATAACATTTAAATATTGCATGTCAGTCTTAAACATATTAGTTCTAATTAAACCCAAAATCAAAGATATGGTACCGATGATGGTGATGGTGATGGTAATGTTGATAGTAACGGTGATGGTGATGTTGATGATGGTGATGCTTTTCTTTCATTCTTGTTCAATGGGGACTATAATCAAATTCATAAAAAAAAAAAAAAATGAAAAAAAACTTGTTGATTAGTTAAGAAAAATTTAGATCAGACCACAACATTCACATATTGCATGTCATTTTCAAACATATATGTTCTAATTAATAAACCCAAAATCAGGATACATTGAAGTAATGAATCTATATCTAGATAATGAAATCTTGAATCTTTTATTACTCGCTATAATATCTGGTAAGCCACTACTATTTATTACCAACCAACAATTTTAGTTCTATGGTAATTTAGTGATTTAAATTTGAAATTGATGACATGAACTCACCATCTAGATTACCTCGAAAATTTAAACAGTTGATTTTATACATAAATGATAGACAAATCTTTTGAGTTGGGTAAGTAATTTGAAAACAAATACAATCTATAAAAGATCTAATAAATTAACATAGTTTTAAGCTCATAATGAAATGAAAAAAAAAACAAACAACTCACAGGAAGAGAAGATCTTGAAGGCGGCGACTTCATCGCACAACCTAAAACATAAACCCTAGTGGTGGAGAACCTAAACGTTTTTTTTAGTGTGTGGTTATTATATACTTATCACAAATTTTTGTTAAATCGGTTTTGTTAATGAACTGATTTTAAGCTCATAATGAAATGAAAGAAAACAAACAACTCCCAGGAAGAGAAGATTTTGAAGGCGGCGACTTCATCGCACAACCTAAAATGAAAACCCTAGTGGCGGAGAACCTAAACGTTCTTTTTAGTGTATGGTTATTATATACTTATCACAAATTTTTGTTAACCCGGTTTTGCTAATGAACTTTTGGTTCACCATTTTCACTAAAGATAAGAAAGGGGAAAAAAGAATCCATGTATCATAATATAATTGGTCATTTATATTACACGATAAAGAATTTTATCCAAACAACACATTTTCCTATAAAAAGTTTGGTTTATTATTATATTTACTTTTCTAATATATATTTTTTTACATAATAAAAGGAGTTATCAAAAGAAAAACAAAGCTAATCTTTCATTCTTGTTCAATGGGGACTATAATCAAATTCATTATAAAAAAATTGTTGATTAGTTAAGAAAAAATTAGATCAGACCACAACATTCATATATTGCATGTCATTTTCAAACATATTTGTTCTAATTAATAGACCTAAAATCAGGATACAGTGAAGTATGAATCTATATCTAGATAATGAAATCTTGAATCTTTTATACATTTACTGGCTATAATATCTAGTAAACTACCACTACTTATTACCAACCAACAATTTTAGGTCTATGGTGATTTAGTGACTGAAATTTGAGATTGATGACATGAATCCACCGGCGATATTACATCAAAAATCTAAACTGTTGATTTTACGCCACAAAAATGATAGACATGTCTTTTTAATTGGGTAACTAATTGAAAACAAGTACAATCCATCAAAAATCTAATAATTTAACATAGTTTTCACTCTATTATGAAATGCGAGAAAACAATCAACTTACCGGAAGAAAAAATCTTGAATGCGTCTTCATCACACAATATACAATGAAAACCTTAACGGCGAAAAACCTAAACGTTTTTTAGTGTGTGGTTATAATATACTTATCACAAATTTTTGTTAAACCGGTTTCGTAAATGAACTTTTGGTTCACCATTTTCATTAAAAATAATAAAGAAAGAAAAAAAAATCAAACCCACGTATCGTAATATAATTGGTCATTTACATTATGAAAGATTTTTTATCTTGACAACACATTTTTTTCAAAAAAGTTTGGTTTATTATTATATTTACTTTTCCAATATAATTTTTTAATTTTTATTTCAATAAAAGAGGAATCATTAGAAGAAAAACAAAGCTAATCTTTTTATTGCCAATCCAACAATATGTGCTATCAAAGCTTGCATTCTTAGTTTCTTTTTGTTATGAAATACAAAATGAGAATATGTGGAAACAATGAAGTGACAATAAGATATCCAAAAGCAAATGTCAATTTGAAAAAAAAATCTAGGTGATCCATAAGTGAAACGCCACGTCAACAAGGATGAACCAATCAAACAGAGTGGCATTATAGTAGATTCAGAGAAGTTATCAGGGTAAAACGTGATTCCCATTAAAGGTCACATTAGATATATTAAAAATAATAATATAATAGAGGGAGAAAAAAATTTGAAATGAATGGACCGTTGGTTTGAAATCCAACCAAAAAGACAAAAATTTCAAAAAACAATTAAAATAAAATTTTAAAAAAGAATAAACCTTTTCGAGAATTTCAAAATCAAATTCACATCCAAAGAGAGAAGAAGAAGAAGAAGAAGCACAAAGCCCAGAGTCAGAGTGAGAGAGAGAGAGAGAGAAAGAGAGAGAGAGAATCTGCGAAAACCTTAATTGTTCTCTTGTCTCTTCTTCTACAGTGTGAGTAGTTTTCTCGATGACGGGGCTAGTGATGATGACTAAAGGCGGAGGTTGCGGCGGAGGAAAAGGAGGAAGGAGAAAATCGATAGCGGAGGTGGAAGAAGAAGAAGAGGAAGAGCAGAATCAGCAACAACTGTCTCTCGTTGAGTTTCTCTTAACGGCGCTTCGTAAATCCGTTGTATCTTGCCGTGTTGACAACCGGCAAGACGACGGCGGAGTCGGAGGCGGAGGGATATCGTCCGCCGTTCATCACATGGAGATCGGATGGCCAACAAACGTTCGACACATCGCTCATGTCACCTTCGATCGATTCCAAGGCTTCCTTGGTCTCCCTCACGAGCTTCAAGTTGAGATCCCTTGTCGAGTCCCTAGCGCAAGGTATTTATTCAACTGTGAGATTGATAAAATTTTAAAAGCTTTAGAAATCTGAAAACTAGATCTGAAAGGTTTCTCATCTTGATTTAAATTGCAGTGTGAGCGTGTTTGGTGTATCTGCTGAATCGATGCAATGTTCATATGACGAGAAAGGGAACAGTGTCCCAACTATTCTATTACTCATGCAAGAACGGCTTTATTCTCAACAAGGTCTTAAGGTAATTTGGAAAATTGAAATCAAAATTAACGATTTTGTTTTGTTTTAGAGTAGTTTTTGAATTTGATTAGAGTATATATATACAGGCTGAAGGGATCTTTAGGATAAACCCTGAGAATAGTCAAGAGGAGCAAGTAAGAGACCAACTTAACAGAGGTGTTGTTCCTGACAACATTGATGTGCATTGCTTGGCTGGTCTTATTAAAGCTTGGTTTAGAGAGTTACCTTGTGGAGTCCTCGACGGTCTTTCTCCTGAGGAAGTTCTCAATTGCAACACCGAGGAAGAATCTGTTGAACTTATTAAGCAGCTTCAGCCAACTGAGTCTGCTTTGCTCAATTGGGCTGTTGATCTTATGGCTGATGTTGTTGAAGAAGAAGAAACCAACAAAATGAATGCTAGGAATATAGCCATGGTTTTTGCTCCTAATATGACTCAGGTAAAAATGTAAACAAACTTAACCTTGTTCAATTAATATCGCTTAGTGTTTTTACCCTCCTGAAGTTACTAACATTTTGATTCTTGCTTGCTTTGAACTATTTTAGATGACAGATCCATTAACGGCTCTTATGCATGCTGTTCAAGTGATGAACTTGCTCAAGACTCTCATCACAAGAACGCTAGCTGAACGCGAAGAAAATGCAACCGGATCAGAAGGA
Organism: Camelina sativa; assembly: GCF_000633955.1. Lineage (NCBI taxonomy): Eukaryota > Viridiplantae > Streptophyta > Magnoliopsida > Brassicales > Brassicaceae > Camelina > Camelina sativa. The sequence goes on along the minus strand of NC_025692.1, from coordinate 21,289,984 downwards.
TATTCTCCATCCCACTCATCCAATTCCCAAACTGACTCTGATTCTGACACTGCACAAGACATGGAAGTCAGCTGTGAATCACAAGGCACTGATTCGGAATGCGGAGAAGGAGAAGAAGACCAGCAACAAGAACATCTCAACCACCGCTCTACACATGAAGATGAAACCGAGATTGGATCACTAAGCTCCATAGAGAAATGCTTCTTGAATCAGCTCAACAGCAATGCTAGAGTTTCAAACACCAGTATCACTGAAGACTGGAGCCCTAAAGGCTCTCCACTAGTATCATTCACAGATAACAAAAACAACACTTTGAGCTCAAGCACAAGCGACTAAGATGAAGCAAAATGATCGTCTAATTCAAAGCCTGATCTTCATTTTCCACGTTTTCACCGGTGAACAACCTCATTTCTATGTAGCTCTTTCCTTTTTCTTTCTGCTTAATCTTCTGCAGAGAACAAACAAGAAGGAAGAAAACTGGTTGTGTGTCTGTAAATCAAATACAGAGATTATTATTGTTCAGTTTGTTAGGGTCTTTAGGGATTGTTGGTGAGAAGTCTGATTTTCAGGGTTCAACAAGGGCTGAACCTGTCTCTCGACTGTTGTTAGTAGTCCCTCTCCATGTTTGTGTCTGCGTCTGTTTGTGTTTGTTGTGCTGTTTGGACTTTGTAGCAAAGATAATCTGATCTTTTTTTTTCTTTGATTTTACAACAACCCTAGTTATTTCTTCTAAAGACAACATCAGATAATTAACAAAATGATAGAAGAAAAATTCAATGAATTTAATGTTAATAGATCATAAAATGATTACATGAATGCCAATTGATACACATAAATTACAAATTGTTATTTGCAGAAGAAGAAAAAAAATGATTAAAAAAAGATGTTCAAGTTTGCAGCTATGAGTTGATGGGACATTTTGACCCACAATGAGATTTGGATTTTATACAGATGCATCCAATTCAAGATCGACCCAAATCTTGAACCGGGTCAACCCATTAGCCAGAATGTTTTTGTTTTCTTTTTCTTTCTGTTATGAACTTTTAAGTTGAAGAGAGAAGATGGACTTCAGCGTCTTTTAGCCTTTTAGGAGTTCAAGGAAGGATTACTACTCTGCTGGCCATTGTTATTGTCTCTCTTAAGCTGGACTTTCAATTTCTTACCGCCTAAATGACGACCATTCATCATGTTAATAGCGTTCTGAGCGGCTGCTTGTGAGTCGTAACTAACAAAACCTGCAACCAAAAGCAAACAACAAAAGGAATGGTTTCGTTTCTACCTTCACAATGAACCAGTCTTAAAGAGCAAAAACCAGACAAAAGAGAGCTTACCGAAACATTTGCTTACACCAGTGGCTTTGTCTACAAAAACCTTGGCGCTCAGAACAATACCGAAAGGTTGAAATGCAGCCGCGAGTTCGTGATCACCAAATTCCCGAGGTATGTTATAGATAAACAGATTCGCACCTTCGGGGCCTGAAGAAACCAAAACAACGTTTTCAGGTCTAAAGGAATGAGAGAAGAAAAGATGATAAAGGTAGGTTATGATAACACTAACCTTCGGCTTGAACCACGGAACTCAAACCAATGCCTAAAGGTGTTGTTGACATGCCAGTGTTGCCAATGCCAGGTAATATAGATCCAGGGGAGCTACCTAGAGGGCGAGGACTAACAATTCCTCTGGGATAAGCCAATGGAAAAGGATGAGCTCGTACAGCAGGATAACCAGATCCCATGTAGTTTGCAGGAGGCATAGGAAAGTTTCTACGTGCCAGACGAGGTGGCACGGAGTCAGGTGATGTTCCTTGCAATGCGTTGTTATTGGGAAATGCAGCTTGGTTCTGAATTGGTGGTAGCATGTAACCATAAGTTCCAGGAGGCTGCTACAGAAATAGAAACGAAAATAATTATAAATTACAAGATTGATGAAGACAAATCTTATACAGCTTTGGACTAATGAAGTATTATTAGGGTTGCTTACATGATAACCATATCCATTATATGGTGGAACATAACCCATTGGTAAGGCTCCAAACAATGAGGGATTTGTTGGATCACCATTCCCTAGTCGAGCGATGTGAGATTGAGCCTTTTGAAGTCTTCTTGTGTGTCTTTCTCGTTCTGTGTCTGCCCATTTGACAACTAAAGGAACAGTCGAACCCTAAGAAGAGAAGATGATGAAATTTTTAACACTACACACAAGTCTGTGTTACAAATGGCAAGTTTTAAAACTAGCAAAAAGCATTGAGTACCTCCATTTTATGTTTTCCGTTGATGGATTCCATGGCAGAAACAGCTTGTTCTTTAGTCTCATACTTAAGAAAAGCACAGCCTAACAACAACAACAACCATAAAAAAGGTCAAAACTTGATTAAAGCAATACTAAAAAAAACTAAAGATCGCAGAGATGGATTAACCTTTGCTTGTTTGTTGAGCACCTCTTAAAATCTGTAGATCCCTTATGGTCCCATACTTGGAGAATAAAGATTGAACTTCAGCTTCAGAGACATTCTTTGGAAGCATACCAACAAAAAGCTTATGTTCTGAATTGCAGATTACAGTAACAAATACAACCATCAATTATGATGTTACAAGGGTCAAAAATAGAGAACAAAATAGCATATACAAGCAGTTGAAATCACTAATATACCTAGCCTTTCCAATTCGCCATCTGCATACTTTACTTGCAATAGACTAGATGCCTGAGCAAACATGAAAAATAGTTAGTCAGAAACAAGCAAGGATCTAAACATCTCGAAAAGGTTATCGACAAAAGACCGAAGAAAAAAATCGAAACACCAAAGTTCAAGATGTTAAAACACACACACACAGAATTCATCCTAATAAAGTCACACTTTCAATGTCGCATATTTTGCCAATATGTTTCAACTTTTAATAAGAAAGAAGTATCAACCTAACACTTTGCTTTAATGTAAGTGTTTCCTCTAGAGTTTTGGCATTGATCACATTTTACCACTGATCGTAGTTTCTTGGGTTTGAAGGTAACATTACAAAACAATGTCATAAAATTCCAACAAAACTTGACTGTCAAATCAAAAGATTAGTAGATTCTGATTCGAGTAAAAGGAAAAAAAAAAAAAAAAAATTGATGTACACCAAAATAGAAAAGAAACGCTTCGTTCAAAACATGTATGCAAATCACAAATTTGCCTATTCTGGAATCAAACAGAAACCAAAACAAATACACACAATGCAGCTCCAAAAATCAGATTAATAATAATTATTTTTTTTCCAGAAAACCTCGAGATTCTAAAACCTGACTTGGAAAAAAATGTTCGATGTGAATGAAATTCAATTATTAAAAAAAAAAATAACTACAGAACATCAATCACATTCAAGCATCTGAATGAAAAAAAAATGTCAGAGAAATAATTATAATAAAAAAAAAGAGTACCCCAGGCAATGTCTTCTTGTTATGGCAAGCATTGACCAACTTATCTGCTTCATCTCTCGATGGACATAGCAAAAAACAACATCCTATCCCCAAAAAAAAACAAAAAAATACAAAAATTAGGGTTTTCGAAATCCAAATAATAATTTCTCGAAGAATCAAACACCACATTCTCGATTTTTTTCTCTTTTAAAAAAAAAAAAGTTTCCAAAAAAGAAAAGAGAGAGAGAGAGAGAGAGAGAGAAACCTCGAGAGGCGCGTGTGATCTTATCCTTGATGATATTGACCTCGTCAACGACAGCGAACTCTTGAAACAATGTTAAGAGCTGAGATTCCGACATATGTTTCGGTATTTGTCCGACGAAAAGCTTTACGCTCTCTTCTTCTTCCCCTCTATTCTCCTCTTTCGCTTCCGCCATCGTTGTCTCCGTCTTCTCTTCTCCTTTCTCTCTCTCTCTCTATTGACAATATGAGGGGTCGTCTCTTCGTCGTCTTCTCTGAGTTTCTCTCTCCCCTCTCTATACCAATATTTTTTTTTTTTGGGGTTTCTAAAAATTTATTTATTTAGCTGAAAGAAGAAGAAAAAAAAAAATCAATTATGGAGGATGAGGGAGAAGGAAGGAAAATGGTGGAAATATGAGAAGTTGGGGAGAATTAAATTAAAAATGTTGACAATAATGGCCCATTCTGTTACGGCTTATTTACGGTATTGCCATTTTACAGCTGTACATATTTTGGCAATGGAGAGAAAAAAAGCTTTTACGATGCGAGGGAACACTTCCGATTGTTTTGTCTCGTTATGGCAATCCCTTCTTTAAATGTCTATTTTACCCTTCCTTTTTACCCGCGTCTTTTATTTGTTTATTTTTTTTTTCTTATAATTCGAAAATGTGTATTTTAGTCAAACTTGTATTTCTGTCAGGTTAATAACATTATAAATTAGTGATGATGATTAGGCTAAGATTTTCAAACCTCTCTTACAATTAGAATCTAAATATAAACTAACAAATGAGGTGTTTGGGACTAAATACATCCCCATCTACTTATAGATTATAAATAATTTAGTAATAGGTTAATAAGTGTGTTCAAAACTAAGTTGCTTTCATATTTTGTGAACTATTTGTTTTTTTGGTTATCAACATATTTTTGATAAATGTCATAACAGAAATGTGAGAAAATAAAAATGAAATATTTAAAAAACTATTTCGTATATAATATACATAAAAATGTAACATAGTTTTTATCAATGTCGTATTCGAACTCGACAAATTCATTTAAAACAACCGTTTCTTTACTTTTGCTTAATAATAATCAAAATATTTCATTTTCTTTTCGTTGGATTCTTTTAGTCGCTAGATTTTACCATTTGTCAGTTACACCCACAATTATTAATTTATAAGAAAAATACTTTTAGCCAAGTGGTTAAAAGTCTGTTTCTCCGGCTTTTTCCATCAAAGTTCAACTCTACTAGATTACGTTACACCGTGCATTATATGAATTGAGTTATGAATCAAGTCTCTTTTTCGTTGGAATTTTTTAGTCGTTAAATTTTGCCATTTGTCATATATATAGCAAATATAAATTTACATGATATCTATGTTTAACCTAGTAGTTATCACCTTAACGGTCCACTTATACAACATATCACACCGAAGTTCGATTCTACTAGATAAAGATATCTTGTATTATATATATTGAATTATGGATTGTATTATATATATGTATTGTATTATATATATTGGAAAATCTGTCAACTACCACAAACACAATCCACAAAATCCATAGCCAAGTCTTGCCAAATATCATCAGGAACAGGTA
>NC_025692.1:21262833-21284695 GCF_000633955.1 Camelina sativa | reverse complement strand
CGGATCAACTTCTCTCTTAGCGATGAGCAAGGGATGCACAATCGATCACCTTTAAACAAATAGCCTTCTCGAATATGAAAATCTGCAGAAGGATGCTTCTCGTTGCATTTGACCAATAGTTCCTTGAATTCAACATCATTCTCATACAACTCCTTCATAAACTCAAATCCCACAATCTCTTGTGTTAGAGTAGCTAGCAATGATGCTCTCCTACTCAAAGCATCAGCCACCTTATTAAGGGCAACTGACTTATGCTGGATTATAAAAGAGAATTTCTGCAGGAAGCTAACCCAACGAGCATGCATTTTGTTAATCACATTTTGGCTGTGAAGGAACTTCAAAGCTTGGTGGTCAGTGAACAAAATAAACTCTCTCTGAATCAAATAATGCTCCCACTGCCTTAGGGCTCTAAATACTGCATAGAACTCTTGATCATAGGTGCTCCACTTCTGTCGAGCTTCACTCAATTTCTCGCTGAAGAAAGCCACTTGTTGTTTTTCTTGAGACAAGACAACATCTATTCCCATTCCACTAGCATCACATTCAACTTGGAACACTTTATCAAAATCAGGCAATGCTAGAACTGGTGCAGTACATAGCTTTTCCTTGATTAAATCAAAACTTTTTTCTTGCTCGAGACCCCATTGGAACTTTCCTTTCTTCAAGCACTCAGTAATAGGAGAAGTAATAGTACTGAAATCTCTTATAAATCTCATATAGAAGGTAGCAAGACCATGAAAGTTGCGTACATCACTGACTGATTTCGGGACAGGCCAATCCCTAATAGCTTTCACTTTGTCTTCGTCAACATGAATTCCTTCTTCCCCAACAACAAAATCCAAGAAGAGCAACTTATTGGTGTTGAATGTACATTTTTTTCAGATTAATGTACAACTTATTCTCTTCTAAAACCTGCAACACCTGTCTCACATGCTCCAAATGATCTTCCTTTGTTTTACTGTAGATTAGAATATCATCGAAATAAACCACCACAAAACAACCTGTAAACGGACGAAGAATTTGATTCATTAGCCGCATGAAGGTACTAGGGGCGTTTGACAGTCCAAATGGCATCACCAGCCACTCGTACAATCCATCTTTGCTCTTAAAAGTTGTCTTCCATTCATCTCCAGGCCTAATTCGTATATGATGGTATCCACTACGAAGATCAATCTTAGAAAATACCTTAGAACCAGTTAACTCATCAAGCATGTCGTCTAGTCGAGGAATAGGGAAACGATACTTGATAGTTATCTTGTTGATAACTCTACTATCTACACTTATTCGCCATTGAATTCCTTTCTTAGGAACAAGAAGAACTGGCACTGCACAAGGACTCATACTTTCACGAATGAACCCTTTCCTTAACAAATCTTCAATTTGTTCCCTCAAAATCTCATTTTCTTTAGGACTCATACAGTAATGGGGAAGGTTTGGTAAGCTTGATCCTGGAAAAAGGTCAATCTGATGCTGAATGTTGCGCATAGGAGGTAGTTCTTGTGGTAACTCATCCGCAATCAACTCCTTAAAATCCTGTAGAATCTCTAGTATTTCTCTTGGAGTTGTCACTTCTTCTGTTACAACACTCATCAGATCTTTAATGACCACCAGACATATACATTCATATTCTTTTATTGCTTCACCAAGCTCTCTTTCACTATCCGTCAATACCAAGAAATTAGAATTTTTCTTCCCTAAATTCTGATTAAGGTGTAAAACAGGAGCCATAGCAATCTTGTGCCCATTCCATGAAAACATTAACACGTTATCTCTTCCTCGATACGTAACATCATTATCGTACTGCCAAGGACGACCAAGTATGATATGACAAACATCCATGTCAAGAACATCACATAATACCTCTTCTTTGTAATGTTTTCCAATGGAGATCGGAACCCTACAAGACAGTGTTACTCGATATCGAGAGCCTTTACTCACCCATCCTAAAGCATATGGCTTCTCAAGTGGCGTCGTGGGTGACTTCACTTGAGAACAAATTCTTTCGTTGTCCTTCTTCCTTAGATGATAACAAGACCCTTTCAAGTACAATGTTTATCATCTCATTCGACTCTTCTTCAGCAAATTCAACACCCGCATACTCATCATCTTCTTCATGTTCTTCTTCCTCCTCTAGCAAAGCTGTAGTTCTCCTACTCAGACAAACATTTGATTTGTGACCTTGTCCTTGACAGCGGAAACACTTGTCAATGGATGGTCTCGCATATGTGTTACTTTGCTTTTGGATTGGTGCTTTATTCTGCTGAGCATTATTAGAACCAGTGTTCGAACTTCCAGCTCCTTTGTTCCCAAGGTTAGTATCCTTTGTTAATGCACTCTTCTCCTTGTCTCCTATTGATTCAGAATTATTCTGAGGTGAATATCTTCTGAAGGAAGTGAAATTGCGAGGAGATTTCTCAATTAACTCAACTTTCAAAGCTAGACTAGAAGCCTCTTGCACAGTCCATACAGTTTGTAAACCCATCTTCTCTTGTATAGAACTCTTTAACCCACTGATGTATCTTGCCACTTTCTGATTTTCTATCTCTTCAAGATCATTACGCTCAGAAAATCGCAGAAACTCTGCTGTGTACTCTGTCACAGTCTTTTTTCCTTGAACACATTCAATATACATCTTATAGAGAATTTGTTCATAGTCTTCTGGTAAGAACTTGTCCATCATGAATTGTTTCATCCGCCTCCATGTCTTGACTAGCCCTTTTCTTTGTTTTTGCCTCTGAATTACAAGTTTATCCCACCACACAGCAGCAGTACTCTTCAGCCTAATTGCCACCATCTTAACTTGCTTGTTTTCAGGGACACCCATGACCTCAAAGAACCTATCAACGCTTATTTGCCAATCTAGAAAATCTTCAACACCCATAGTTCCATAGAACAATGGAATGTCAGTCTTTACACGGTAGTCATGATTATTGTGTCGATTCCTTTGCTCAACTTCGTCCTCCACAAATTCCTCTTCATCAGAACTTGAACTTTCATTAATAACAGCACGATTGTTGTCTACTCTTGGGATTCCTCTTCCCCTGTTTCTATGCTGATTCTCGTTAAGCCCTTGTTCTCCTTCTCTGTTTCTTTGCTGATTTGCGTTGTTGAAATTGTTTCTGATCTCAGTTGTCAAATTGGTCATCTGATCGGTCAAAGCAGTTAGAGCCGAGGTAATAGCCTCGGTAAGACCCTGAAAGTCTGCTTTGGTCACAGATTGATCCCCCATAGCTGATCAAGCCTTGAAAAAGAGACAGGAGAAAGCCTGCTCTGATACCACTTGACGCAGTCGGAAACTCTAGGATTAGCAAGCAGTCAACCTAGTTAGAAATCAAGTTCTCAAGCGTGAACTTGATTAAGAGAAACTCTGGAAATCCACCAAATTAGAGAAGAAAACTCTTAGCTTTTTTATTAATTAGAATCAAAAACTGTTTTGCTAATAAACTAGACTCTCTCTATATATAGAGAAGAAATCCAAAACACAAAATAGAAAACTCTAAACAGAAATAGAAAACTAACATAAGTAAATATATCAAAGAAAAGTTAAATTCACTAAATTCCTCCTACGTCAAGATCTCCAGTGGTCGTTTGGTGTTCAGGCATCAGATCTTGACCCTTCTCACTCCAGCTGAGGCGGTACTTTACGGATTGGTTTGGTGATGGTTGTCAGGTAAGGTGGGCGGTGCTTCATGGAGGTTTTGGATCTGCAGAAGGTCAGCAGTGGTGGACGGTGCTTCATTGTTATTTCTTTTTTTTTGTAACTGTGTGGACCTATCTTTGTATCCAAAGCTCAACCCATATTTTTAGGAAGACCCGTTTTATAATAAAAATATATCTATTTTTTTTTTTTTAAAAAAAAAAAAAAAAAAAGAAATCCCTTTCTAAAAGTACATTAAGAAAACTGAAAGAGTTGTCAAAAAAAAATGGATAAACACGAAAAGAGTTTGACCATAGGATCTCTCAAAACAATCAACGAAAGAGGAGCACAACTGAAAGGTCACTGTCTAATGGCAAAATGGTCAGATAAAAGATAGAATGGCAAAAAACCGTAAATAAGACGAAAACAGAGGGGCAAACATTAAGCATGACAGACTGTCCCGCCAACGCGACCAAGACAACAAAGACTCGAAGCGCAGCTCCAACTTGCTCCCTTTCTCCAACGCCACAAATTTTTTGTCTTTTTCTTTTATTTATTTTTTTTTTGTTTGGTCAACAAATATTTCTATTTTCAACAAATAGACCCCTGAATTAGTTCAACTTTTATGTTTCGTCCCAACAAGTTTTTCGTAACGTGCATGAATAATTTACGGTCAAAAGACTCGAAGCGTATTCTTCTTGTCTACAACCAACTTCCACTATAACTAATCTCGTAAGAATTGTTTGTTTTGGATAATTGGTTGTTTTTAATATTCAATTATATGAATAAAACAATTTGTAATTCTTCGTGATGGAGACTAGTAGTCTAGTATAATTATTAGAGTGACACACACACACACTTTGTAATATACAAGTGATTTCGACATAACCACTACGTATATTTATTATTTGGATAAATACATTTCAATTCAATGCCTATCCAATCTAATCAAGAAAAAGGCTCACTTACATTACACTCGGATCTAGAAGACAATCATAATAATAGCAAACCATATCAAAAACTTAATTTAATTGAAAAAAATGTTGAATTACATCATATGTTTTCCTATTGTTTGTCATAAAATGAGAGAATAATAGAGAATAAATCGGCAAAATTGTACAACAGATAGAAAATTCTGAAAGGTCTAAATATTGTATCCAATCTAAACAAACGCGTATTCAAACACTACCAAATCAATAATGAATAAACATTTTATTAGAAAAATCTCACCTAGTGTGAATTATTTCCACCAAAAAAAAGATGAATGGAGAAGAACTTATCTGGAACTCGGGATAGCTTGGCACGAACCCGTTAGCGACTACATTGTGTGAAGTCCAGCTAGTGATCTTAGCTTCTCGCATAGTATGAACGTGATCATTGTTTGTGGCCCTAGGCGTGCGAAAATCGCAAAGCCTCTGTATCCAGTACAAAAATAACCAAGGAGCGTTATTTAATTTATTTGTGTATTACGAACTAGTACTACTGTATATCATGTATATGAATATATATCCTCAAGAGCAAGAAAGGGTTTCTCTTTCTCACCCTTTGTAAAGTGCTAAAGGTCCTTCTTTGCGAACGACCTGAAGAATCATTACACATTAACGTTCAGCAAAAGCAAACAAGCAATGCCCAGTAAGAATTTATAAAAGAAGGGCTACATCACATTACCTTATAACCGCAATGAAACCCGTTTCTGTAGATTCTGGTGCTTTCGGAACCTTGCTGCAACATCAAGCGGGTTTTGATCATGTCCATGGGCGCGGTTATCAGAGTGCTTACTACACCTGCAACCACACTTGAGCTTCATTCCTCAAGTGCTAGATTGAGTAAGTTTTGGTGCATCAATTGATTTTGTCTGACAAAGAAACAGTAATAAACGGTTGTTAAACTTTTACCACAAATGAAGATGAAACCCTTCTGTTAAAGAACTTTGTTTAACCAGAATCTGCAATAACAATAAACTTTAGAAGCTGGAATGTTAGAAAGCAGCACCTTTATTTGAATCAATAAATGATTGAGAAGCAGAGAATACTAGTCTTAGAATATGACCCGTTTGGCTTCATCATATGTTGCAAGTTGTGAGGCAGTTAGTGCTGCAGCTCTGACCATGGCAGGACCAACTCCTTTCCATAAAGCTCCTATGCCTTCTTTAGAGACTATTTCCCGCACTTCTGAAATGGGAACTGCGTTCGGATTCATCTGCAACCTAACCTAACGAAAGGCAAACTGAAAACTGTCTCAAAAACCAAAAAAGAGATCTAGTACACAGAATCAAAACCGATAATTGAGGTTTCATGTTACCTTCACAACTTCAACAGGGTTGGTTAAAGCTGTAGAAAATGCCCCAGCGAATGCGCCTGATGCTATCTTGACAAAGACATTGGTAGACCCAAATGCCCAATCGAAAGAAATCTTAGTGGGTTCATATAATCCCAACCTGAGACCTCCGTAAAGCACTGATCTAGTGAGAGCAGGAGTCAAACCCAAGTATAACGACCTAGCCCCTTCATTCTTTATTAGTTGAAGAAAGGTTCCAGCCTGAACAAAAACATTTCAAAGAATTCAAACCAAGTGAAATAAACATCTCCAACAACATCAAGAGGAGAAGTTTATTAGCAAGTACATCATTACCATTCCAATTAAATGACCTCTTTGGCCAACATGCTGCATCTGCAATCTTACTTTCAGTACATCTGGGTAACAAAAACGGCGAGAAGAACACGTTTAAGAATAGTATGAAACAAATGCCACATGATACTACCATAGTAGTAGTTAAGCAGAGACTTATACATACACTAACCAACTACATACTGCTACACTATCCAAAGATCACTATCGAAGAACTCTCCTATGCAAATTGATGTGGAGCCAAATGCTTCTAGTTTCCAAAATTGGAGTCATACAAACTTATGAGTGATAGAAGAAGGCATTAAGGATCTAACCGAGAGGATGAGTCACGCCTGTGGCTAACGCGACGGAGACTCCGCTTGTGCCAAAATGAGAAAAAACCTTCGAAAACGGCGGAAGCAGATTCTGATGCTTCTTCGATTCTTCCTTCCCTTCGACAACTACACAAATCTCGGCGACAAAAATCAGTCAAAGTTATCGAAAGATAAATCTCGATTCAAGTGAGAATTGGCGAAATCAATAGCTTCATGTTTGGACTATGCATATATATATATACAAAGCAAAAGATTCGAAGAAGCTGTGGTTGAAATTGCAAACAGCAAAAATACCCGACGAACCTGGGATTGAAGCTACCGGCGGGGAGACATCTCCGATCATTATTAGTTTTTTTCCCTTCGTTTTTTTTTCTCATGTTATTCTTATATGCACGACGTCGCTTTATCAAGGATACTTCTTTGGTTATTATTACCCGTTAGATATGTCGAACGAATCTGGGCCGTTAAATGAAATCATCATCTTTATTTATTTATTAAAATTAGGGCAAAAAAAAAAAAAAAAANTCGACTCTCGTCTCTCTCTCTCTCGCACTTTCTTCTTTTCTTCCGAAAGCTTTCGTCGTCTCTCTCACTTTACTCGCAGGTTTCTTTAGAATCTTCTAAACGATGCCGAGGTATAGGGTTTTGGATTTAGATCTTCAACGTTATATTGATATATAGATACTAATTTCAGTTCGAGATTTAGGTTTTAATTTACTTGTTTGATTTTGATTTTGATTTTTCCGCAGGTATTACTGTGATTACTGCGATACTTATCTCACTCACGATTCTGTAAGTCTGAATCTAAATCTTCTTCTTATTTGTTTCTATTCTTCCGTAGCAATTGAGAAACTTGTAGTAGTCGCTGGTTAATTGAAGTTTCGGTTGTATTGAAATCGATCTCCGGCGGTGTCAGTTAGGTTTCCGATTTGGATTTCAGTTTAAAACCAGTATGCTAATTACATATACTACATATTTATGTTGCAATGGCTTGGCTCAATTAATTGGTGAAGATTATTGATTATTGGGAAACATGATTTTGTGCTTGAAACATTTTTTTCTCCGCATCTTGTTGTCTTTTTTCTCACCATCTTATATTGTAGTTTATCAAAATGTTATCTATGGGTTTTGATGCTTTGGTGTTGATTGAGAATCTAATCATGTTTCAAGGATTGTACATTGTCTTCTCTTATCAGTAAAGTCTTATATTTTGTCTATTTGCAGCCATCAGTGAGGAAGCAGCACAATGCTGGTTACAAACACAAGGTACATAAAGAGTCCATAATTATCTTTTCTGTTGTGTATACATGATATATGTGTTAAGAGTTTGATGAATTTCAGGCGAATGTGAGAATATACTATCAGCAATTCGAGGAACAACAGACCCAAAGTTTGATTGATCAGAGAATTAAGGAACATCTTATTCATGGCCAAGCTGGAGGATATCCCCCACAGGTTGGTGCTGTGTTTAATCAGCATATGCTCGCTAGACCTCGCCCTCCAATGATGCTACCACCTGGAAGTATGCCTATGGGTATGCGACCTCCTGTTCTCCCTAGACCAATGATGCCTGGTCAAGGTAATATCTCTTTACTATAATCATTCCCTGCTTGATGCGCAGATTTACGTTAGAAAGTTAGTAGATAACTTTCATAGTAGTCTTTCGAAAAAGCCTGAAGATATAAAAAGAGTATCATAAAGAACTTCATCCTCATAGGTGCTTTGAGATTCTCGACATAGCACCAAACTTTGTGTTAAATTGTACAGCTGATCAATATGATATTTGATTGTCTCTTGTTTTGCATTTCATGACTCCTCAGGCTCTTACAAAATAGCTTCCATTCATTTAAACCAAGCTTGACCAAACATCTTACAATTAGCTTGAAGTGAAATGTAATATTGTACCTTTGCAGGTTACATGCCGCCTCCAGGAGTACCACAGATGATGGCACCGCCTGGTGCTCCTCTACCTCCACCTCCACAAAACGGTATTCTGAGGCCACCAGGAATGGCTCCCTTACCAGGTCAAGGTGGCGGACCACCTCCTAATTATAATGGACCACCACCACCTCCTCCTCCTTATCATACAAATCCAGCTGCCGCACCAAGTGGTAGCTTCAACAATCCAAACCCCGGTGCTGAATCTCCTGAAAGCAATGAGTAGAGTTAGGTCTGATGAGTCAATTTTCTCTTGCCAAAAATTCTTAGAGCTCTTGTTTCACACAGTATCTTACCTTTTCTAATTCAATTTACATGAAGAGCTTTAGAATTAATGTATGTGAAATGTGTCATTTTTATGTGGGAGATATTTGTTTCCGTAGAATGTATGTTAGAAAAGATCTTCCTTTCGGTTCTCTTGAAAAACAAGCTGGGTTTTATGACAGATTGAATTAAAAGGCCTCACTACATGCACCAACCAGTAAGATCAGTAAGCGAACGTGTTGCTGTAAACTTTGTGACGCTTTGGTTCCTTATGTGTGCAATTTAGAAGAGACAATGCCTGCAACAACAAAGAACTGTTATGAGATTTGCGTTTGACCCATTTCTACTTTTGTAGTCACACAATGATTATAATTTCAGTATTCGGTGAAATGTGGTACAAGAACACTTCCAAACCTGGCATATTCCAATTTCTGAATCACGATTCCATTCAGCAATAGCTCAGAGGTGTAAACTACAGCTCCTGCATTACAAGGTTTTATGGGAGAGTACAGCTATTAAACCTTGTTTTTTGGGGACAAAAGATTACAAATTAACATAAAAAGTTTTCTTTCCTAATAATTCTGAAAGTGTAAAAGTAGCATAGCTGTTACCTTGATTAATGAACGGAAGACAGACTTCTTGATCGTCTTCACAAGAAAGAATCAATAGATCTTCTGGAAAGTTTTTATCCTCAGCAGCAATTATCTCACTTATCTCCACTACCTGATAAGTAACTCATAACCATTCTAAAGATGTCTATATAACAAAAACTCCTAATCGAAGTGAGTTGTTCTTACCTGCCCTTGAGTCAACTTCACTAAGTCAGCAATCATACCCCTGCTTGGTTTAATGTTGGGAGTGATGCAAACTTTAAACCCCTAAGAATAAATGCGAGTTATATGATCGACTTATATGATCCCGGATATTTGTGAAGGATTTTATAAAGCTCTAATAAAGGCTCAAATGAGATAAATTGTGACCTTAAGAAGCGGATGCTGCTTCGCACGGGCCAAAGATGTAAGCATGCAGAACCCGTCTTTTTCCTTTTTGCTATCCCTTAAGATGTAACGCTTCTCATCTATCAAGCATCTTGTTTGTCCACAGCTCTCCAGCCATAAAGGTGTAACAACAGGTTTACCAAGGGCTATGGCTTCCAGCATATTCCTTGTCCGAGAAAATCTATCTGCTATGAAGTGTGTTGAATCTGCTGAGGAAGATGCTGGAGAAATTCCAAGCCGAACCATGATCTATGGAAGGAAAAATGGTATATATTCCTCATAACCAGTACGGTGTATATAGTTACACTATCCAAAATTGATAAAAGGAACGGTAGGAATTAAAACCTTCTTCTGCTGCTTGATTGTCTCATCACCCAGATTCTGGCTGAATAACACTCGAACATATGCCAAGTTTCTTCGTCTCCTTAGGTCTTTCCACACGAAGTCACCTACTTTTCCAGGTCCTCCAAGCCTCGTAGTAAGCTCGTTTTGAAGGAATAACCTAGGAAAATCATCTTTCTTGCACGGGCTTTCATGACTTTGGTCATATATTTTCTGTGGAGATGCATGATTTGCAACATCCACGTCAATGACCCTTGATTGGCAAGAAGAGGCTTGTCTTGTCCCACTTAATGATTCACGTAACCTGCTTGCCAACTTGTTGGTTTCGTTTCTGTCTTTAACTGAACTAGCACCCCAAGATCTCCTTGCTGGGGCGTGATGCCTCTGCATAAGACGCGATCTTTTGCCCCTGGGATGCCTCCATTCACATAATTTACGAAGACATGTCATAGCAGAGACATTTGTTCCGGTTCTCTCTTCCTTGGTGAATTTCCTCTTCTTCTTAGAGTTTCTATCCTTGTGTGGAGCACTAAGCGGACTACTCCAGCTATCTCTTTCAGGTCCACCCTCAATGGTGTCATTGTTCCTGCTAGGAAGATTGCTAACTTGATCCCTCATTTCTGATATCCTCCCAGGAATTGGATCTGATTCACAAGCTTCTTCTGTAGTGCAGGGAGAATACACTAAAGAACTCATTGCTTCAGCAGCAATTTGAGTGTTAATACCAATGTCAATAAAGTCTTCCTCGGGTTCTGAGTGCTCCTTTGATGCCTTATCCTGCAACTGAGCATCATTCTGTGAGACAAACATAATGCCCTGATTCAAACCCGATGCTTGTTCCATCTTGTGAATTTTTGCAGAACTGTTCTGCATAAGTCTTTGTGTAGGATGTGTCGAGACTTTTCTATTCGCACACAGATCCATCTTAACTCCAAGATCACCATCTGCAACATGATCTTCTTTTTTCTTGAAGCATGTAATGTTTGCACGAGTGACCAGAGAGTATTGAGGGTCACTCACATCACACTGGTCACTAGTCCAATCAAAGACACTCATTTTCCTTGTTGGACTTCTGCTCTTAATTCTTTTGGCTAGAGAGTGACATCCTTTTGCAACTGATACAGGAGTTGACTTCTTTCTCCAACTATTTTCCCGTAGATCCACTGGAGACAAATTAAGATCTCTGTCCATCAGAAATTTTTCCACAAACCCAAGGGCATTTTCTTGTGATGCCTCTCCTGGTTCCTGAGAATCCAAAAAATCCAGCCCTGGACCATGACTATCAGCACTAATTCGAGAAGAACCTTGAGCTCCAATCACAGTATCACAAATCGACTCTCGCTTTCCTTAAAGACAGAGATAAAGTAATATGAATCAGAGTTGATACAATACAAAGAAGAAGATAGATGCATCATAACAACACAAAAGTTTAAGTCTACCTATCTGACATTCGTGATCATTGGATCCATCAGACTCCAAAAGCATATCTGCACCTTTGGGGATTCGTTCCCGCAAACATGTTGTTAGCTCATCAGCAGCAAAATCACCCGATCCTCCATCTTCATCCTCACTATCAACCACCATTTCATCGTCACCTACGAGCTCTGTATCATCGTAGAGATTTTGAAATGGGGTTTCAAGCAACGAGCTATCAAGTAATACCATTGCTTCATCAATCGGCTCAGTATCTTCAATTTCCCCCTTAACCTCAAACCCTAAGAAAATCCAGAAACGAAATTCGTACGATAAATCTATTGAAACCTCAAAATCTACGATAATCAAGAAACACAAAACAGAATTCGCAAGGAAAAATAAACGAATCGTAATCTCAAAACTCACTATGATCCGAAGAAGCTGAAGGAGACTGCGAATCGGAGGCGAAAACTTCGGTATCTATAAAATTGACCATCGGAACTCGAAATTTCAAAGCTGTTTACGAAGAAATCGAATTCGCAAGAAGCGCCCAGTTCGTGTACGAATCAGAATCCGAGAAGAAACCCTAGAAGCTCCTCCATTGACGATGACTGGTGTTTTTACTTTTTAGTCGAGCTGATTGGCGGGAGAGAGACGAGTCGAGAGAGCTGTGCCGAGTGGGTTTTCAAAAAGCACGATTCTGAAAATCACTATATTCAGGGATATATTGTTATATGGTGAGAGTACTATCAAAAATGGGCGTTTGGTCTAGTGGTATGATTCTCGCTTAGGGTGCGAGAGGTCCCGAGTTCAATTCTCGGAACGCCCCATCCTTTTTTCTTTTGCTTTTTGCCTTACTTTTCATATTTCTTCGACTGTATTCTTCTCCCTTTAATCTTTTAATTCACCTATATGGCTATATTTCAGCAAAAAAGGAGGAATATATATATATATATATTATGGCTTCTTTTCTAGAAGGAAACGAAACTAGCTAAGTTATTCGACACCTCATACTACATGTTACAATTAGTAGAAACTTTGTTACTTTTCTACTCTTTTATATGTGATTGGGCGAAGAATCTTCATGTAAAAAAAACATTAAAGAATGTCACAATTTAAAGAACATATATGTCAAAGATTTGGCAACACAATTTAGGTCTTACCAACAAAAAGATACGTACACGTCTTATTACGTACGTGGAACAACCCATTAGGTAACAAAAATGAAGATAAATTGGTCGTCGTAAGCAAATTAATGTCTCTGATCTGAATAATAACATTTGTGTACTGGATAATACATATCATAATGATAGGTATTAGCTTCCTGTCGGCATATGAAGAGTGGTATTGGTAGGTACGTTGTATATAAGGTGAATACGTGTTAATATTATACATTAATAGACAGCTCATAATAAGCACCAACACATGCCACCACAACAAGGCATTAGAGGTTTTCAAAAACTCTTTTGACGTCCCCATAAACTTTTTTTATAGGTTGTAAACTAAAATATTTCATCTAATCTAACAATCAGGGTTTATCAGAAAAATATATTATGGAAACATCAATCAATTATTATGATGTAACATATTTTAGATTTTATATTGAAGAATACATTCAGCCTATCAGGCTATAGCAATCTTGTTTTGGGAACAAATCACCACATGCTTAACTTTCTATGTTCCTTTTTGTCTTCATTATTTTTTCTTTTTTTTTAAAAAGATCAGATTTTACAAAAACACTTTGCATGCTAGCTAGTAAGCTTCTGGTTCAATCACAGCCCCATTAGATTCTCTCTCTCTAAAGACCACACCTTTTTGTCTACCCTGTATATCTATTTAAGATGCAAACATAGGGACCCTTACCTTCAAAGACGAGAAATTCGAAGTTAGAAAACGACAAGGACCGATCTATCTCTCGGAGCAATACACAAGCATGTTTCAGATTGGGTCAAGATCCTTCTCTATGCTTCTTCATTTTCTGCAGATTTAACAATGAACACTCTTATGTTCTAACTTTTCTTTTTATGTATCTGAAATAGGAAAAACGCATTGTTCAGGAATGTGAGCAAGAACTTCCTTAACAAAGGAATCTCCTCATCCGCATCATCTTGTTCAAATTCAAGGCAAGTCCCATCTTAATTCCACTCTCTTTAATCACTATAAAATTAGTAAATCAAAGTCTGAATTTTGTAGAATCTAAACTAAGATTAAATACTTTTTGAGAAAGTTGAAAAGAGAAAAAAGTTTATGCCCTTTTTAAGTCCATGTATTGAAGAAAATATGATATTTAATTCAGGCAAAATATATTAACATTTGAAATATTTTGTTTTTCCTTCCTTTCTATATAACATTTAGCATTTTGCAAAAACTCCATACAATTTAATATGCATGAATAAAATTTTGTATTTTGTTTCTTTCATTTTTTTATATAAGTTGGGATAAACGATTTAAACAAATGCCATATTGTGTTTTATATTTATACGTCTATGTGTTAATGACAAATATGGAATAATTTGATATTACAAGTTGGTTGCTTTGATTTGTCTTCTTCGACGAATCTTATCTTCAAGTTAGAAAAAGCTTTTACTCTTTCTACCACTAAGAAATGCCAAATGTGTTATCAGAAAAAGAAGGAACAGAAAAAATAAAACGTGCGACAAAAAATTATCTTCTAAAGCCACTAAATTTTTTAAGTTCTGTACTTAAAAATTATCACATTATAGATTTTATAAATATGAGAAGTCTTATCTAATACAAAGGCGCTCATCTATAATTTTTGATGTAAAAGGAAGTTAGAAGGCAAAGTAGCCCTCATTACAGGAGGAGCAAGTGGTATTGGCAAAGCAACAGCCGGAAAATTCATCAGCCATGGAGCCAAAGTTATCATTGCCGATATCCAACCGCAGTTCGGGAAAGAAACCGCACAAGAACTTGGTCCACATGCAGCTTATGTCCAGTGCGATGTGACCAAAGAATCAGACATTGCTAACGCAGTTGATTTCGCTGTCTCGCTCCATACAAAGCTCGACATAATGTACAACAATGCTGGTATCCCCTGCAAAACGCCTCCTAGTATCGTGGATCTTGATCTCAATGTTTTCGACAAGGTACTGATCTATAAGAACATTTGAAAGGATGAGTCTGGGAGCAGTTGTAAGTTTTATCTGATTTTTATAATGTTCTGTAGGTAATCAACACAAATGTCCGTGGAGTCATTGCAGGAATCAAACATGCTGCTCGTGTGATGATCCCGCGTAATACTGGATCCATCATTTGTGCAGGGAGTGTCACGGGGATGATGGGCGGTTTAGCACAACATACTTACAGCGTCTCAAAATCAGCTGTTATCGGGATCGTGAGATCAACAGCTTCAGAACTATGCAAGCACAGGATCAGGGTAAACTGCATTTCTCCTTTTGCAATCACAACATCATTCGTGATGGATGAGATGCGACAGATTTACCCCGGTGTTGATGACTCAAGGCTGATCCAAATAGTGCAGAGCACAGGAGTGTTAGACGGAGAGGTTTGTGAACCGACCGACGTAGCTAATGCAGCGGTTTACCTCGCATCAGATGATTCAAAGTATGTAAATGGGCATAATCTAGTGGTAGATGGAGGATTCACAACTGTAAAGACTTTAGATTTCCTTGCACCTGATCAAGTGAAATAGCAAAACTCAAATCCATAATATACAAAAGACACTGTTCTTGAACCCTTTAAAGGAACTAAACTAAACTATACTAGATTAGAGTATGCCGGTTTCTACTCTGTCAACAATCAAATTAATAGCTGCATTCGCGGATGTGAAAGCTCCATGGAAGCTTTCTTTATATGAAATAGAGGTTAAATCTTGAGCCATCTTCATCAAAATGTCGCCCACGTCAGTTTCTTTCTCTAGCAATGAATTGTAGTAAGACTTTGCAGCTACTTCACTGATCTCCACATTGGTTGGCTCAGGGCAATACTCATCATCCAACCATTTGTGCAAAGTGACTCTCAACCACTCAGATTCCTAATCAAATACATTTCAAGATCAGCAATCCAACGAATCATTACCATATTAAGATACTACACAACTTAATGAGAAAAACAGAGAACCTAATAGGCTAATATCAACAATCAAGCAAGCAACTTTTTAACGAGAAACAGAGAAGCCCTAAATCAGCATTCGAGTAAGCAATGTTAGGGGAGGTTTGAAATTGAAAAACACATAAAATTCAATTGCTTGAAATAGACGTCTGATGGAAGTAAGTGAGAAAAACACCTCAATGGCCCTAGAAGGGAGCAACCACTCGTCCGGAATAGTGAGGGCTTGTACGACTGCTTCCGGGTCTTCTTCAACTTCATGACTCGAAGACGAAGACGATTGAGACTTTTGGAGTTTCAAAGACGGAAATTTCGGGGAATATGTTACCGGAAAGCTGACGGAGCTTCTCTGAACCGTCGCCGGGAAATCAAGGTGTTTGGGATGTGAATAATCGGCGATTACGACGTTTCGAGTCACGTAAGAGCAAACCCATGAGCTCATTCTTCGTTTCACAGTCTGATCACTTCACACTTTGCTGATTATCTCAAAAAGGCTCTCAATTTGGTGTGGCTGCGATTGAATTGAGCCGAGGAAGATAAGATGATGACGTCATTGTTTACATTGAAACGCGCTGCGTAGTGACGTGGCTATCTTTATACGACGACGTTTTACTGTTAAAAAATTGAAATAAAAAAACCAATATAAAAAGAGGTTGTATAACTAGGCACACACATTAACTGATAAATTATGTGTTACTCTATGTGTTGATGATACAGTGAGAATATTTAAGGTTGGATCAAACTCTTAACAAGAAACCTACCTTTGAGCTTCATGAACTCAAATGGATTCCAGATCTGTTTATTTTGAGTGTCTTCCTTATTAATCTTCCTTATTATTGATTCCAATTTCCAGGTATGAAGATGAACTTAAAAGTAAGCATATGAAGAGTGAAGACTTTTGGATCAAGACTAGAGTCAAAACAAAGTGATGCAGCAAGACTGAAAAATAATGGACAGAATTATTAATCTCCCAAATATGAGAAGATGATCTTTTAAGATTATAAATTTGTTTGACTAGATATAACTTCCTTATACGTGAGAGAGATTATGCATGATGAGATTTGCTCCATTCTAGTAATATATCAAATACAGTGTTTCAAAAACTTTGAATCAAGAAACCAATTATAGTTTGCTAAGTTTCTGCGAACCTCATTAGATGAGGCTATAGGATCATAGACGGTGTACACATTCATCAATTAAAATTTCAGTTGCTAATTTGCTGTGAATGCTAAATGCCTAATCCTTGAATTTTGAGAAACATACATTGTTTATTCACGTGTGACTCCAAAGAGTTGAGATAGATAATACGAAATATCTTGGTTCATTTTATTTTATAATCAAAAGAATGTAATATAAAGGCCTTATGAGCCTCGTTCATACATGTTGGATATGGGCTGCGTCCAATATGCCACTCGGCCCAACAAAACTTGTTAATTGTGTTTTCGACCCGACAAAATTGAGAGAAAGTCCATTAACACTCCGCAGAGAATAATCTCGGGATTTCGCGCAGAAATCCTAGAGTGCCCTAACTCTACACTCAACTATAAATAGTTCAAGACATTTATTGGAAAGATCATCCTGACTCGCAGACAATACCTACAGAGCAATAATTTGCATCGAAAACTGCTATTGTCTTTCGTATAATTCATTCTTGTTTTCAGTTCGTCACTTTAAGCTTGCTAGTTCGCTTGTGAACTAACAAGCTCTATCTCGACTTGTTTTAACTGACGATCTCACGTTTTTCCCGATTAATAAAAGAACTTGCTTGCTCTTTCCCACAAAATCTTTATTTGTTTAAACTGTGTAATCCCCGGTACAAACAATACACAATGATGCATGATATACAAAAATCTACGATAGAATCATAGAATACAAAGAAAATGGTAAACAAAAGCGCAAAAGAAGAGAACAAAATATTTCCCAATAGCAACGGAAGCAAAAGGAACCTTAAATAAATCTGCAAACAGCCAAGCCACTTCTCTCTTCTCTTTGTAGACTCTGTTTTCTTCTCCCAGTCTCACTAACTCTTCCTTGATCGTCTCATTCATTGTCTCACCATCATCATCGCCAAATACAACAATTTGGTCTTCTTCACCATCATCCACTTCAGATTCCGTTTCTTCACTCGGATTCAGAGAAGAGGTTTTGATCAAGAGATCATGCTTCTGCGCCAAGGAGCGGTGCGAGCGGTGCGAACGGTACAAATCTTGGATCATGGCAACGAGTTCTGGCTTTTTCTCGTGATAAATCTTAGCTCGTTTCACAAAGGAATCGGCTTCATCATCAACCTCATCAATCACTCTCATCACTTTCTTCGTCTTTGCATCAAGCTCTATCACATGTTAATTACCAACAACAAAGTTCATAACTAACAATATATGTATAAAGTTACGTACAAAGCAAACCAAAATGAGAGAAGTGACTTGGTTACCAGAGAGAGTAGAGGTAAGCCAATGAGATGAATTTGATGTGTTGTGATTTTCACCAATCCACCACCATTTTGCTGTCCCCTCCATCGTCTTCACTCGTACTTTGAGATTTGCACCGTAACTCTCAGTGCTAGTAGAGATTTATATGGTGTTGTATCACTCATTTTCTTCTCCGTAGACCTATGTCACTTATCTGTCTTTTGTGGTTTAAAAGTGGTGTTTTTTAGTTGTAGAACAATGTAAAAGGGTCACTTATTTTTTCAAAGGATTTTTGTTTAGTAAATTGCATACAAATGAGAGGGCATGATTTATTTATTTGAATACAAAACCATAAACAAATTCATAAAAAATTTATGTATATATCCTTAATATAATCTTAACCGTTGATGTTTAGACGGCGTAAAAGTTTTTGTGATTATGAAATTAGGATTTTGACACACAGAATCGTATGAAATTTACGTATATACCCATAAAATCTAAATAGTAATAACGTAATAGCATACAAACTTTTATCATTGTGAAACTAAGGATACACTATACAAACTCATATAAAATTTACATATATACTCCAAATAATATTTGAACGGATAAAAGGATAAATGTTGTCGTGGCATAAAACTATTATCACTTTGAAATAAGAGATTCACTATACAACTTCATTCAGAATTTGTGTTTATATTCCTATTATAATCCGAACTGCTGTTGTTATGGTATCAATGCAATTTTTTTTTCTTTTCCTTTCGAAATTAGATTTGGTTTCACTATATATGAAAAAGATATATTTTTGTATACAAGTTTTATAAATGGAACAAAATCATCCAATGTTTCTTCTGATTTCTAACCATTTTACGTAAAAATCTGTATTCGTTAGAACTTTGAATTGGTAACAAGAAGTTTATACAAGGTATTCTTCGAAATTTCATGCATTAACCTATTCGTTTTTTCGTTATTCAAAGTACTCACTTGTATTAATTACTAGATTACAAAATAATACAACGATAAACAATACTTTATTGATTCGTTAGTTTCTGTTCAATATTTTCTCGATTTTAAATTAGTTTCTTTAAAAATGTTTGATGTCGTCTAGTAGTGTGGTGCTTTTTCGTAATTATAAGTATCTACAGTGGTTATCTGTCAAAAAGATAAAAAGTATAAGGAGTATAGTAGCAATTTTAATAAAGTGTGCAATTCCCACTTCTCAAACTTCAGAGTCGCCGCAAATTACAATTAGGGTTTCGTACGTCCTTCCCCCTTTCTCTGGCAACTCGATCAAATCGAGAAATCGGCTTGTGGAGGAGTTTCATAGATTGAAGAATCCCGGCGAACAATGAAGAAATTTCACCAAAGAGATGAACATGAGACTACTGATCGCACCAAGTCGGCGGAGACGAAGAGGAGGAAGAACATGAAGAGACTGGGAGGCGGTGGTCTTTCTCTCCAAACTTTTGCTAACATGAAATCGAATAAAAATGGCTATAACCCTGCTTTGATCAGTAAGTGATTCCTTCTCTTCTACCCAATTCGAAATATGCTTCCTTTTTTTAATTGTAACTTGGATTAGGATGCTACAAAGCGTTGTGAGAATCAGACTAGGCTATAGAACTAAGATTGAATGAGTTTACTTTTGCTCTGTTCTTTAACTCTGCCCTCTTGTGTATTCTTCTTTTCTTAGAAAAGCAAAAAGAGTTCTATAAGAATGCAAAGTATGTGAGCAAGTTTAGGAAGTCGATGAAGCAGCAGAACGTTCATGATAAGAGTGAGATTGGAGAGAGTAGTAAGGTAGATGATAATGATGGTGGTGATGATGATGATAAGCAGAAGGTTAAATCTAATAAGAGAATCGGTTTAGAGGATGTATACAAACAGACGAAAGAAGAGATGGAGAAAGCAAGGATGGAGAGAAAGGCGATGTTTCAGGCGAAGAAGGAAGCTAAAGAAGAGGCTGACTCGAGGAGGAAAGTTGCTAAGGGGAAAATGATGAGAAAGACTCGACATGGTCAGCCTGTAATGAAGTACAGAATAGAGCATCTTCTTGATTCCATCAAGAAATCTGCTGGAATCGATTGAAGCGTATGACTAGTGTAGGTAGATACAGTGCAGATGAACAACCTTCCAGTTCTTTGCAGTTGCTGGTGTTGTGGAAGCTCGAAGCACAAGCCTTGTTTTCATTTCAGATACTGACCTTATATTACACTGGTGTTTGTCACTTTATAGAGATGCTTTGAGGCAACATTTGTAGTTTTTTTTGGCTAGGCCTTACTGTTTAGCTCATGAATTTTGCTGTTTACTTACAATCTTATGAAGTGAGAACCTTTATTCCAAACTTAATACAAACACAAGGTTTTGTTTTAACAGAGTACAAGCTACGAAATGCTTCTAACACTGATATGCTAACATCTTAGTGAAAACAATATAAAAGAGAACAAATGGGAGGTGAATCTCCCACAACAATGTCTGCAAAAAAGCTCAAGATGGAAAGGACAAAAAAAGATGACTGAAGCAGCAAGTTTACTTTATGGCTAATTTTGAAACTCCAATCTCAGGATTCTTGTGTAGCGTCCACACAAATTCAGGCGTATCCATCCTCGGTCCGGCGACTGTTCTATATATGTATATCCTTTCAACTGGAGAGCTCTCAGGTCTTGTCTTTGGAGGATGTTCATCAATGACTTCGACATTGAGCCTTGGCATTTTCTGACTCAGAAGCTTGCAAGCACCAAAACTTACAAAGCACGACGACATCCAAAGGGATCGCATGGTCTCTAGTTTGGCAGCGTTCTCCAGTAGTGCAGTGTCGCCAAAAGGGCAATCTCTTATCTCAAGCTTCTTTAAACTCTCACAGCCTGACAACAAGTGATGGAGCATCAGATCACTGTCCCCAGCGAATGCTATTGATAGCATCCTAACCTTCTTGGCATGTTTCCCAATGTATTTAAAGGCCTTGTCAGAGAGGAGACCAGAGACTGAGAGCCGTCGAAGATCCTTGCATCCCTCAGCTATGGCTTTGAATCCTTTATCAAGTGGCTCATTTGTTTTGTAATCAGGAGCGAATGGCTCTATCACACAGAGACGGAAGCACTTGAGATTCGGACGTTTTCTTGCTATAGTAATCAAAGCTGCGTTTGTGAACTGGACACAGAAGTAGAGAACAGACTCAAGCTTTCGACAGCCTTTAGACACATAGACCAGGCCTTGTTCCGTCACAGGTATGTTGGTTGCATCAAGATCTGGCTCAGATGGAAACACCCTCAGTTCTCGAAGTTCCTTACAGTAGGAGGCAACAGCTTCAAGACCTTTGTCCTCAATCAAGTCCATCACCTGCAAAAGATGTCTCATTAGTAAAGAACCCACATATATAAATGGGATACTCAAAAGAGTCTTGAAAAATGCAAATACTCTCACCCATAGCTTCTGCAGTTTCGAGCATCGCCTAAGAAGCTCAACAAGATCAGGCATCCGGACAGTAGCATAGCTCAAGTTCAACGAGGTAAGACCAGGACATACAGAATAAAGAGCTGGAAGATATTCAGGGAGAACATCCCAAAGACCAGATAAACTCTGAAGTTGCTTACAGTTTGAAAAAGCTTTTGATAACTTTGTAAACGCTTCTGGTTTCAGTTCAGCCGCGAAAGAACCTGTGCCGAGCTCAGTCAGCTGTGGAGCACGACGAAGTATGCTAACGAGACCATCAAGAGTTACAGCTGGATTCAACTTCAGAGACTTCAGGTTTGGAGATCTGCTCACGAGACGCTCTAAGTCCGAGATTTTAACCTCAGAGTCTAAACAAGAGAAGTCAAGAGAGACCAGAGA
>NC_025692.1:21236569-21262744 GCF_000633955.1 Camelina sativa | reverse complement strand
AAAAAAAAAAAAAAAAAAAAAAAAAAAAAACCAAAGTTACTATGAGGTGTAACTTACAAAAACAGAGTATTTTTTTTTCTTTGTTAGAACTTAGAAGTTAGAACAGAACCTGCAAGTTGATGCAATAGCAGCGATACCATCAGTGGAGAAACCTTCACATGAAGTCAACACAAGGACTTTGAAATCCTTAAACGAAGCTGCAATCCTTTCTAAGCACTCATCAGTCACCACCATCCTCTTCAACCTTATCTCTTCAAGGGAGGGGCTTTTAGCCGCCATGGCTTCAACCCATGGGCAAGCATAACCACCCCAACCATCAGGAACCAAGTTATAGTCGGCGAAGTGTGGCTTCCCTTTCAAAGTCAGAGATCTCATCTCCGGGAACCGTCGTGCAACAGCAGCAGGACTCACCGCGTAACAGTTTCCGACGAAGACACGTTTCCTAGTTTTACGCTCTGTTTCGAACCATGACTTGCAGACCAAAGAAACAGAGTTACGGTCCTCGTTGGAATCAATGAAGGAGAGGATATGTTTTAAGACCTTAGATGGTAATCGGAGAGCCATGAGAAGAGAGAGAGAAGGGAAGAAAAGGTTTGAGATTTGGTTCACTATGAGTGATCTAAATCGAAAGAATGAAGCTT
This sequence comes from Camelina sativa, assembly GCF_000633955.1. NCBI lineage: Eukaryota > Viridiplantae > Streptophyta > Magnoliopsida > Brassicales > Brassicaceae > Camelina > Camelina sativa. The sequence continues at coordinate 21,262,103 of NC_025692.1, read as the reverse complement.
TTGATATATATAAACCGTGCGCAAGTGGAAGACAAGAGTATGAAAAGACAACGGAATCGAAGGAGACAATGTCCATGTGAGACCATTAATAAAGTTGAGCTTGCACCCATGTGAGCCTACTGTTGTAGCTCACTAATATAAATTAGTTGCCCTTAATCATAATTAGATTACTGATCATCCACATGTAGTCTGTGTGATATAATTCATGGATCTAATCATTTATGGAATACACAGTTCACACATGATGTCAGATTGGTTAACTATTAATTTACTTAGGCCTAGTCTTAAAGTAAAACTCTTTTTTTAACTTAGATGCTCTTAGTATAAAACCATGCTCAGTTTAATGACTTTAATCTATCAGGGTTATCATAGTGCTATTTATTACCAATCAAATTTTAGTATTTTACAATAGAACCACCATCTCTAAAAGTATCAACATTTTTTAGACTTGAAATACAAATTTTTTACAACAATCTAAAAATTTGTAGCATTCAATGATGGGTAGTGCTTACAATATGTAAACTAGACTATACAAAGGCAGTTTTACAATTTGATTCAAGCGATACTGACAACAGCTGTGCAGGAACAATCTTAGTTTGACCTTTGCTCTAACCTCTAACTTAAGCAGTGGATAACATTAGAAAACTCCTCGTCACATTTGAAGAAGTTACTGAAGTTGTACTTTCGAGAAGGATATATGAATAATAGTATTAATATTAACCAATAGAGTAGTAGCAAAGAAGTTTACATCCCGGTTTAATGTGTATGCTTACTTATTGGTGTCGGATTGGTTAGATTCTTTTTAGTGTGAGGTTTTGAAAAGCAATACTATAATTGAAAGAATATTTGGGTTAATGAAAAGTTGAAGTTTGAGCCAAGCCAAAAAAGATATTCAGAACTAAATTAGCCATCTTCTTTTTTTGTCTTATTTACACGTGTCACATACTGAACACATCCAACAAGAGAAAGATGTGTCTGAAGCTCCCACGCACGCTCGCATGGCGAATGCTCTAGACCTTTGAATTCGTTTAGCCAATCTCACCAAAACATGAATACGCCGTCGTTTTAGTTGATCGTATTCTCTAGTTCAAATCAATCAGCAGCAATGCTGATGAAAAGTCTTCACTTGTTGTCTTCCTCATCAATCCTCCACCGCTTTGCTTCTCGCAGCATCGCGTCTTTGTCTTCTTTACCCAGAAGAAGAAATCGCGTCCGTACTCATAACCCTTCGTTTTATTGCCCTTTCCCGTCGGTTCTCTCGAGACCCATTTCCTCAGGCAAGGTCTTAGCCATGGCAGATGAGACTTCGTCGTCGACCTCGTCAACGTCTCAAAAACATACCAACCGTTTAGCCACCGAACACAGTCCTTATCTTCTTCAACACGCACATAATCCGGTAATTAGTTCATCTCTGTCTCTTCTACAAATCAAAGTTTTCATCTTTTTTTTCTTTTCTCATAAGGATCCTATAGATAAAGGAAACACCTTTGGTTTCAATTTAGGGAACTTTGTTGCAATTAGTTAAGTCATAACTGGTTTAGATTGTAGATAATTGGTTCTTAGCTCAAAAGCATGGAACTTTTTATTCTCTGGATTGATTTCATGGTTTAATGGCATCATGGTTTATGTGAAATTAGGTTGATTGGTATCCATGGGGAGAAGAAGCTTTTGAAGAAGCAAAGAGGAGAGACGTGCCCATCTTCTTATCAAGTTGTTTAATTTATCCTTTATTATTCGTTTTTATTGATGCTGGATTAGATGTCCTTAGTTGCTTTAGTTTTACGAGACTAATTTTGGCTCCCTTTTGTTTTCTAAATCTCTTTTATATGGAATCTTGAAGTTGGATACAGTACTTGTCACTGGTGAGACTTAGATTATTTTTTTGGATTTTGAGTTTGACATCTTCTTTTACTGGTTGAAGGATTAAGAGTATGAATGATGCTGACTGACACAGTTTAAATGATTAAGAGTATAATTCGTACAGTATGAATGACATAGTAAAAACTCTGGATATTAGTATTATTACTGTTCTTCCTCTCGTAGGTGTGATCCTAATGAAGAATTGAAGGCATTTGTAAAAATAAAGTTGAGAAAACTTGTAGTCTAAGAACTAGTGTTCTTGTCTGGGATGTATAGAAGCAGTGCACGTTTATTTTTCTATTTGGGAATGTATGTTTCAGTACCATTTAACTGTTTTTTCAGGTGTCATGTCATGGAAGTTGAGTCATTTGAAGATGAAGAAGTGGCAAAACTCTTGAATGATTCGTTCGTTAGTATTAAGGTTAGTGTTTAAAGCGGAAATTTTTCTTCTGGCTGTGGATTATAAAATGACGTTAGGCACAATTTTTTAGCTGAGTGTTGTTCAAACGCTTTGCCAACTTCTTGTTTAACATGTCTGTGTAACAGGTTGATCGAGAGGAGCGGCCTGATGTCGATAAGGTATACTACTGTCTGCAGCCACAAGTCATATATTAACTAACTAGATTTCTTGAATAAACGCCCTTGAAATTCAAAATATCATTCATCTCTCTGAATTGAATGCTTAGTCTCAGAGATAAATTTTCCATTTGTTCAATGATGCCGTGGGTAGAATAAGTAGCTGTCTTACTTTGTTGGAGAATATCTGCGTGTTGGGTTAACTTTAGTGAGAGATGCAAAACAATTGTAAACGTGTATTGAATTAGTTCTAGCTGTATCAGTTCTATATGGAAAAGGTAAATCTGGAGTTTCATGGAGTTGACTTTGATGCTTTTGTTTGGCACTTTTTAGGTTTATATGTCGTTCGTCCAGGCTCTGTATGGTGGAGGAGGGTGGCCACTGTCTGTCTTCCTATCACCTGATTTAAAGCCATTGATGGGTGGAACCTACTTCCCTCCAAATGACAATTATGGACGACCAGGATTCAAGACTCTCCTTAAGTACAAAACCCTTTCTCTTTTATTTGACAGTAACATTTGAGGCTCATACTGCTGCAATTGGTCATGTTTTCTGTAAAGATTAGAGTATGTATGTAGAAAAATGGGCTCTTGGTGAAGACTACAGTCGATTAATTCGATTAGATGTTTCTTTGGGTTTGGTTCAGGAAGGTGAAAGATGCGTGGGACAGTAAGAGGGATACACTTGTGAAGAGTGGTACCTATGCTATTGAAGAACTGTCAAAAGCTTTATCTGCAAATGCTGGAGCCGACAAATTGTCAGATGAGATTTCTCGGACGGCTGTGAGTATATGCGCAAAACAAGTATGGTTCGACTCTTCTGTACTCTTAAAAAAATATGTCTGATTGACACATCAACATGAAAAGGTCTTCTAACATTGAGTGTTTGTGTTCAAGTTTTCTCGGAGCTATGATTCGGAATTCGGTGGGTTTGGATCTGCACCAAAGTTCCCGAGACCTGTCGAGATCCAGCTGATGCTTTATCATTCCAAAAAGCTGAAGGAATCGGGGAAAACGAGCGAGGCTGATGAAAACCAAAGTATGATTTTATTCAGCTTGCAAGGCATGGCAAATGGAGGGATGCATGATCACATTGGAGGCGGGTTTCATAGATACAGTGTCGATGAATGTTGGCACGGTGAGACTTCAGATCAGTATCCTGTAGTATCAAACAGATGATTGTCTGGTTTTTTTCCTGAAAGCATTTTGCTTCCTATTTGTCTGGTGCAGTTCCGCATTTTGAGAAAATGCTATATGATCAAGGGCAACTAGCCAACATCTACCTTGATGGTTTAATCATTACCAAGGATGTTATGTATTCTTATGTGGCAAGAGACATCCTTGATTATATGAGAAGAGACATGATTGCACCTGAAGGTGGAATATTCTCAGCTGAAGACGCCGATAGCTTTGAATTCGAGGGGGCAAAGGGAAAGAAAGAAGGAGCTTTCTACATATGGACTAGCGATGAGGTTCTTCTCTCTGATATATTCACCAGTGGAATGAGCTTGCCCTTGGTACACTGAGATTTTTATTTATTATTTTGTGTGTTTTGTTTCAAGATTGATGAAGTCCTTGGGGAGAATGCAGATCTTTTTAAGGAGCATTACTATGTTAAGAAATCAGGTAACTGCGATCTTTCCAGTAGAAGTGACCCGCACAATGAATTCGCTGGGAGGAACGTGCTGATCGAAAGAAATGAGCTGTCTGCCATGGCATCAAAGTTTAGCATCTCCACTGAGAAGTATCAGGAGATTTTGGGTGAATGCCGAAGAAAGCTTTTCGATGTCAGACTGAAGCGACCTAAGCCGCATCTAGATGATAAGGTAAAAATCTTCTTGGAAATCTTTTATTTTCTTCTTCTACTGTTTCTTCAGTTTTGTTTACATGTTTAAGATTTCTTTTATTAGATAATCGTCTCTTGGAACGGGCTTGTTATCTCGTCTTTCGCACGAGCCTCCAAGATTCTCAAGGCGGAGCCTGAAAGCACCAAATACTATTTCCCTGTGGTGAATAGTCAGGTAATGAATCATGCACCGCTCCATTTGTTATCTTCTCTAATACGGTTCATTTCCTTATTCGGATTCTCATTTGCAGCCAGAGGATTACTTAGAAGTTGCAGAGAAAGCAGCTCTGTTTATCAGAGAGAATCTCTATGATGAGCAGTCTCGCAGATTACAACACAGTTACAGACAGGGACCATCCAAAGCTCCTGCCTTCTTAGACGATTATGCTTTCTTGATCTCTGGTTTGCTCGATCTTTATGAGAATGGAGGTGCGGTCACATGGCTTAAATGGGCTATTGAACTTCAAGAAACCCAGGCAAGTGAGATCCTTACTAAGCTCGATTTGTTAAAGTTTTTGATTTTGGCCATAAAGGTGAAATGCATTTTTAGGATGAGTTATATCTCGACCGAGAAGGAGGAGCATACTTCAATACTCAAGGTCAAGACCCATCCGTTCTTCTCCGTGTAAAAGAAGATCATGATGGTGCAGAACCTTCAGGGAACTCTGTTTCTGCTATCAACCTTGTGAGATTAGCTTCCATAGTCGCCGGAGATAAAGCCGAATCCTACCTAAACACCGCACAGCGTCTCCTGGTAAACAAAACAAACAACTAACTAGATTTGATATTCCTATTGAGGCTCTTTAATCGAAGGTTACCGAGTCTCTTTGTTGTTTTTTTCTTTCTGCAGGCAGTCTTTGAGTTGAGGTTAAGAGAACTGGCGGTGGCAGTGCCGTTAATGTGCTGCGCTGCAGATATGATCTCTGTTCCATCGAGGAAACAAGTTGTTTTGGTTGGTTCCAAGTCTTCTGCAGAGCTAAACAACATGCTTTCTGCAGCTCATTCAGTCTACGATCCTAATAAAACGGTAAGGGCGTAAAATAATCCATACTTCCAGATTTAAGATTTGTGATATTTGGCTGTTTCCACTGGGCAGGTGATTCACATAGATCCTTCGAGTTCTGAGGAAATGGAGTTTTGGGAAGAGCATAACAGCAATGTAGCTGAGATGGCTAAGAACAGAAACTCAGAGAAAGTGGTGGCTCTTGTTTGTCAACACTTCACTTGTAGTCCTCCTGTCTTTGACTCTTCTGCTCTTACTCGCTTACTATCCAAGTAAAAACCAGAGGTTCCATTTTTAATGGTCGCTTGTGCTGGACGGAACAAGTTCAACGTTGTTTCATGAATAAAAAGAGATGATTAAACCGGATTTGGTATGAAATTTGTCTTTGGTTAAAACTAAACCGGAAATAACCGGTTTTGGTCAACATTAGAGTTTGATTGATGATTCCTTATCATCATCTTGTATCTTCAGCAAAGGTGAAAACTTTGATTCGATCGATCGCTACAAATGGCGTCTCACTCATCTACTCTTTTCGCTTCTCCTTCTTCCTTCAATCTCTTATCCTCACATCGTCTCAATCCTTCTCCGAAGTACTTCAACCTCCGCTTTCCTCGTCCGGTAAAGAGACTACATTTCGATTTACGATGTTCTGTCTCAATCGAGAAAGAAGTTCCCGAAACCGAAAGGCCTTTCACTTTCCTCAGAGACTCTGATGGTGGTGGTACTCAATCTTCTTCTTCTTCTTCTTCTTCTTCGGTTAGGGCTCGTTTCGAGACAATGATAAGAACTGCTCAAGATAAAGTCTGTGAAGCCATTGAAGTAGTTGAAGGAGGTCCTAAATTCAAGGAAGATGTTTGGTCTCGTCCCGGTGGAGGCGGAGGAATCAGCCGTGTTTTGCAAGATGGAAATGTATGGGAGAAAGCTGGAGTTAATGTCTCTGTGGTTTATGGTGTTATGCCTCCTGAAGCTTATAGAGCTGCTAAGGCGCCGCCACGTCTGAGCAAAAACCAGGTCCAGTTCCGTTCTTTGCCGCTGGAATCAGCTCGGTATGTTCTCTCTCTATCTCTCATTTGTCTACATTGCTGTTGAATTGGTCTTTGAATTCTTCGATTGAAGCTTGATCGCACATTCGTGTCATTCCAGGTTTTGCATCCTAAAAACCCTTTTGCTCCTACTCTGCATTTCAATTACCGCTATTTCGAGACTGATGCTCCAAAGGGTAAAAAGCTTAGATTCTCCTTGAGAATTGTGTAAAGTTTCAGTTTTTTTTTTGGTTGGATGAAGCATTTGATTGCTGAAATTTTCACTTGTAGATGTTCCTAGAGCTCCAAGGCAATGGTGGTTCGGTGGTGGGACTGATTTCACACCTGCTTACATCTTCGACGAGGACGTCAAGCACTTTCATTCGGTCTTTGAACCTGATCTATCGTTTTTAAAGTTTGAAGCTTTGTGATTATGATGGAGTTGCTGATTGAAATATCTTTCTTTGTGTAGGTTCAAAAGCAAGCCTGCGACAAATTTGATCCGTCCTTCTACCCTCGGTTCAAGAAATGGTGTGATGACTACTTTTACATTAAGGTCTGCAGTTATTCCAATTGTCTTCTGAGATCTTAGTAGTGAAACTAAAGACCTTAGCTTTAGAGTTATGTATCAATCAATGTATGTGTAGGGATAGATTTAGAGCCTCACGGTTTGGTAAGGTTGATATTGTGATATCTTGTCATTTGCTAAAAACTTAATGGTCTTGCCTGCAGCACCGGGATGAGAGGAGAGTGCTAGGAGGGATATTTTTTGATGATTTGAATGACTATGATTAGGAGATGCTTCTGTCATTTGCCACTGGTACTGACCAAGATAAATCTTGTTTTCTGAGACTTCTTAGTTGGCTTGCTTGAATTCAGAGGTAATTTTTGCAGAATGTGCAAGCTCAATGATACCAGCATATGTACCCATAATAGAGAAACGTAAAGACACACCATTCAACGATCAGCATAAGGCGTGGCAACAACTGAGAAGGGGTCTATATGTTGAATTCAACTTGGTAAATTAGATGCTACTAACTTTGTTTTTTCTTTCTGTTTGATATCTCTTGAAACCACTTATTATGGTTTGTTACTGATGGTGAAAAACAAAGGTTTATGATCGCGGAACAACATTTGGTCTGAAAACAGGAGGGCGAATACAGAGTATTCTTGTCTCTCTTCCGCTATCCGCAAGATGGGAATATGACCATGTAAAGTTCCCTATCATGTTATCCACATCAAGAAACTTTCTAAATCATGATTTATTGTTGTTGAGTGGTAAGAGTATAAAACTGAGTACTGATATTGTGGTTCTCTCTTGGTTGCGGATGCAGAAACCACAAGAAGGAACTGAGGAATGGAAGCTATTGGATGCTTGTATCAATCCAAAAGAGTGGCTTAAGTTGATTAATTGTGCTAATTCCCGCATTAGCTCTTTTCATTTATTTTTTGTCATTAAAGCCTTGAAAGAGTAAGAGTCTAATGAAGCGTGAGTGGGAAAGAAAATGTGTGATACAAACGAAGGTCATGATGGGTAATGATGGAGTGAGTATATAGTACCAATCGTGATGATGACGATAAAAAGTAGTATTCCTATGTTCAAGATGATGTTTAGAATTTTTTAAACATTTTAAGAAAACAATGATTACTGAGTTTAAATATATTTTTTTATTTAACTAAAATATATTATTTAGATTTAAACCAATAACAATTCAAAATTTTAAATATTTTCAATGATTACTTTTTGAAGTTTACAAAATATCAATCTTTGTGAAACAAAAGAATATTTCAAAATATCAATATTTGTGGGAGAGAGAGAGTAGTAGTAAATTTTAACCAAAATTTTTTACTGACACAGTTAAAAAGCATGAGTCTGAAATAAGAGCCGTTGGCTCGAAGAGTCAAGCCTCTCGATGCACGCACACACGCATGCGCGTGATTATAAGTGAAGCCACTTGCTCTGCTCGGTAAATGTTAACGAGGAGGAACAAGAACAACACTCCTACTCTCTTATTATTAGTGATAACATTGAATCTGATGATTTGATTTTATTTAGTAAAAAAACGTTTCAAGTTTCAACCAATGGGGTCTTGTGTTAGGTTAAACATTTTAGGATTTAGTATACGTCACTGTCTCCCATTTGTCCCAATCCAAGAAACGCCCGTGATTTTCAAACCTCCCAAAAAAACCTGGTCGTTTTCTATGTCTCTAGTGGCGACAAAGAAACAACTTAGTCCCCGGATACACACACATACAAATACATGGTGTACTACTGCATACACTAAACTACAGTGACTACACTACACAACTTACAAGATATTTTTAAAATTTTTTTAACCAAACCAAACCCCAAAGATATTTTTATTGTATTACACAATTGACGTCACATCTGCCATATCTAATCCATGTCTGCAACACAAAAACAAAAAATTGAATTCCCCCAAAAAGTGAGGAGAGAGAGAGAAAGATAAAGACTGTGTACCAATCAATATTTTTTTTATTTTTTTATGAGAGAGAGCAGTAAAGATTTTTTAAATTGTGAGCCTCTCTGACACCAAAAGAGCCAAATGTATAGCTGGATCCAATCCAATGCAATGAAAACATCTTAGCTGTAAAATGGTCCATCTCTCTTCTTCTCTTTTCTTCTACATTATTACACCCAAAGAATCAAATTATATTCACTTATGTCTCTCTCTCTCTAGAAAAAGCAATAAAGTCTCTATTTTTGTGCTCGAAGAGAGGTTTTTTTAGACAGAGAAGCATAAATTCTTGTCCTCTGTGTAGTACAAAAGTGGAGCCCCACTGAGTTAGTGATGCCTTCACAGTAACGGCTACATTTCCCAACTCTTTATCTCTCTTGTTTTGAGTGATATTTTTTTTCATCTTTACGAAGATGGGTTTTTTGTCCACTTATTACTGTCCTGAATCACACGTCGAATCCAACGTGGCCTCTCTCTCCACTGTATGCCAGCTCACTCACTCACACTCACTCAACTCACTCACCTCCCCCCCCCCGCCTTTATAAAGCCTAACCTCTCTCTCTTGTCTCCTTCATTGCGTCTTGTGTGTGTGTGAGAGACTGTAGACTGAAGTTTTTAATTAAGAGAGAGAGAGAACAGGATAAAAATTTTAAAATGGTGGGTATGGATTGGTTCAAGTGTGTGATGATAATGATGATGGTGTGGGTTCTCATTTGTGGTGAAGCTGTTTCAGCAGCTAAGTTCGAGGAGCTTTACCGCTCAAGCTGGGCTATGGATCATTGTGTCAACGAAGGCGAAGTCACTAAGCTCAAGCTTGACAATTTCTCTGGTACAAACCTATCTCTGTTTTGTTTCCTCTGTTTTCTTATGGGTTCATCAAGATTAAAGATTTATGATGTTTGATTGATTTTTTCAGGAGCTGGGTTTGAATCTAGAAACAAATACTTGTTTGGTAAAGTCTCTATCCAGATTAAGCTCGTCGAGGGTGACTCAGCAGGAACCGTCACTGCTTTCTACGTACGGAACAAAATCCTTCTATTGCTCTGTTTTTATTGAACCTAGATGATTGTTTTATTATGTCTCAAATCTTGAACTGTTTTTACAATGTTTTCAGATGTCTTCCGATGGTCCTAACCACAACGAATTCGATTTCGAGTTCTTGGGAAACTCCACTGGTGAGCCTTATCTAGTCCAGACCAACGTCTATGTGAATGGAGTTGGAAACAGAGAACAAAGACTCGGTCTTTGGTTCGATCCCACCACCGAGTTTCACACTTACTCAATCCTCTGGAGTAAACGCAGTGTTGTGTAAGTTCTTTTAAACAAAGTCTATACCTTTCGAAATCAATAATGAGATTATGCATCCGTACTAATGACCCCTTTTGTTTATTGCTAAAACAGATTCATGGTAGATGAAACTCCAATTCGAGTCCACAAGAATCTTGAAGATAAAGGTATCCCATTTGCTAAAGATCAAGCCATGGGAGTTTACAGCTCGATTTGGAACGCAGATGATTGGGCTACTCAAGGAGGACTTGTCAAAACTGATTGGAGTCACGCTCCGTTCGTTGCTTCTTACAAGGAATTCCAAATCGATGCTTGTGAGATTCCGATGACTTCTGATCTAAGCAAGTGTAATGGAGGAGACCAGAAGTTTTGGTGGGATGAGCCAACTGTGTCTGAGCTAAGCCTTCATCAGAATCATCAGCTTATTTGGGTTCGAGCTAATCATATGATTTATGATTATTGTTTTGATGCTACGAGGTTTCCTGTTACTCCTCTTGAGTGCCAACACCATCGTCATTTGTAGTTTAATTAAGAAACAAATTTGGATCAAGAGAACAATGTGGTGATTCTGTTTTTATGTATAAATAATCAATTCTCTATTGATTTCGATGAATCTTTTTATTCGGTTTCTTTAACAGAACATGCGAGATATGAGGAAACTAACTCAGCGCACTTATCGTTAATTATTACGACTTTAAGGGTTTGGTTTGTTTTGAATGTTTCAAACCCTAATTACGAACCATATGAAACAAAACAAAAAAAGGCATAAGCTTTGATTAAGGAACACTCTTTTTAACAATGGAGACAAGATCGGTGAAACGGAGGAAGAAGAAGAGAGAAGAAGATGTACAAGAGATAATCAAAGTAGATAGAATCAGTGACCTTCCTGATTCTCTTCTTCATCAGATTCTGCTTCTGCTTCCTCTTATATCCGCAGCGAAGGCAAGCTCACTTTCCAAAAGATGGAGATCTCTCTTCCTCTCATTGCCAGATCTTGATTTCACCTCCATTAGCGACCTTCACAAACCAAAATCTTTCTCTTCCAACTCCATTTACAAAGTGCTATCTCTTCGTAACCACCGTGATTCCAACAATCTCAGATCACTTCGTTTTCGCGCTACCGTCACATTCACAAGTCTCAATCCCTTGGTTCGTTTAGCTGTTACTCATCAGGTTCAAGATCTTGACATTGAAGTCACTACAAAAGACTACTTTAACTTCCCTCGTTGGATTGTGACCTCTCAAGATTTAAGAGCTTTGAGGCTTAAATCAGCTTACCCTGGTTTTAGATTACCTACATCATCACCAATCCTTGGAGGGTTTCAAAAACTCACTTCACTCTCTTTATCTCTTCTGATTCTAGACAACCAACCTCGTCTCTCAGATTTGTTCACTGATCCAAGCTTTCCTCTTCTAGAGAAACTAACCCTTGAAAGTTGCTTTGGACTCAAGGAACTTAAGGTTAGTTGCCGTCTTCTCCAAGAGTTTTCTTTAAAGAACTCTTTACAGCTTGAGGGCTTAGAGGTTTCTGGTAATAAGCTTCAGAGACTAAAGGTTGTGAATTGCTTCCTAACATACTCAGAAAAGAGCTTTGTGAAGATCAACACACCGAATCTCAAAACTTTCCTTTGGAATTTAAACGCTGTCACTACTAGCGTTCATTTCTTGGACAAGTTAGTTTGTCTGAGAAAAGCTTTCGTTAAAAGTGTTTTGGCTTCATCAACATCTCAATTCACAGACACAGAGCTTATTCACTCTCTTGTCAGGTCTCTGTAATTCCTACAAACTACAACTTGGAAACCAATCCGTAGAGGTAAATATATACTTACACCTTTTTCTTCTGCAGTTTGATCTTTGCTTCACAGTTTTGCTACTGTTGTGACAGATTTTGTCAAGCAAGAAGGGGCTATTAAAGAATCATCTTCTACCGTTTCACAACATGAGATCCTTGGAACTGCAAACGCGTTTCAACAGACACAATGTTCAAACACTGTCATGTCTGTTCAAGAGCTGTCCACTGCTAAACATACTTATCCTCAAAATCATTAATGATCAAACAAGTGAAAGAAGGGTAAGTATTGAAAGAGAGAAAGCTTTCTCTAGTCTTTCTCGGTTTTAAACAGAATTGTCTCTGATTTATTGCGGATGTTTTCAGCAATGGAATAAGGACTTGTGGGATAGGTCTAACTCAGAGATTCAGTACTGGGAGTCTCAAACCTATGAATTGGAATCTTTGAACCACTTGGAATTTGTGGAGATTCACGGATTCTTAGAGTGTGAGAATGAAATGAGCCTCGCAATGTTTCTGCTGAGACATGGAAAGGCTTTGATCAAGATGACGCTTCGATCTAGTTTCCTCTGTAGAGACTCTCTCCGGAGACAAATGATAAGGTCACAGCTAACGGGATTCTCCATGGCTTCTTCTAAAGCCAAAATCTCATTCCAATGACAGTTTCTGCATAATCTATGTTTCAGGACTCAGGTCATTAGCTATTACAGTTTTGTTCTTTTGAAATCTTATGCTTATTGACAATAAATACAAAAAAAAAGTAGCTATTATTATCTTCCATCTTCAAGAGTTATAGTCAACTCATTTTCAGAGCAAGTTTCTGGCTTGGTAGATGAAGAAGCTTTGCTTGATGAAGGGCAACGTCTAAGGACAAAAGCCGGTGGTCTTGGATTTGGAAGAGTAGCAGCTTCGCTGCTTCCGAGCATGAAAACAACATTTGACATTGAAGGACGCTCACTAGGATCTTCTTGTACACAAAGCAGTCCTACGTTCAAGCACTTCAAGAATTCCTCGGTTTCGCACGTTTCTTGTAAAGCATGATCCAATAACTCAATCCCTCTTTCCGCTTTCCAGAGATCCCACGCCTGCACATTTGTATATGTGTTTCTCGGTCAACGTTTTTAAACAAGTAATGTGCATAAACAAGTCATAAGCCTCAGATTCCTCACATGGCCTAGAAGGCTTAAAGATTTCTCAGGTTCATAAAACCCGGTGTTACGCTTCCCGCTGATAGTTTCAATCACAACCACGCCGAAACTAAATACATCTGATTTGAATGAGAAAAGACCTTCTAGAGCATACTCTGGAGACATGTATCCACTGCGATACAAATACACCAAAATGTTTTAAATGAATGCCAAAGAATGGACTGTTAAGGCAAAACTGAAGTGTTAATAACTTACTAGGTTCCAACAACTCGATTAGTATTGGCTGAAGTTTCACTGCCTCCAAATATTCTAGCCAACCCAAAGTCAGAAATCTTGGGATTCATCTCCTCATCTAACAGAATATTGCTTGTTTTCAGATCCCTGTGGATGATTCTCAGTCTAGAGTCTTGATGTAGATAAAGAAGTCCCCGGGCGATTCCTAAAATGATATTATACCGCATCTTCCAATCTAATCTCTGGCACAGCTTCCGGTCTGAGCAAGAAACAGATATTTTTTATTAAGAACTGAACTGAAGAATTAGTTATTAAAGAAGAGACGATGCTATCTGCTTACCAAAAATGAAGAAGTCTAAACTTTTGTGTGGCATGTATTCATACAGTAACAGTTTTTCATCTCCAGCAACACAGTAACCAAGAAGTCGAACAAGATTCCGGTGTTGGAGCTTGGCAATCAAAACTACTTCATTCTTGAATTCCTCCAGTCCTTGACCGGAGCAGCGAGATAGCCTCTTCACAGCAATCTCTTGATCTCCAGGAAAAATGCCCTGAGTCACACAAGCCACAAATATATTAAGTTTCTATTACTAAAGAGACTAAAATCAAAATCAGATCAAAAGATGAAAAACACATTTCAACCTTATAAACTGGTCCAAACCCTCCTTGGCCTAGCTTGTTTGCATTTGAGAAGTTGGATGTCGCAAATAGTATAGTCTCGAGCTCAAAAGAAGGAACATCTATGCCTTGACTATCATCTTGTTTAAACCTTCCCGATTCAATCAAATCTTTGATATGTCTCTCACTATCGCATAAATGAACTCCTCTTGGTATGCTTCCTAGTTCCGTGTTTACTTTTCTTCTTTGTAGGTATACATAAGAAGCAGTGCTTGATAGAACAACCAGAATGGCTGCACTTGTAAAAGTCACCACAACGATCAAAACCACCGGTGTTTTAGCTTCCCCGTCTCTTCCACGAGCTCGTTCTACATGAGAGCCTTCATTAAAAAAACTGATACATCTTTTCACTACGATTTTGAAATGAGTTTTGTCGTCATAACTTTACCTTGAGTGCAGTTTAGATTGAATCCATCCCACTTAAAATCATGATTGCAGAAGCACCTCTTCTTCCCGTCTCCAGATTTACTGCAAGAGGAATTAGGCCAGTCTTTACAGTCTACAGATAAAGAACAAGTTGGCTCAAGCGGAGGATCCCAACGAATCTCCACTTCAGTTCCACCAGTAACCATGTCTGCATTGCACTTCCCCGTGAGATGAAAAGGCGAAGATAGCTTTAACTCTGATTTTCTCCCCATATGATTTTCAGTTGTGCAGTTTACTACTGCATCTTTACTTTTGATTAAGAATCTGTGAGTATCTGGTTTGATACTTGTAACATTGTATGAGCTGTTAGATCCTTTGAAAATGACTTGACCAGTCGACATATTGCAGTTGAAACTAAGGTAGCTACTGTCGCCACATCCAGGAGCCGTGCTCAAAGGATAAGGAATAATATTTGTGCCACAGGTCACACAATCTCTACTGGTCGACTCTGCAGAATATAACAACAATTTAACCATCAACAGTTATATATCCTAATGCATTTGAAAAGCAGTTTCATATGTTTTGAAATCAATAGAGATTGTTTACCTATATCGGGAACTGCAACGCGAATGAATACATTGCGGCTACCTAAATAGCCTTCCTTGAGATTGTTGAGATCTTCCAACCAAATCCAGCACTTGGTATTGCTTTGAAGTGTATCAACTTCCTCATATGAGTAAGCTTGGCATTGGCAATTGTTCAAACACTCTGCTCTGCACTCTTTTTCATTATGTGCATCGAATTGTGAATCAGGACTTCCTACTTCAACCACACTCAGATTCAAGAACATGTCCCCCACCATAACACCGTCTTTACCACATATCCTTGACTCTCTTGAACATCCACCAGAAAAATCTCCCTTGACCCATTTCTCCAAGAAATTAGGCCTAAAACCTGGCAAACACTTGCACATTTCCTCGTTCTTGCTGTTACAGCTACCAAAATTTCCACAAGCATTGTAGACACTACATTCATCTCTAGGCTCAGCCCAAATCTGTGCCCAGAACTTTCCTCCGTCTAAGCTGAAGTACTGAGCTTGACCAGAGGAGCTCATGGTAAACCTTGTATTGGTATACAAAGATGTAAAGAGAGGAGGCACAGAGGCATTGTGCACAGTCACAGTCTCTGTGAAATTGGAAAGAAAGTAAGAAATTGCATAAGGCATCTCGTCGGCTCCTATGAATTTACCTGATATTCCGGATTTCCAGTATCTCATTGATCTTTTCCAAATGATGAACTGCTTGTCTTCTTCTTGATCCATCTCAAAGGTGAAATTTCCAGGTGATGGATCGTTGAAGCTCCTCCACGATGATAAAGTCATGTTTTCATCCATGCTCATCCCTGGGAGAAACGTATCAGTAGGATTCTGAAAACTTTGCCAAACGACAATTGCTTCATCTCCATCTCTCATCAACACTAGATTACCATTATCCATCAGCTTTACCGTTCTCTGGGCAGAGACTGGGGAAGGTTGAACATTGGTGTCCCAATACACTCTTCCCTTTGAATCAGTGACTTTAAGATTGCCATCTATAGAGATGGCGAAAATGCTGGAACGGTCAAGAACCGGAGATTCACGATTTGCAACCCAGACAACAGTCAGTGGATGTAAATCGTAAAACCATATCCCTAAGTACCTTCTTTCATCAGAGCTTCCATTAGGAGTGAAGAACCCAAGCTCGAATCTCTGACCAGCTGAAACAAGAGTGTCTCCGTGGCTGTCATTGATCAATGTTGAACCTTTGAACAATGTTTTCGAGTCTTGAACTGCAACAAAGCAATCTAATCGACAAATATGCAGCAAAAACATATAGAAGAAGACAGAAAAAATCATTCTCTGACCAGTACTGACCATGTCTTATTCATCTGGTATCTCCATTATGTCTTCTTAAGAACCCAAAACGTGTCCAAAGATAAAGGTTTGCCTCAACGTCAACGGAAGGCCCACCTGAAAAGTAAATATGTGGAGCGCAGCTAATCATGCGTTTTAAGATGTTTCCAAGAAAAAACAGAACAAGTCTCACTTGAGCATCTGAAAGAAAAGTAGCAGATACTACTTTAAGCTCACTTAGCCACTGTATGTAGATACACATGTGATCAATTCACGCACTGTGTCAACTTTTTCGGCGATGGGTCTATAAATAGTTAAAAAGGATCATCCAACTTTTTTTTGTATTGTCTTACAGTAAGGAGTAAGGACTAAGGACAAAGAGGGTACCTAAAGGTGAATTATTGGAAAAAGGGGACAATGGTGCTGAAGAAGTCAATCTTTTGTCCTTATTGGTGCTTTTGAAAGAGTGGAGATTGACCCTGCCAACTTTCTTCAGGAACTTTTTGTGAAATTCGAGGAGTTTTGACAAACACAGGACTCTTGTCTTTGATAAAAAAATGTATTGATTCAAAACGCGTAAAACATAGCTTCAGCTCTGATTAAACAAAGAGAGTTGTAACCATGTCACTATGAGACATTACTGTTCAAAGTAGATTCACAAACATCAATCGGGTTTCACACTGAAACAACTTTGTCTTGTGCCTTGTTTGTTTATTCCTCTAGATGGTTCATAGAGGTTATAATAGTGTAAAGTTCCTAGATGAAATCCCTTCGTTCACAGATATTGTGTATAACCTTCTTCTTTATGAGAGTTGGATCGGTTCACCACATAGATTCTCTAACTCTTCTTCCAGGAGTTTATGCAACTTTGCTTCAGTTCGCCGGTAAATCCACGCATTAGCATCACGGTCCCAGTCGAATCTAGAAGGGCCACTGCACCAAAACAATACAAAAACAAGGAAGAATGAAGATGAACATCAATGTGAATCTAAGTTGTGGAAGCACAAAGCCAAGAGCAACTATACAAAGTCATACACAGTTTCATTTCTCCACAGATTACAAACACAATAACCAGAAGATACAGCAGAACATGATGATCCAGATTGCGAAATTCGATTTATACATCTAAAGTTAGCAACTTTCAAGATGAAAGCATGAATCTTTACCTCACAGGTGAAGACATCCAGATTTGTCGATTAGGAGTTTGCTTATTCAGCACATATGTGCCTAAAGATCCAAGCTTAAGGGTGAGAACTTCATTCTGTTGGAAAGCATCAAAACAACTGACTTTAATAAGCACACATGGATTTCTAAACTAGGAACAAGATCTTAAATGCTTAAAAGAGTTTATCTTTACCCCATAATCAATGTCAAAACCATCAATCTGAACATCATCACCATAATCCTAGAACATGAATCATGTAAGTATCAACATAGTATAAGCTACTCCAATCTCAAGTAACACAAAGGAACCCTAGAGATAATTAAATTAAAAAAAAAAAGGCTCCAGCTTTATTTTAAATACCTCAATTTTCGCAAGAAGGTCATTTATAGTGAAGTTAGCTAATTTGTGAAACTCATCCTCCTGCAAAACCGAACTGTTTTCTTCTTCCCGTTTGTTTCAAAAATTTTCATGAAATTAACGAAATCAGATAACAACAAATGAGGTTTAAAAGTACCTGTAATCGACAGAAGCAGGACCTTGAGAAGAGAAACTTCTTGTAGTTAAAGAATCATGGCGGATTCGAGATCCTATTCGACAGAAGGAATCCAACGGCTTTAAGGAATCCTGAACCAAATTGCTTGAATACCTTACGCCATTGCTACGGAGAAGGGTTGGAGAAAGCTTGAGAAACCTCGGCAATTTCCGTAGAAACCTTGAAGCTGTAGCCATGGCCGCTTCTGTCCCAAAACAAAAAAAATCGACGCCTGTCTTCTTCTCTTATTCTTCCTTGTCCAATTTAGGCCCATTATGAGGCCCAAACTAACGTCTCTACTCTACTCTACCCGTTTCAAGTCGTTCCGGTTTACTAGAATTTAGTCCGGTTTACTGAAACCGGTCCGGTTTTTAAAGAGACTTGTCTGCAAAGATGAGTTTTCGATTCTTCTTCTTCTCCTCGAATGAGAAAATCAGAATTTTGATTGAAGAAAGAAAAATAAAAATCTGGTTTTTTTTTTTAGGTTTTTTTGTTCAATCTCTGGGAATTTTTCAATTTGACTAATGAACTCAGGTAAATTTCGTTTCTTCATCTTCTTTCAATCGTTTGCTTCTTGTTTCCTGCGAGTTTACGTGAGAGGATTGTTTTTAAATGATCCCCGAGTTCGTTAAATTACAATGCAGCTCCCATGGCATTAGATTTGTTACCTGAATTGCAAAACTACTTACAACATTTCTAGAAACACAAAGCATTATTCAGTTGTGTTCATGCGTTACATATCTTGGTTGTTTCATAAGAGAAAATAAGGTGTCCATGTTTCACCATTGATTATCTTATGTTTTTAAATGTGCTCTTTCTTGATAGATTCAGGCGAGGCACCCGCTGATGGCGATAAAGCTTCTACAGAAAACAGCAAAAAACGGAAGCTTAAGACTCCTATCCAAGTTATGACGCTGGAGAATTTCTACAATGGTAATTTATGGCTTTGTTATTTGCATATGTTACTTTATATGCCAAGGTTTTATATATGCTTTACATGTGTTTGATTTGGCTTTTTCTACAGAGCATAAGTATCCGACCGAAGAAATGAAGGGTAAGTTGGCAGAGGAAATAGGATTAACTGAGAAGCAAGTTTCAGGTTGGTTCTGCCATAGAAGGTTAAAAGACAAACGTTCTGTAAAAGAAGATGGGACCACCATCGGGAGCCAAGATAGGTCAAGCGTTGTTATTCAGGATCGTGGAAGTGGGCTTCGACAGGATTCATGTGGTAGCACTAAGCAAACGGATTATTGGAACCCGAAGCCTAGGGAAGTTGAAAGTCAAAGGCTTTATGAAGGATCTTACATGGGAAATGCTGATGGTGAAGATAGTACATCTTCTGAACGTAGCTCATCATTACATAAGAATCTTCTCTCTAGCAAAGATGGAATCCGCGATGTGGAAAGTTCTAGAGATGTTACGCGTAATGACGTTATCCAGCATCCCCAGGTCATGAGAAGCTATGGATATAATAAGCCTTCGGGATACTTGAAAGTGAAGAGAGAGAGTGAGAATGTTTCTATCACAGCTGTAAAGAGACAATTAGGAAGACAATACCAAACAGATGGTCCACCTCTGGGGATTCAATTTGATCCACTTCCTCCTGGTGCATTTGAGCCTCAAACTAATGCTATTGTTCAGGGTGAGTCATGGTATAATGTTTCAACTTTACCTTAGATCTTCTGGTTAATGATGTTATGAGTATTAAATGCTTCAGAAAAAGCTAAAATAATCTTCTTCGTGTGTCAGATTGTGAATGCCTTTACCCATGTCCAGTCGGATTTGATTGCTTTTTATATCAACTGTTTTGTCAGAGCCAATCTATGTTGGGAATCAAAGACGGCCTCACCCTCCACATTTACTTGGAACGAGGAAGAGCTTTAATCCTGGTCCTGTAAGTGAACTTGTAGAAGCTTTCTTCCTCTATATTACACACCCATAGAGATAATAAACTAGAATAATAATCTACCGTCACATTCTACTAGGTATTAATATTGTATTCTAATACTGTTTTGTATCTCTTTATAGAGCTATGAATTAGCTCGTAAACTGAAGATGCATTCGCCATATCCAGATTCGGAGGAGGAGGATGATGACAACATAATGATTGGAATGGAGCCTGGTCTAAGAGACAGAAAGAGTCTTGGGGAACCAAGACTGAAATCCCCTTCTCCCAGTTTCTATAATACTGTCCCTAACCACAAACCCTTTCAAGAGACAATCAAAGGTTCACCACGAGAACTCCCGGTAACTAACAACAAGAAGGGTCGAATAAGCTCCAAGAGTTGGGCTGAAGGTTCGAGAAACAATATGATTGCCAACTTCCATAATCTTCCTGGAAGCAATATTGAAACCAATCAAACTCATAATTACGATAAAAAGATATTCAACGGTGGACACAAGACCGGATATCTCACTAAATCTTCAAAGCTGTTGCCTCCGAGTAGAAGCCGATCCCCTGACTCTATAGATAGAGGTCCATCTTCTGTGATGGTAAAGATTTGTCTAAAAGTTCCATGTCTATAGGCTCTCCTTTCATGCTCTTTTTATGGAAATATGAGTTGTGTGTTTGTGTGATATCTCTTTCTAAAGGTGGGAAAGTTTCACGGAGAAAGGAATCAAACGAAAACGCATAGAGAGAAATTGCATTCGACTGATGAACCGCTAGTGAGTTTGATGGTTAAACTATCTTGAAAGATTTATATGTTGATGTAGTATCAACGAAGTTTGAAGGCTTCTTCTACCAAGTTCTTGTTCTGACTTTTTTTAACACTTGTTAATAGGTTACAAAACAAGTGGAAGATGACTATCTTCAGCAAGATTATGCACAAAAATCATCATACAGCGAGATTCTAGAAAGAGAAGGCCAGATAAATCGGTTAGTAACCAACTAACCATTATAAATGCATTTTTGTTGTCCCAAAGAGAGATCAGATTGGCTTATTATATGATAGCATACCATATATTTTGTAGGTCTGACGTGGAATTGCCCTCTAGTTTAAGTGGGGACGATGATGAGACAGACGAATCTAGTAGCTCTTCTATGGATTGAGAGTCAAGGTACAAAAGGGAAGATTAGGAGATTCCGGTTTGTATAGATATATGATGAAACCGGATTAGGATGTGAAAAGAAAAAGTTACATGGTGTAATTGGTAAAAAAAGTTGAGCTCCCTTCATTTTGGTAACTAATATACGTATATGGTCCCCAAAGAGAGAACACAGCGACAGCGTGACCAAGTACGAATGAGCAGTATCATCTAATGGCCATTACCGGTTTGACAGGATTGATTGAGTTTGTGAATTAAAAAATAAACAAAAGCAAGGCCCATTTGTTTATAAAAAGCTCAAATTAGGCCCAAGATATTTTGATAAGCCGGTTTAAAAGGGCTGTTCAGAATTAAAAAAATAAAAAATAAAAAAAACGAGTGACTAGGAGTTTTCGTCACATGAGAAAAAATCAGAGCCGTTGACTAGTTTGTGGGTGTTACATTTTTTGATTCGGCCAAAAAAGGTTTCTTTTTAGGGTTAGCGTAGCTTTGCCTCAAAGTTTGAAGATAATAACTTTCTTTTGTTTTGGTTTATCTGCAAAACTGATTTTGAATCTTTTCGCGTAATCAATCCTCTCTCAATCCTTTTCCTCTCTGGTGAGAATCTCTTTCTTCTTCATCTTTTTCGTCTCTGTCTCTGTCTCTGTCTCTGTCTCTGTCTCTGTCTCTATCTTTCCCGATTCCACTGTTCTCCGATTCTGTGTGTGTGTTCCTGCGAGTTTTCGTGACGACGGTTTCGTATCTGATGCTATTTTTATCACTCGTTCGTCGTTTCGTTATTGCGGGTTTCTATTTGTTCTGTGAACTTGTTGACCGTAATTTCGTACAACTGTTGCTGATTTGATTTTTGTCGGTATGTCTTAAAAAGATGATCTTTATTTGATATATATATATATATATATATATATGTTTTTTTGTTCCAACATCGTATTTTGTAATCTGAATTGCAAGATCTTAGCTTGGTGTTAAAAGATTTGATCTTTTTTTTTCTCTCTTGTTGAATTGTTTCATCAGGTTGTGACTTTAACTAATTGGGGGAATTTAAAGGAGTGGGCTTTCTTAAGCTCGAAAACAATTGTTCTTCACTCTGGCCGCTTCTGCAAAGTCGTGTGCTTCTCGCACCTCTGCGCAGGTGTGGGGTGGCCTTGAAGTGGTGACTTCACTCTCTCTTCCAAGGATTTCTCTAGCATCAATCATTTGGAGACTCCGTCGTGTTTCTGAGGGTCTTACCCTTGATTACGGCTAACGTTACTACGCCGCCCACATGAACCTCTAGAGCTTACAGCAACTTTCTCTTATTTGTGCAAAAAAAAAAAAAAAAAACATAACTTGATCTTTATTGTTTCTAGTTGTGGTTGTAAATTAAAGAACGGTTTTTTTTTTTTTTGTGGTTTGGTTTCGGTTTTTTTTTGTTTGTGTTGGTTTCTACGGGTGATGTAGTTCGATGTTATTAAGCTTGACACAATGGTCAGGTTTTCATGCTTCAACGCTCACATCAACCGCCATAAACCTAAGGTAAGTTGTAGCATCGTTGCCTCTTTGTCTTTAGAATGGTTGTTTTACATTCTCAGCACAAGGTTGCTTTGTCTGATAAGAGAACGCTCTATGCTCTGGTGATGCAGAAATCTGTTGAAGGGTTTTCAGAACGACTGATCAGAGAAGATGGGTCTAAATCGAAAGGATTGAGCTCAATCTTATTTGGGAGAAACATTGCTTCTGCTAGTGAAAACAGCAAGCCAGCTACTGGCTCTGCCGCTGTTGAGCGTGTTTGGAAATCTGAGGAGATTAAGCCTAGTGGCATTCTTGAGCATGAGATTGGGGCGCAGCAGGTACGGCATCTCAAGAAGAGTCAATCCCATGGGAATGAACTATACTTGGATGGGAGGGATGCCACAGAGAATGAAACAGATGACGGAACTAATCGGATTACTTCTCCAAATTCTCTTGAACAACAGTCTCATGAGGCAGGCAGCAGCAAGCGTGTAGAAGGAAGTCCTAATTTGTATGAGAAAGCTCCTCCAGCTTCAGTTTCTGCTTACCAGGGTTCTAATCAAGCACTCAATGGATCTATGTTCTCGGTTGGAGATCTTCATCATACTGATAAAGACAGCCGCCAGCTTGATGATACCTCCTTATATGGTGAGCAGATGGACAACTCAAACAGCCAAACACCTCATGGTTCACCTTTGATGGTGAGGTCGAACTCAATGCCTAATATTGCTGACTCTGCATCAGAGAAATCTTCAGCTTTCAAATATTCCTCTCATCACTCTAGATCCTCTGATGACCTTCGAGCTCTTGACATGCGCCAAACAGATAAATCTGTCCATGAGACTGATGAAGAGGTTAAGCAAGAGCAAGATCAAGATCAAGATCGGGACTATGATATGCATAAATCTGGAGATGACAACAACAAGGAAAATCTCAGGGAAGATGGATATGATGATGCATATGATTATTCTTCTTTGGCTAAAGATTGGATAGTACCACCTACGGATGAGCTAAACTTAACGAAGTTCCTTGAAGGAGAAACATCAAACCAGCAAGCAGAATATCCAGTAAAGGATTCTAAGTTCAAGCGTATTGAGGATTGGGTCAATGACCTGCAGCATGTAAACTTGTCTGAGGAAGCTGATGAGATATCAGGGTATGACGATGAGTTGCCAAGAGAAGCTGTCGTGTTGAATGAGCCGGCAACAACATCTGCTAAAGTAGATGCCATCAAGTTAACTCCTGGAATGGAAGCTGCGAAAAAGTATATATCCTCTCTAAGTGCTTCTGCAACCACAGCTCAGCTGGTTAGTCATGGTTTGGTTGTGATACCATTCCTCAGTGCATTTGTTGGTCTGAGAGTTCTTAATCTCTCAGGAAATGCAATAGGTAGCTATATTTTCCCTTCTTGCTAATCTTTTTCACACACTGATTGTTTTTGTTTCTTCTATTTTACTGGTCTTAATACGTTTTCCAGTTAGGATAACCGCTGGTGCTCTTCCTCGAGGACTACATGCATTGAATTTGTCGAAGAACAGCATCTCGGTGATTGAGGGCCTTCGTGAACTCACTCGGCTTCGAGTATTAGATTTGAGTTACAACCGTATACTGAGACTTGGTCATGGTATGGCCTGGACCTTTGCTCATCTACATTCTCTAGTTATCTGCTTTTATATATGAAAACCATGTTTGATGTATTTTGCTTTTCTTTTCTCTTGTTGACTTAGGTCTTGCTTCTTGTTCCTCTCTGAAGGAACTATACCTAGCTGGGAACAAAATCAGTGAAATTGAGGGTCTTCATCGCCTCTTGAAGTTGACGGTCTTGGATTTACGCTTCAATAAGTTTTCAACCACCAAATGTCTTGGTCAGCTGGCTGCAAATTACAGTTCTCTTCAGGCTATAAGCTTGGAAGGTAACCCTGCACAGAAGAATGTTGGTGATGAACAGCTGAGAAAGTACCTTTTGGGGCTCCTGCCAAATTTGGTATACTACAACAGACAAGGCACTAAAGATGCTCGGCTCGGGACAAGCTCTCATCAGTTGGACCGAGGTCTCAGGTCAGAGCTTAAAAACAGTAGCCGGAAGAGTAGCCATGGTGCATCCAGTTCTCACAAACCTGGATCCTCCACAGCTCGTAAATCACCAGCTTTGCCAAAAAGGTCAAAGGAGAGAAGCAGCCGTCTTCCACCTGTGGGACACAAAGTATCTCCAGCTGCTTACGAGAGTTATTATCACGTTGCTACTGGTGATAGATTGTCTAGTCTGAGGTCTGATCTGTCTATGCGAAGAAGTCGAAGTGAAGGAACTCTCGGGCCTATCTGATCACTTGGACCCTATTTGGATCTCTTCTCTTCCGTTGGCTGCGATTTCCTTTGCTGAGGTAAACGATGAAGATGCTCTATATACATATATAATATCTTCTTCCCTTTTGTTTCACCATCTTCAGCTTTGTGTTTTGTTGTTGTTGTACATCGGAAGCTTTTGATTCTTTCTTTTAGCTTCTAAATAATGTCTGAAATTGGAAACCATGTTATACATTCTTTTCAGCAACTGTCTAAGATATATTGCAAACAGACTTTTGTGAATCTCGTCTCTTTGAGAAAAATCTTGAATGGTCTAGCAGAAAGTCCAACCCGGTTTTCTATTCGGTGTTCGGTACAATTTTGGGTTTGGGTAAACCGGATGTCATCTCTAATGTTGGAATTTGTTTTTTACTAATGGGCCTGACTTGTTCTTATATATCACAATCTTGGCCCACTATGATAAATGGGCCTAGTATGGGTTAGTTATGGGAGGGATTGATTACACAGTAGGAAAGAGCAAAAGCAATTGTATGATTTGAAAGACTGTAAAAAAAGTGGTCCAGAGGGGGGTATCATACTGCCTGCCTGCGTGCCTGCAACAGAGATACTGGCAACTGGATCCATATAACTCGGATAACGAAGTCTCATAAGACAAAATCTTATTCCTGTGTAGTAAATTGAATCCATTTTTCACTCGTGACCACCATTATTCATTACTGTGTATAGATTGACATAACATAAACCATAGGTTATATATATACTACACAAGAACAATATTTATTGATTATTCCTCTCCCCTTCCCCCCCCCCCCCCC
>NC_025692.1:21232066-21236065 GCF_000633955.1 Camelina sativa | reverse complement strand
ACATGATAGATTAAGTAGTAGACAGGTAGATAGATAACTACTACAGATTTGATTATTTTGAGTTTTGTGTGTGTTTGTGGTCCAAAGAACAAGAAATAGAACGGAACCCGAGATTTCATCTTTGATCATTCATCACTGTCTTCCATGGCTTATTATTATGAATGAAGCAGAAGATGGATGGAGAAACAGGAAAGAAGCAAGTGTCGTTTTCAAAAAGGGGACCAGAAGAAGTGGGTTTTTTTTTTTTAAAGTAGCCAAGTGATATTGAACCATCTGGGATTATGTTTGACCATAGACCGCCTTTTTCAGCTTAACATCGACGAGTAATACTACTAGTCTTCCTCCTCTTAGGTGAAGAAGCTGTGATTGTGATGCTCTTATCACTTTCACAGCTCGAGAATTGCTGATCAAGCACATTTACTGCTGTTTCATTGCTTCCTTCGTTTTCTTCAACTATATGATCTCTCTCTTGTATTGCTTTGTAACACTCCATTAACTCATCCTGCAAAACATGTTTAAATGCTCGCTAAGCATCGATATGAGATCATTTTTTTTTTACTTGGGTAAATAACTTTAATTACCTTATCTACATATGTGCATTGGCAGATTCTGTTACTGAAACATGGAAACTGTAGAGGACAGAGCTGGAAAGAAGCAAAGAGAAGTGCAGCGCCTGCAACCACCGATGGTTTAAACTCGAGGAATCTGAAATCTGCAATTGTTTCTCAAACTAGACACATTCAGTTTCAAAGCATGAGAGACGTGATTTGTGAATTGTGACTGAAGAAAACAGTCAGTTTTGTTTATACCATGTTGAAGATTGAAAGTGAGATCAATGGCTTGAGATTTGAGGGAATGTTTTGTTACTAAAGAATCATCTTTGAGCTCAAAGAGACTAATGAAAAGGGCGAAAAAAGAGAAAGGAGTAACAGAGCGCATCCTCCATTTAAGAGCTCCTAAAATCACATTCTCCATTCTCTCTATCATATGAGCATCAAAAAATTCACCTTCTTCCGCCTGAAAAAATTCACATTTCTTCAATGTTTCAGAACACTTTAAAAAATTCACATTGTATAAAGATTCAGTCTTTGTTAAAGTTACCGGAAGATGAGAAACAGACATGTCTGGCTTCCTCATTTTGGCAGACAAAGAGACACAAGAAAGAGAGATAAGCTTGAGAATCCAGGGCTTTGGTTGCTGTTTTGACAAACAGAAAAAGAAACATATTTAGTCAAATTCTCAGATGAAACAGATTCTGTCGGAAGATTCTGTTTTTTTTTTTTAATTTATTTACCGGCATATCTTCACTAGACAAGAACCTGTCTAGATAATTCACAGCAAGATACGTCAGAGAAGGGTCGTCCAATTTTCTTGAATACTGCGATTCATTTTCCAAATAAAGTTAAAGTTTTTTTCGATAATGATTCTTCAGTAACCCAGAAAAAAACAAAAACAGAGTAAATTTAGAATCTTGGGGATGTTTATAGAAAAAAAAAAAAAAAAAAAAAAAGAGACCTGAATGATGGAAGAAATGGCGTGGTTTCGATTAGAGATAAGGAAAGCAGAGGACTTGAGAGTATGGAAGTAATGAGAAGAAGGCATGTGTTGAAACTCGACGAGGAAGAGAGAGTGTGGTAAAGTTTCATCGTCTGTGTCGTCGTCGTTAGATGAGTTACTGTGGAGAGAAGAATGTGAGAGAGGGTGTTCAAGATGAAACTCCATTTTTGAATCTATTTGATTTGATTTGATGATGAGTCTCTCAAGCTTCCTCCTTTATTAGAAGAAGAAGAGAGAGAGACAGAGAGACATTAAAAGAGAGAAGTTGTCTTTATTGCGACTGAGAGGATGGTTTTTGGTCTTTTGAGGGATACATATTTTACTCATTTATTTATCATCATAACTTGGGGTAGTTTTTTGAAAAAAAAAAAACTTGGGGTAATTAACTTATGATTATGATTTCTCATTAATAAAAGATTTAGATTCTTTGTATTATGTTGGGAAATAAAATCTCATTAATAAAAATCTATGTTAGATTCTTTGTATTAAATTTATTGAACTATATTTATGTAATAATTGGAAAACCTAAGTAGTTATTTACTACTCCCTAAATTCTTAATTAATTCAAGTTTTAGAAGGAAAAAAAATGTTTTGTAAAAGATTGAATTTTCTATAAGTTTTTCTAAGTTACCTATGATAAAAGGTAAACTTAAGGAAAAAAAAATGAATGAATACGTTTATAGTTGTAACAAATTGCTAATTACAAATAACAAAGTATTTTATCTTAATCTGTGTGAAAACCATAAAACTTGTATTAATTACTAACATATGAAGTTTCAGTAACATCAAATGATTGTGATAAAAAAATAATATCAAATGATTAAATTGCATTGTAATATTGAAAAATTCATACTAGTGTTCGAAAAAACATTCTAGGCGTCTGCTTCCGCCCCATCTAGGCGCTAGGCGCTATAGCACCGCCTAGACGACCGCCTAAAATTGTAGTATCATCATTTTAGTGTATTTTTAAAATTTTAATTATATAAATTTAAATTTTATAAAGTTTATTTCTATAAACATAATTATAAATGTTTAATATGTTATTTAAAATGAAATAAAATAATATTTTTTTCTATTGTTTTGTTTTTGATTTAATATTTTATTATCTTTATACATATTTTGTATAATTATGTATATAATATCAAATATATATTAGTTTATATTGTAAATGCCTAAACTGCCTAAAACTGCCTAGATTCCGATTAGACGTTCTAGGCGTTAGGCGTTGGATTATAGCCTAGTTAACGTCTAACACTTTCTTGAACATTAACAAATAATTTTTAAATATATATATATATATAATTAAGATCACATTTTCATTTCAAAAAAACTTTTAGAAATCATTTGTATGGTTTAGAGACCTAGTTACTTAAAAAATTGTGTTTCCACTTTACAAAGCAATTTTAAATATACCTAACATTTTATAGTTTAGCACATGCATTTTTTTTTTCTTCTATGAACTTGATAATACCAAACCTTATATCTTCTAAATGACGGATTTCTAATCTAATTTCCTAAATTATTGTAAATTTTATATGTACTGTAGCTCTGTCTTTCTTCACAACGTTTTCGAACATATAGGGATGACTGTGTATCGATTAAATATGATAATATCATCAAACCATATTTTTTGACTGCGTGGCGTTGTCATCTATTCTATTAAAGCTGAAGTATTCGCTAGACTCAAATTGAATCATGACTTGATTTTGGTATGTTTTTCATTAAAAATGATTAGAGAATCACTTAATTTAATTAAATTAACCTATAGTTTTGATTTTGATTAATGACCATTATACCCTTGAGTCGACTAATAAATTACTACTGGGTCGGGACGTGGATCCTGTATGATCCGGAAACAGAAAAAATAAAACTCGCAGATCTGTTTGTACTCCATGTTTATAATATTCAGATCCTGTTTTTGGTTTGGTTCAAGAATAGTTATTTTCGTCACCAAACAGAGGTATAATCCCTATAAATAAGGAAACTGGTATCGAGTATTTAATGGTTTCAGTAATATCAAATATTAACAACTACCATACCTAATCCCTATAATTATTACGAATATTAATAATAATGAGAAATCTTTAATACTTATGGATTGTGACTTTGTTGCTTCCAAAATAATCAATAGATTAAATACGAAATTGTATATATATGTAAACTTATTTGATTTGCTTTTATATCGTGAGATATTTACGGAAACAATAAATCAACTTAATACAATTAAATAAAAACAAATCATCATTTAGTTTAGATTTTTCAATATTTCCTTAACGAAATTATAGTAATTAATTATGATTAGTATAGATGTAAAGAATAAAAAACGCAGAAATTATATATGTAAAGTTGTAAACTAATTTACAGAAAATGTGTATTGTATATCCCACATCGACTAAATATTTTGGAATATGGTTCATAATCACTATAAATATATGACTAATA
>NC_025692.1:21213179-21232056 GCF_000633955.1 Camelina sativa | reverse complement strand
TTATTTGATTTGCTTTTATATCGTGAGATATTTACGGAAACAATAAATCAACTTAATACAATTAAATAAAAACAAATCATCATTTAGTTTAGATTTTTCAATATTTCCTTAACGAAATTATAGTAATTAATTATGATTAGTATAGATGTAAAGAATAAAAAACGCAGAAATTATATATGTAAAGTTGTAAACTAATTTACAGAAAATGTGTATTGTATATCCCACATCGACTAAATATTTTGGAATATGGTTCATAATCACTATAAATATAAGACTAATATGTTTTGAGTACAAATGAGCAGGAAGCTTGATTTATCAGGTATCCAACTTTAACAGTTTAATTTGGTTCTATATTTGAGCATATTTAAACTTTTAAAAAGTAAACATATTATAATATATTTACGTTTTTTTAAAAGTTTAAGAGATTATAAATATTTAAATTTTTATAGAATGTTTAAATTATTATAAATATTTGAACTCCTTTGAATGTTTAAAATATTATAATATATTTAAGTGTATAAAATATTTAAGTAATATTAATATTTTTACTCTTGAAAATTTTAAAATTTTAAAAAGTTTGAGTTAAACCCGTTAAAGCAGGTATTTTTATGAAACTATAAATTAAATTGGTTTTTTACAATTTTGCTGAGATTTGATATATCAAATATTAACTTCTAAATGATAACCTAAATATACCTAATCTCACTATAAATACAATGGTTTCCTAACTATTGAAATA
The DNA here is from genome assembly GCF_000633955.1 of Camelina sativa. Taxonomy (NCBI): domain Eukaryota; kingdom Viridiplantae; phylum Streptophyta; class Magnoliopsida; order Brassicales; family Brassicaceae; genus Camelina; species Camelina sativa. Next base: position 21,231,317 of record NC_025692.1, on the reverse strand, counting down.
TCTCATATTAAAATTTAACAAGCAACTTATCCTCTTTTGACGACAAACCAAAATAAAAAAAAACTCATCCTCTTACAAAACTATTATTCGATATTGCGGTGTGTCTATCCTCTTACAAAACTACTATCCGATATTGCGGAGTGTCTACTCTCTTACAAAACTACTATCCAATATTGCGGTGTATCTGTTTCCGTGAAAAGCTACATTTTACAAACTACTTACTCTATTAAGATTTCTAATTTACTGTATAACCTCAAATATACAAATAAACACTATATAAACAAAAAAAATAAGTCAAAATAAAAAATTATATTACAAAAATATAAATTACAAATAAAATAACTAACAAAATATATAATCCGGTGTTGTACACCGGATATCACCTGATTACTCATTAATATTAATACTAGAGTTTATGTAGTGTAGATGTTTTTTTATTCATAGAAAACCCCATTAAAAGATTCGTCACTTTAGAATCTCGTCCTAACAGTTAAAAACATTGATTAACTTTTGAAATAAGTCTTTGTTTTTTTTTTAATCGTCATGTCTCATACATTGTTAATTAGGTTGTGACAGCTTGGTTTTTTCCTTGTCCTTAAGTCTTTGTACTAACCTTTTGTTAGGTTTTGAATTTCCCAACATATATATTTATCGATTAAATTTTTAAGTCAATAAAGAAAAAATTGAGAAGTCAATGAACAAACTGCCATATGAAAACGCCACTTGAACAACTTTGTTTTTGTTTTTTTTTTTTACTTTTATCTTTTACTGTCTAGACGAGATAACAATGAAAACTTTAGTATATATTTGAAATTCTAGATGCGAACGAAATAAAAAAGAAAGCATTGACTGACCTTAACAAACATGTAACGAGGAAAAAAAAGCTGGTAACGTAAGAAAAAAGCTTATTAGTTTTGGGAGTATTAGCTACTAAACAACAGAAAGTTATTGTATTATAGTAATATATTAAAAAAAAAAAATCTTTTAACAACATGCATTTACAAGTTTTAAATCCGGTTGATGATGAGACACTTGTAGTTTTAGCTTAGGAAATTGCAAAAGAATTAAGAAGAGTTAATAATTGAATGAAATTAGTGAAGAATTAAAGAGTATAACACCCAAATTCTAAGGGCCACCTGTACTTTGTTTGAACTTTAATAGTATGATAGTACTTCTTTGCTTTGTTTTTATTTTCTTACTTTCCGATCCATACATTACACATTAATGCAACTGCAAATTAAACAATGATGGAAGAAAGTAACAATAAGGATCATAGTATTTTTGAACTGTTGGTACCTAATTAACCTAGCTAGATCAGAATGGATTACACTGGATACTCTTTGTTTTAAAACCACTTCACTATTTTTTTTTTTTTTGTTGGTTTTAACCACGCGATTTTATATTTTGTGATGATTAATTGGTTCATGCGTAGCTACCCCAAAAAAAAAAAAAGTATAAGCAACAGAGAAATACACCCATCCCAAACATATATATCGACAACAATAAAGATGCGAAATACAATTTTAATTCCCTGCGAAAATGTACTTTGTTTCTGCAGTTACAGAGTGTGTGGAATAGAGTGAGATGCAAAGACCAAATCATCATGACATTACGTTACAAAGATTATGTATATGTTATCCAATAATATACTAGTATTACATTTCGAGTAATACGTGTCAATAATAAGTTGATTATCATTGGAAACCTTTATATAGATTAGAGAGATTTGCATTGACCGGTCATCTAATAGCCACAAGGATTCATCATGATCAACACAAGAAAGGTTTAAATTAAGAAAACCTTAATGATATATGTTGCAACTTGCACGAGTTTCTAATCTCTCTCTATATATAGTTACACCAAATGTATAAAGAAGAGAGGTGGTTTGTTTATTGTAATATGATAAATTTAATCCGATGAGTTTTGTAATTTCCCGTGGAATCCAAAGCTTCGACATACACATAGTAAAGATTAGATGTTGATAACGGCTATTGCAAGTAACTGATAGTTAATTGTGAAATTGACTAATGGAGAGGGGGTTGATACATTCAAGATTACTAGTTTATCTTTCGTCGTTAACAACTTTGATTATATCTATTTTAAACATCATCCATGGATTTATGTATAATTTTCTCTCTAAATCTCGTATGACTCAAAATTGCAATATATTTATATGTATTTGTGTCATGTGTGTACATATAAAGCATGGGAGGTGCTTTTTTTCTTTTAATTTACCCATTTAATAATATGAAAAATAACAAAAGATAAAAAGGAGAGCAGACGAATATTTAGAAGAAGCCTCAGTGACTTTATGAGCTCACTTCTTTGCCTTGGGGTGCCTTGCTTCAACATTGCGCCATCTTTTTATATATATGGTTTTTATGTTTATACTATTTACTCATCTTTCTATGCATAATACCATAGGTAAACTATTTGCAAATACACTAATTGTCCGAACTATGATGATGATCTGAATATGAGTAGTTTCATTTTAAATCCAAATGATCCTACTCCAGATAAATCCCTTGAAATGTTTAAATATGTGTCTATTACATCTTTTAATTTTTCTTCAGCTTTTTTTATAAAGTATGCACAACCAAATTAAAAAAGAATTTAATTCAAAGGAATTTACAAATATAAAAATTAGTTTTAAGATTTGATGCTTATGTAATACAAGGGGCGTGCTTCTTAGTGCATCTCCAACCCACCTCTATATTTGCTTTTTAACTATATTTTAGAGTAAAATCTACTCCAACCCATCTCTATTTTTTTCTCTATATATAGAGGAATTCTATTTTTTCCTCTATAATAGAGTTGAACTTTTTTATTTATAAAATGGTCCTTGAACTTTTAACATTTTTATATTTATGATCAAAATAAATAAAATATATATTTAAATAGTTTAATAATAATTTAATGAAGTGGAAGTTTTGTATTGAACAACACAATACTGAAAGTTTGTCGTAAGATTCAATTCTCATATCGGATAAACAAAAATAACAGTCAAAATTTGGTTTGGTACAAAAGCATTACTCTTATGTTTCACAACTATAAGCGTTCAATACGCAATCCAATCCGCAAAAGCTAAGATTTGCTTATACAACATAACGATAGGTAACATAACGACTAGCGATTTCACTCGGACGAATGATCTTCACGACCTGCCCACGTTTTAGTCCGAAGTATCTTGCGATTGGATTAGTCACTTGGATCTTTGGAAGCTAACAAAACCCATAAATAAAATATATATATTTCAATAGTTTAATAATAATTTAATTTGTATATTAATAGGATAATTGATTATAAAGTTAAATTTGACTAATTTTAATATTTTGGTTTAAAAATTTTAAAGGTTTTTGTATAGAAAAACATTTTAAAATTTTGAGACTATTATTTGCAAAAGAAAATTTATATAAAATCTTATTAAATATAAATAACTTAAATATTTTAGTTTTTATTCATACCATAATATTATGCAATGTATTTCTTTTAATAAATGTGATATTTAAATAATATTTATGAATGTTAAAAATTTAAATAATATCATAATTTTATGAAAATTTCGTAAAATAAATGGGTTAGTTTGCAACTTTTATAAGTAAAAGGTATTAATAGTAAAATAAAAAAAAGAATCTCTAAAGAATATTCTTTTTTAGAAGAAAAAACAGAAGTATGCATTGGAATAAAAGTCACCTCTATTATAGAGTTCCTCTATTTTATAAGTAAAAATAGGGAAACAATTGGAAATGGTGTTAGTAAGCTTTTCATACAAACCTACTGCTTTTGTTCTTTTCTTTAATGACTAATCCACGAAAACCATGAGAGAAGAAGACTTAATGCAGAATAAAAATCAAATTTACTTACTCCATTACTTAGTGAAATGCTAGTGTCGATATGTGAATTAAGTCCAAGTAAAACAATAGAACTATAAATATCTAAATAAGGTACTATTATGATACACAATCTTACTTTCAATAAGGTCTGCGTCTGAGATATGATGCATTGTTGGAAAGAGGACAAGAAAGATAGGATGCATTGGATAAAGGGAAAGCCTCAAAGCACTCCGCAATTAAATTTTTTATTTTTATTCTTTTAAAGTTTTGTAAGTATAACATTACTGTGTTCCTTTTCCGTGAAAAAACTATTTAAAAAGAACATTCGAATGCTATGCTTTTTTTTAACCATTACCAAACTAGAGCCGACCAAAAAAAAGTAATTATAATTCGAAACATGAAGAATATTTATAAACCATTTTAATTGGTATAAAACGAATTTTCAGTAGTATTATTACTTTACAATTTTTTTTTTTCTGATTGTTTGTATGTGGATCAAATTAAAAGCACTAGTCTCGTATGCTTTTGTTTGTATGTAATAAACGCAATAGCTATATGCAAGTTTAATTTGCAGCCAACTCTAAAACATATGAATACAAAAGATAACATCTTTCCAATAAAATTTTAATAAATATAAACGGTAACTCTCTTTGTTACTTCTTGTTATTAGGATGCATTTATCATAGGGTAATTTACTCAAATGTTATCTAAATTAGGTAATATTATCAGAATCTACAAACAAAGATTTTATTATTATAATATTTCAGATATTTTTAAAAACGTAATTACAAAAATGTCATTATCACGTCAGACGTCACGTCAAAAACGCTGACGTGTAACAATAACTCAGCCATAACGCGTTACAAAGGTATGTTGCGGCTGAATTATAGGTATATTTCGGCTGAGTTATGGAAAAAAATCATTTGAGTAAGAGCGGACGGTTGAGATAGAGCATAACTCAGCCAAGCGTTACGACTGACTTATCAAAATCTGGCTGAGTTAGAGCATAACTCATCCAAGCGTTACGGCTGAGTTACGCTCTAACTCAGCCGTCCTTACTGCTGAGTTTTCACCCGATGGTTGGGTTGTTAAAATTTTGATTGAGTTATCACTACGACACGGCTGAGTTGCCATGTTCCGATAAGCTGAGTTATCGTACAACTCAGCCGTGATAGGCTGACTTATCGTACAACTCAGCCGTGATATGCTAACTTATCGTACAACTCAGCCGTGATAGGCTGAATTATCGTACAATTCAGCCATTCGATGACTGACTTAGAAGCAAAAAATTAATTACTAGAATGTTATTCAGTTACGGCTGACTTATTAAACGATACGGCTGAGTTACATATTTTCAGTTGATGAAGCGGCTGAATTTGGCAGCAATTTTTTTTGCTTTTTAATTACTGTAATGTTTTTCATGTTGTGACTGAGGTAGAATTTGTTTGATGGCTGAATTATTAATTGTTTAACGGCTGACTTGCCACGTCGGACAAAACATCCATGTCAGCATTCCATGTAATCTTTTTTTTTTCCTCCAGAAATACGAAACGTCGTTCGACTCTTGTTCTTCAACTGGTAAATAAGTGAACTATTTACCTTCTTCTTCACCTTGTTCTTATACTTTTTCTTCACTTTTCTTCTTCACATTGTTCTTCTACTTCTTCTTCACCTTGTTCTTCATTATCTTTCATGGATCCAGTTCCGGTACTAGTTGTGTCCGATAATTGGGTAAAAAAACAGAGATATGTATTTAACACTGACGATAGAGCGTGTACAGTTGTGCAGATTGATGGTGGCACAACACACAACAAGCTTGTGGAGCTTGTTCTTGAAGACTACGGATTGGACGCGTTTAGCCATGAGCTAAAGCTGAGCTACATGTTCTCGAACAAGGCACTGAAACTAATGGCGCATGATGCTCCACCAATTTTTGTCTCAAATGATCGACAGTTGCAATGTTTTTTGGGGCTATGGAAAACCGATCAGCTACGTCTCTGTGTAGAGTTTTCGGCGAAAGAGTCTACAAAAACTAGTGGAGCTAGAGGAAGGATGTTTCGGCCAAGCAGTGAATCGAAATTAGAATCTACATACGAAGTATACGGTGGGGGATTTGAAGGCACTTGTTTTGATTATGGTAAGATCGTTGGCAAAGAAAACCAAGAAGAAGAAGAAGTTGTAGAAGTAGCATCTGACGAAGAAGAAGACGATGAATTTTCAAGTCGATTTGATTTTTTCGACGACTCCGATGGTGAATCATCTGATGACGAGCAATTTTCTGTATTGGGCGAGCCTCAGAGTAAAGAAGAGGAAGACCCACCTACTCCGCCTCCTCAGAAGAAAGCTCATAAAGATGATAACTTTGCCGGATCGAAGATGAATCCGGAGGCTATTAGGTTGGAGGTGTCAACGCTAAAAATTGCTGTAGGACAAAGATACAGGAGCAAAAAGGAGTTCAGGAATCACGTGAAACTTATTTCGGTTAGGGATGGATTTGATTTTAATGTACCGGTATCAAATCCAAGACAGGTGGTTTTTAGGTGCTGGGTTGAAGGATGTCTTTGGAGAGTTCGTGCATCTGTACAAGGGGATGACCCGGATTTTCATGTTCGTCTATACGATTGAGAACACACATGTTCTGTGACGGAACGTTCTATTAGATCCCACCAATCAACAGCTGATGTATTGGCAGGTCTATACAGGGACTATCTTGGTGATCTTGGTCCCGATGTTAAACCTAAAAGTGTTAGAGTCATTTTCAATAAGCAATTTAGTTTAAAGGTAATAACTATGTTTCGACTGACTTATTGATAATAATGGCTGACTTATATGTATGTATAGGCTGAGTTATTTACATGTTACGGCTGATTTATTGATTATTTACGGCTGACTTATTCGAATGTATCGGCTGAGTTATCTATATTTTATGGCTGATTTATTAATTTGTTTGGTGTCAACAGATGAGTTATTTGAAGGCATATCGAACGCTGCTGAATGCAAGGCTGATCGATCAGGGAACTCCTGAGGATAGTTTTAGCGAGTTGCCTTCTTACATATATAAGTTAAGAAGGGAAAATCCGGGTACAGTCACGCGTCTTCAAATAGATGATGAAAACAGAATCAAATATGTTTTTATTGCTTTTGGTGCGAGTATTGCTGGGTTTGCTTTCATGCGCAAAGTTGGTGTTGTCGACGGAACGTTTCTCCATGGTAGTTACAAAGGGACACTTCTAACAGCTCTAGCTCATGATGGTAACTTTCAAATTTTCCCATTAGCTTTCGCTGTTGTTGATACTGAAAATGATGAATCTTGGCGTTGGTTTTTTACACAACTCAAAATTGCCATTCCTGACGAAAAGGATCTTGCGATAATCTCCGACAGACATAAGTCAATAGGGAAAGCGATTGGTCAAGTGTATCCGTTGGCTTCGCGTGGAATTTGCACTTACCATTTGTATAAGAACATTTTGGTGAAGTTCAAAGGAAAACATTTGTTCCCTCTGGTGAAAAAAGCGGCAAGGTGTTTTAGGCTGTCTGATTTTAATGAGGCTTTCAATGAGATTGAAGCACGTCATCCCGAACTACATGGATACCTCCAACGAGCTGGTGTCCGAATGTGGATGCGTGTTCATTTCACGGGTGAAAGGTACAATCTAATGACAACGAATATTGCAGAATCAATAAACCATGCACTGTCAAATGCTAGAAGTCTTCCCATAGTTCGACTGTTAGAATCGATACGGAATATGATGACCAGATGGTTTTCTGAACGGAGACAGGATGCGAAATCGCAGCTAACAACGCTCACTCGAGGTGTTAAGAAACTGTTACAGGTAAGTTTACATAACTCAGCCATAACAGCTTTCATATATCAGCCGTAACTGTTTCCATATATCAGCCAATACCATTATAGTTTCCATAAATCAACCATAATTGTTTTCATAACTCAACCGTCGTTGTTTTCATAATTCAGCCTAAAACGTTTTTTTTTGTTCTACTCCCTACTAGGACCGTGTCACCGCAGCAAGACTTATGGAGGTACTAACGATTGATGTTGTACGTGTGCAAGTGATATATGGATTATCTTTGCATGTTGTAAATTTGGAACTATTAAAATGCACATGCCGTCGTTTCGACCACGAGAAAATACCATGCATCCATGCAATCGCAGCTGGAGAGCATATGGATGTGTCTCGTATATCCATGTGCGATCCGAAATTTAGGAGTGTCGATTTGGTTAACGGATGGGCTGGTTCAATCATGCCTCCAGATGAATCATTCCCTGCTCCTGAAGTTGTGGATAATCAGAAGTGCTTACCTCTGATTGTTGTGAACCAGCCAGGAAGGCCCAAGAAGCGTAGGATTAAATCATCTTTGGAAGTTGCCATTGAAAATAAACGCCCTAGGAAGCAACCAGCATGTTCGCGATGTAAGCAAGTAGGGCACAATGTGAAAACTTGTCGGATGCAGTTAGGGAGATTTGTTTTATTTTGTGTAATAACTCACCGTCAAGTCGTATAAACCAGTCGTTTGCTCTCAGATTGTTGATAACTCAGCCGTCAAGTCATATATATCAGCTATCTACTTTCAGATTGTTTCGTGTGATAACTCAGCTATTACTTACTATAACTCAGCCATCAACGAGACCTTTCGTTTTCCCGTAAAACTATAACTCAGCTGTTAAGCAATATTTTGGCGGGAAACCGTAAGTTAACCTAATAAACACGACCTTTCTTTTTATAACTCAGCCATTATAGATTGTTCATTTTGATAACTCAGCCGTTATTCACTATTCAGTCGTCACATGAATCGACGTGACCTTTCGTTTTTCCCGTAAAACTATAACTCAGCCGTTACTTTATTATAATTCAGCCTCAAAGTGAGAGTAGATACTAAAATGTGGAAGCATAAAAGGTGGATACATAGAACATATTAAAGTAAAACTAGAAATCACTGCTGGAAACCCTAAAGGATCTCAAAGACTTTGAGAGACAACCACAAAAGATAACAGTTTTTGCACATGATTTCATAGTCTCCATAGCGGAGAGAATGGAAACCATAATCCAAACAACACATCACATCACAAGCGGGTGAAGGGAGTAACGGGCTGTTAGGATAGCGATGGGTGGCTGGGTATGAGTTTTTCCGGGTCATCTTATAACGAGATAACTCAAACAGAAAATCATTACCGGTTACCATGGCACCTGAAGACATTAGAGGATAATGATGTGCATCAAACAGCTGGAGGTAATGGACAACCATATCCTCATTCCCTTGACAAATACTTAGTATCCCACATGCTAAGGTGGCATTAGCATCGGCCGGTACAATAGGACTGAGAATATCAATCCCACGTTGGATATCTCTATCCGCAGCCACAACCCTTAGCCCTTCATAGTAAATGGCAATGGGGTTGCCGGCGTCAAAGCATCTGACGAAGAAAGGCCTGTACCGCCCTTCAATTTGGAGGCCACCATCAGGGGCATTTGATGTGTTGATTTCCGATGGATCAGTACAAAGGCACTAGATAGCAGCTGTCTTCAGAACTTCTTTACTGTATACTGCATTTTTTCCCCTACGACCAGCCCTTAGAATAGAACCAAGTGACCACCATCGATCTTCTGCATAAAGGGAAACGATTTTTATGAAAACATCGTCGTGGAGATCCGGCATCTTGGGTGCTCGAGCGGACATAGTGTCGTAAAAAATAATTTTATTCTAGTTTGTAGTTGAGAGGTAATAGACTAAAGAAACATGAATATTATAACTAAGTCACTTGGTTCTATTTGTAGTTGAGAGGTAATAAATAGACTAATAATTTTATTGTTAAGCAATATTTTGGCGGGAAACCATAAGTTAATCCTTTCGTTGTCCCGTAAGTTTTATAACTCAGCCGTGAAGTCATATATATCAGCCATCTACTTCCAGATTATTCCTAGTGATAACTCAGCCATTACTTACTATAAATCAGCCATGACATGAATCGACGAGACCTTTCGTTTTTCCGTAAAACTATAACTCAGCCGGTAAGCAATATTTTGGTGGGAAAGCATAAGTTACCCTAATAATAGACGCGACCTTTCGTTTTCCTATTGTTTTCTCTTTATATTCATATAATTCATTGTATCGTTTCGGTTTCTTCTTCTCCACTCATTGCACCTATAAATATTGCATCTTCGTCGAACAGTTCACCTTCAAATCTCATCTATCATTATATTGCATTTCCTTCGATCGTTGCACATGTAAGTCTCCTCTCCTTTCCCTCTCAATCTATTGCATATGTTCCGATCATTGCACCTATCAGTTGGTGACAGTTGTTTTTATTTTGATAGCCGAGCTATAGACGGAGAGGGTTCCAGCAGACGTGAAAAACGCAAGGCAGAGTGCGTAGACGAAGACAATCAGGCGTCCATCCGCATGGCCGGCTCAGGTTCCAGTAAACGTAAAAGAAATGCAGATTTCGAGCGGGAAGAGGAAGCACTATTAGCCGTGTGTGAAGCTTTTACTCAGACGAGAGTTGCGGCCGAGGCAGAGACAAAAGATAGCTATGCAGCTATTCCGCATATGATGGATGATCATATGCAGAAGAAGGAAGAGAAGACCGCCCTCGAGCATCAAGTGGAACTAATCGACGCTCAAATATCCCAACTGAATCAAATCTTGGGTGGAGAACTTGTCGACTTAGAGACAGAGCATAAGAGGTTTGAGGTTTTGAGAGAGATTGCGGAGGCTGATGTCGAACAGTATTTGGTTCCTCCTCCTCTTGATTGGGAGAAACTAAAAGTTCCTGGTTCCTCCTCCTCTTAATCGGTTTTAAAAACCATCTTCCATTGTACTGTCGTCTCGTCTTCTTTATGAACTCTGAACTTAACTTTTTTTCTTTTGATTTCTTTTTGTAATGTTTAATATTAATAGAATATAATTGGTATTACGATATCTCAGCCATTACGGATTTATAAATCACTATAATTCAGTCGTGACATGAATCACTATAACCGTTTTCCCGTAAGTTTTATATCAGCCGTCAAGTCTTATATATCAGCCATAACTCACAATAACTCAGCCGTCAAGTGACCTTTCGTTTTCCCCGTAAATATTATAACTCAGCCGTGAAGTCATATTTATCAGCCGTAAATGTTTTTTGTGATAACTCAGCCATAACTCACTATAACTCAGCCGTCACATGACCTTTCGTTTTCCTGGAAATATATTTGACTCTCTTTCAACTCACATATGTTTGACTCTCTTTACATCTCACATCGACTTTGCTGAAGAATTGCCATTAAATTGCCATTAAATTTCCATTAAATTCGAATTAATTACATTCAGTTCGGCAATTCGCCAAAATGAAAAAAAATAAAAATAAAAAGCGACAAACGTCCTATCAGCGAACTAGTTCCCATGTGAAGGCTAATCACGAGTCTTCTGATCTCGGCACAAACTGATTCCCATCACTAGCATTCTGGACGGTCCTGTAGTCTCAGAATGGGAGTCGGACCGGATAGATCGGACTCCAACGGTTCTTCCACCACCAGCTTGCTCAGATCAGATCGCAAGATCTGACGATCCCACCTTAAGGCTTCAAGCCTTTCCATCGGCACTTCGGAGCCCTTGGACACCATCTCCTCCAGGAAGGCACATGGACCTTCTATGGCATGGCTTTCGCGGAAGAAATGATCCGTTGATTCCAAGTAGTTGACGTACTGCCTCAGCCTCTCCACGCTAGCTCGGTAGGCCCAGAGGTCCATGATGCGCGGAAAGTCAGACTCTCCCAAAGGTTCGTAATCACCTTCGGGTAAGTTGGGCACCACCATACGGGAGACCTGTTCTTCGCACGAGGCATGCTCAGCAAGTAGTCATGCGCCACTTCGCCAGAAAGAAACCTTCGGCGATGAGCTCATCCAAGACTCGGATAGTCCCTTCCAATCGGCAGAGCCGATAGACTTGCTCGAGTTTAAGACGAAGAGCTTTGATATACGCGCCTAGTCTCTTGCGGCGAGCTTGGTACATCCGGAGTTTCATTTGCAAAGGATCCCCGGATGGCTCGACGACGTTGAAACTCGGAATGAGTTCACCGGATCGAGACGTCTCCGTCTCCTCTTGAGGGGGGGCATTATCCGACTCATTCGGATCAAAACCGCTAGCTCCAGCGGCTGTCCGTTCTTGGGCTTGTTTCAACCATGCAGATCGGGTAGTCACTGGCATCTTTGCTAGTTTCGTTTGAGTTTGGAATGCTCTGAACATTTCCAACCCTTCCCCTATTTATACTAAAACTTGGAACGCAACTCCGATCCTCTTCCACCAATCAGATTGCGGTAGGACTTTCGCTATGTCCCGAGAATGACTCTAAAAGACCGTGCAAACATTCAAACTCAGCCGTAGAGTCATATATCATCCATTTATTTGCTGATTGTTTATGGTGATAACTCAGCCATTACTCACTATAACTCAGTCGTTACATTTACATGACCTTTCGTTTTCCCGTAAATATTATAACTCAGCCGTAAAGCGATATTTTGGCGGGTCACCATAAGTTAACCTAATAATATACGAGAACTTTCGTTTTCCTATAAATATTATAACTCAGTCGTGACATTGAAATAAATCAGTCATTTATTTTTAGATTGTTTCTTGTGATAACTACGCCATCACGGTTTTATTAATCACTATAACTCTTCTGTCACATAATCTATCCGATTACAACAAAAAAAGGTCTTACTTAACAATCATCTTCTACGTTTTTTTACTATTCTCTTGACCATATTAAAGCTTACTCTCTCCGTTTCCGACTCCTTTCGTATCTTTTCTTTCAGCTTCATCTTTATCCAAACGAGCTCTTTCGTAGTCTGAGTAGAAAGGTATAAGATGATAACTGGGTGGGTGGCCGGACGAGAACAAATTATCCCTAATCAAATATCAACAGTTGTTGCTATTCATGTTGTATAAACCGAGCCGATCACTAGCCGCCACTGATACGACGTCGCTACTTGGGAACCAAAAGGGTTGTGCATATTCATCTTTCAACGTTGTAATTTTAGCGTCTTCCACTTTAACCCAAGACTTTCTCAAATTGTTCTCCAAAACCCATAACTAAGCTCCGTTTCTTGATTCCGAATGTTGAGTAACACCTAGCTTTCCTTCATAGTTGACCAAGATGAGACTGCTATCGCATAATAGTACGTCCGGAACAGAGAAAATAGACCAAGTTTCAGTACGCATTCAGAACCAGATCACGTTGTTCTTCCTTGTTAACCAATGCACGAAACCGTATGCTGATACCAGTATAGCTTCTCTCGGGATAAACTCTGATAACTCGAAATCATTCAGTCGCTTCCACGCGAAGGAATCAGAATCGAAGACCTCACAGTTGTGAATATAGAAACCTTCCTTGGTCATCCATGTTCTTGGTTCAGAAACCCTAATGATCTTATACCGATATCGAGTTGCGATCATCAGATATCGAGTTTTAGGGTTTGGTATGATCCGGAACTGCTTTGTCTCAGGTTTACAAACGATGTACTCTGGTATCGTTTTCGCTCTTTTAAACCTATCACTGATACAGATCAAAATCCCATGATGTGTATCACAAGCTTTGATCTTTGCGTTGTTCTGAGGAAGAAACTGAAGCGAGATTTGGGTTTTATCTCATTTTTCTTCTTGTTCTGCTGCAACGCCGGGGACAAAACGAGGCCGATACCTAAACCATTTGTCCTCGTAATGAACAAAATAGCCGAAAACAGTGTTGGCTCTACGGAGATGATGATCGATAAATCTCAACTCGTAACTTTGTTTGTTGCAATCTTTGTTTTGTAGACGGAATCTTGCAATCTCCGTCGCTGAACAATGAGAGAGGATCTCTTGAATCACGTCTTGGTTCAACATCGCGCGTGGCCAGATAAAACCTTTGAGAGGATTGTTTCTTGTGATAACACAACCATAACATATTTATAAATCACTATAACTCATCCGTCACATGCATCGACGCGACTTTTCGTTTTCCCGTAAAACTAGTACAAGTCGTATAAATCAATCGTATGTTTTCAGATTGTTTCTTGTAATAACTCAGCCATATCTTACAATAACTCAGTCGTCACATGAATCGACGAGACCTTTCGTTTTCCTGTAAGTTTTATATCTCAGCTGTCAAGAACCGGTGCCAAAGGATCATAAATTCCAGCTCCAGGTACATAGTTCTTCCTCATGCACGTCAGTCCGTTGTCTCCAATATAAAGAAAAATTCTCGCTTGTGTAGCTTGTTGTGTATTCAATGCACTTCCATCCGGGGACAACATAACACTCTCCAGCCTTAAAGCTTTAATTCTATGAAGCCTAATCTTTTCCTCCTCATCATCCTCAGATTCAGGTTCTATGAAGCCTAATCTTTTCCTCCTCATCATCCTCAGATTCAGGTTCAAGGACATCGTTTTCAGCCATTAACTCGGCTGTCATATCACATATATTGCTGTCAGCAGCGTTGGCACCAGCGTTTGCATCAGCTTTTGCACCAGCTTCGGCTTCTCCCTCATTCAAAACAGGTTCTACAAATTGCAACGACTTCACGGCAGTAGGCTTAGTAGTCTTTCTACCTCTTCTCTTTTGCGGATTATCTCCAACTTTCTTTTCTGCCAACTCTTTGACCTTCTTTGCCGCCAACTCTTTGGCCTTCTTTGCAGCCGCCGCCTCATCTTTGGCCTTCTTTGCCGGAAACTCTGTAGCCTTCTTTGCATCTAATTCTTTGTCCTTCTTTGCATCTTTGGCATTTTTCCACGTGTTCAGCCGTTGATTTGGTTTCGTAGCAGTTGGAGACTTCTCAACAAAATTAAGAGGATCATCTTTATCAAACTCTTTATTCAGATTCCTACTGATCCCAGCCAAACCACTGCCATCTACCTGTATGACATAGCGAACATAATTCAGATAATGATAACTCAACCTAAACATCTTGGAAAATCAGCCATAAAATTAAGATAAATCAGACATTACCGGAAAACTGTTGACAGAGTAGTTTTCTTGCTTTTTTCCTGGAATGACTGGTGGACCTTTTGGTGTCTGTAGATTTTTCCGAAGGTATTCTGGTAACAGGCTCGTTATTTTGAAATTTGAACACGCATCATAAGTGTTTTGGTCAGTTTGCCCAACACCCATGGAAAGCACATGCTCTTTCATCTGTTTGAGTTCACTCTCAACAGATCCAAACCTGGTATCAATCCTTTCTTTCATCCTCTTTTCTATTCTATCTCCAATCTTATTCTCTAGATCCAGAGCAATGTTTTTTTCAAAAGTGTCAAACCTTGAGGTTAAATTAGACACCAACTCAACGATAGTTGCAACCGACCCATCTTCTCCATCATCTTCCTCTTCACTAGCACACTGAAACAAATACATAAACCGTCGTAAACAAGCTAACGAAAGATTACATATAATATAAACACACTATACACCATATCACTTACCTTTATTCCTTTCTTCTTCTTCTTCCTCTTCTGTGCAGCTCCTTCACCAGATTCACCACCCTGACTGTTTGAAACGTCCACCTTCTGGACTGTCTGCTTTTTTGTGGGAGGAGATTCAGACTCAACATCTGTTTTAGCTTCTCGCTTTTTCTTCTTATCACTCCTCTTAACATCCCAAGAACCTTTTACAAACTTACCCTCATGTATGTCTTGGATAAGGCGATCAAGTGCAGGGTCATCTTCTTGACCTGGCCACGTATGAAATAGCTCGCTTACATCATCCTTCATAACAATTTTAGTCAAACGCAGCTGTAACATAAGAGATTATGAAACCCATCAGTAAGTTTTAACTCAACCATCACGAAACAATTAACTCCGCCATCTAAGACCATAAATCAGCCATCAAAGAACCATAACTCAGTCATAACAAAACCATAACTCATCCATAAATAAACCATAACTAAGCCATATAATACCATAAATCAGCCATCATTAAACCATAACTCAGCCATAAAAGAACAATAACTCAGCCACAACTCAGCACTTACTATACTAAATAATAACTCAGTCATAACAGCCGCTAATCACTCAACCACTGCTAAACCATATATCAGCCATCATTTAAATAATAATCAGCCAGTAACTATCAGTCTACCATAACACAATCAAAACCTTACCTCACCAAGCGCTTTGATCTCTTCAGCAATAACCGTTTCCATCGTTGAACGTGTACGGTTTCCACGCCATTGAAGCAACGGTATGGCATCATCTTCAGCTTATGCATTCCCAAACCGATCTCCAAAGCATTTGATGGACTCATATGCCCAAGCCTGTAACATGGGTGTAAACCGACTAAGGGTGTACGATTTCCCCGTAGGCGTCAACATCTTTATGCCATCAACATGGGCTTCAAATGCTGACTGATCCCATGGATAAGTCTTCATTGCTTCATCATCAAAAACTCTTTTGGCACTTTCATATGGAATTCTAGAGTTATGATGCAAACCATAAAGTTCAATGTGTTGAAGAAGCAACAGCCCCAACCATTTACGATGATTAGGGATTTTTCATCCCCGGCACACTTTTAATGCTTCCCTGAGTTCATTTAATGATGGACCTTCCCCACCAGACACTTGCAAAAGTCTGAAGAACGCTTTGTGTTCCTCTTCAAGTTCAACCCGTTCTGTCGGCATTGGGTCTATGTTTAACCCCGTGACATGAGAAAATTCATTCAACCCAAACCTGATAGGTTGACCACCGACCACAAACCAAAGCTCCTTCTTATGTACCCTTAACTGGTTACATAGTAGGAAATGTACAACCTTACCAGACCAGACGAATTGGCTATCAACTAGCTTGGAGATTATTCCAATAGGTACTTTCTTCGTTTAATCCCACGCATCCTGTCTTATTGATTCTCTAATCGTAGGGAAATCTTCCATCCTGAAATTGGTATTAATTTCTCTAAACTCTAGATTAGAGTTTCCTTCAGCATATAGTCTTGGGAGGTAATCTCTTGCTTGTTCTTCAGAAATAATCACCATCAACATCTGATAAATAATATAATTCATAAGTAAATCATAAAATAAATCAGCCATAACATAAAACAAACTCATACACAAAGCATAACATAACTCAGCCACAAATACATAACTCAGATCTAAAGCACAAAATAACTCACTCACCAATACAAAACTCAGCCGTAACTCAGCCACATCAACAAACAAATCAGCCATTGAATCGAATAGATCTAACAAATCAGCCGTAAACCCTAAAAGTAAATCAGCCATCAAATCGAATAGATCTAACAAACCAGCCGTCATTAGAGACGGCGACAATCAGCCGTAAATCATCGATAAAAACTCACATTCAGCCGGAAAACTCGAAACTAAACATTCGACACATATCGGAACGTTTAAACGAAGACGAAGACGACGAAGAGAGAGAGAGCGATGACGAAGAAAGAGAGTGCGACGACGAAGAAAGATAGTGCGACGACGAAGAGAGTGAGTGCGACGACGAATAGAGAGAGAGCGAGCAAATACGACGTTAGATGACGGCGAGAGATTGACGGCGACAGAGTGGACAATGACAGGTGTGACCGGCGACGAGAGACGACGAAGAAGAGTTTTTTTTTTTTTTTATTGGCGGTTTGTAAACAGTGAAAACTGTTCACTTTCCCTCTCTTTGATATAAACAAGAAAAAATAAATGTTGATCTGAAAAAAAACTGCTTAATGATATGTTAAATGATATCTGATGTGTATTTTAATTTGCTGATGTGTACTTTTTTTTTTCTGACTGAAATCGAAAAACAAAATCCAAGGGGTAAATTGTAATTACATCCGAGGCACTAAACATTTGCGTAATTTTCAAAAGATTTATAGTTATGAGTAATAAACCAACTTTTAGATAACATTTAAAAAATTCTTTCTTTATTATATTGGACCTAAACACGAGAATTAAAGATAATAAATGGGTCGAAAAGCTTGTGAATGTTCTTCTCCATAATACATTTCCATCATCTTGTTATGAGAACTATACTGTTATATTATATATATATATATATATATATATTTGCAAGTAAGTACGAACTTTGTGATCATGAAAAGACACTATAGTCATATAAATATATGATTAAATGTGGAGTATAAACTTTGGAGTATTAAATCTAATAGTAGGTAGAGCTGGTGAAAGATTGAAGGCAAGAATTGCACCGGATATATCCGAGGAGATTTTCATATTTACGTACCTAATTAATAATTTGAAACTGATTAGGCGATTCACAAATAAAATAATGTATTGGGGATCATCTATTTGAAATGAACTAAGAATAAACAAAACGAAAAGAGA
>NC_025692.1:21175475-21208849 GCF_000633955.1 Camelina sativa | reverse complement strand
AAAATAATGTATTGGGGATCATCTATTTGAAATGAACTAAGAATAAACAAAACGAAAAGAGAGAAAAGCAAAGAGACACACATGCAAGCACGTGATGAGTGCATGTCTCGCAGAGTCTCACGCCATGCACAACATTTCATCATATCATCTTAATTTGCTTCGTTGACTCCCTCTGTCTCTCTATACCTTTTCCCATCAATACTCCTATCCTACTACATATATCTTTTAAATTTCATGGGCTGATGCCCACTAAGGTAAAATTATCCTCTTTTTTTTTCTTGGCCACTATGGTTTAATTATCTAGCAAGATTTATTTTACATGACTTAGAAATTGTAAGAATTAGATGAATACATGTGTATACACTCAAAAATCTTTCACATATGAAGTGTCGATATACTAGAGATAACCACCCTTTATAAGCAACCTTGCAATATGGCAATGGCTACGGCTAAGATATGTAAACGAATAACATATTGGTTAAGCAAGAGAATGATCTTCTGCTATGTAAGGTAACAATACCCAAGCCATGACGCAAGAACCATGCACATCCTGCTAGACTGTTATGTTGAGTTTATGAAACAACAAGGGTGTTACCAGAGCCGTGCCTATGTGTATTAAAATGAAACATTCGCCTACGGAGGCAGTCAAATGCATATTTTTATTTTATAAGAGTAAAATATGAAAGAATAATAATACTAGATGAAACCATGCATTTATAGTTAATGAGGAATTGTAAAATGGTAGCTAAACTAGAAATATGGAAAATAAGTTAGGATGACTACACACTAATCTCTTCATCTCTTCTTAATTGGAATATACGTAATTTAAGTTTTACATTTTGCTTCCTTCTATTTTTATTATATAAAAACTAATAAAAACAAATGAATAATCAATTGGTAAGTATACAATTCACTATAAATGCATGGTTTCATCCCTTTTTTTTAAATCCCCGCCTAGCACCGATTACGCCCCATAAAATCGCTAGGTCCACCATCTCCGCCTCGATTAATGACTAATCCCCGCCTAGCATCGGTTATCCGATTAAACCGTCTAATCCGATTAATTCCCGCTTAATTTTGTATATACCGATTATTTTTGGATCCAAATATAAATCAAATATATATTTTTTTGTTATTTAAACATTTAAATTAAGAGTTTATGATGTTTTACAATAACTAATGTATAAACTTTTAATTAAAATCATAATTTTTTTCTTAAAATTATGTTTTTATGTGTTTACCGTAGTTTTAAAGACAATACTATAGTTTTATATTGTATTTGATATTTTTCTTTTCGCATAAACAGAATTATACATATATTTAGTACTATATATTTTTAATTTACTATTAATTTAATAAAATAACTCTAAAACTAGTCTCCGATTAATTCCCGTTTAATCTCCGATTTTCTCTTTAGGCGCTAGGCCCAATCCAACCGCCCGACTAACGCCTAGCGATTTTTAAAACAGGGATTTCATCTAGTATTATTATTCTTTCATAATAAACAAAACATAATTTAAAATTTACAAATGATGCACCGATAGTTATTATAGATTAGAATCCAATTAAAATTATAGTTTTGTAATATTTTTGTATTTATTTGTAAGATAATATAATTAGTTTTTTAAGACATATTTTTATTACCGTCTCTAGTCTCTATATCTCTACGCACGGCGGCTCTGAGTGTTACATCCCTATATAAGTAAAAGAGTAGTACACAAGTGTTTTCGGGTCGGGTCAATTTCACAATAATAACCCGAAATTAAGAGAGTCGGATTCGAGTTATAAATACCCGGTGTTCTGAATGGGTTATCGGATTTTCTCAAAAAAAATCATAAATGAGGTTTTCCAAAAAAATTAATCATAAATGAGAATGTCAATAAATTCTTCCAAAAATAAACAATAATAGTTACGATAATATATATATTGTTCCTACAATTTAGGAAACTAACAAATATACATAATTAATGTTTATTTAAAATTTATTATAATTATTAATATCAACAAACCTTAACCCAAAAAAACAAACTGAATATAGCATATAACATAAATAGGAAAACTATATCGTCCAATATAAAATACTACAAGAAACATTCCTAAAAGAATCCTAACTGAATAACAAGATAATTGATTGCACAAATCAGTAACATCTCAATCTTTAGTAAATACTCTCTTTATCCTATCAAACCAAAACTTTTGCGTGATTTACTGAAAACAATTAGAAAATCAAATAAAATATTTTTCCCTAACTTATATAAAAAAAAATATGGTAAAGATTTAACTAGCTGCGCTATCCCGTAGTGCTATAAATATGAGGTCTACATCGGCTGGATTATTAATAGCTTCCTCTTCATTCTTTTTACGGTGCGAACGATTATGGTTGTTCCTCCTGCAATAATCTATTTAAAATCCATTTAAAACAAGCTAGAGGATTAAGTTAAGATCATTCATTCTTGGAGGCAATACACCACTCACTCTCGAGAGACCATTGAAATTGTTTTGCCTGATGCGTTTGTAAGATTATTAGTGATTAAGTTATTTATTTTATCTATATATTTTATTGTGATAAATCATTATTTTCTAAATCAATACGTGTTATTCATGTAGATGTCATTGGTTTAGGTGGTTAACATGAGTGAAATGAAAACACATGTCGTGGAGAACAAAATCAAAAAGAAAATCAAGATCAACAAGATCAAGGTACTAATGAGTTTTTGGTTTACTTTATCAAGTTATTATTCTTATTTCTTTGTTTATAATTACAACAGGTTTAAGAAATTTTTATCGTTGAGGCAACAAGCAAGAAGCAATGGAGCAAAGGAATTAAGTCTGGATGATGAGAATAAGGGAGAATGGCTACACAACAACAACAAAAAACAACTATTGAACTAGAATAAATATTATCTTGAAGAAAATTATACTTAGAGTCTTAGACTATACTGTGTATATATATATTTTTGGTCAAATACTAATTAAGTGACACACAAGTTTTGTTTTAGTGGGTGTTATGGTTTTTGTAAATGAAAATTTTGTAATTCTCATCCTCAGTTTCTATTGTTATATGTCTATTATTCAAGTACAAAAACTAATAATACTATTAAATATTAACCAAATTCAACAATTAGTTTTTGTACAAGAATAATTGGTCATTTTTATTACTTTTTGTATTTGAAGTATTAGTTTTTTAAAATCATATTGTTTAACGAACTTCTAATTTAATTTCTTATATTAAACAATATATGTAAAAAAAATCCAACTATATTATGTACTAAATTACTCAATATACAATACAATGTCAAAGTAATTGTAACAAAATGTCAAATTAATTGTAACAAAATCTATTGTAAAGATGCTTTGATATATACACCCATGGTGGCTCGCGGGTTAGACGGGTTGTGTACTTTTGTGTTTTTTTCCGACATATGTTCTTCACTTGATATTAAATAGAATTGTTAGAATTCACATTACTCTATTAAATAGAATTGATATTAAAGAGAATTGTTATTCTCAATTGACACTAAATATATTATTGTAATATTAAATTACTAAATTACATTTTTAAGTGTTACAACAAATATTACTTATTTTTCTGTCATATTTATTTTAAATATACACGGGTTGATTTACAAAACTCACAATCATATGGTGAGTAAATTATGATTGATATTTCTACGAATACAATTTTTTTTGCGGGTTAGTTCATTATAATTGTTTCTCAGTTTTTTTCTCTTTCATTTTATCAAAACTCATCATCTACTTTTTTTTTCCTTTTATTATTTTATATAATCTCAATACATTTATATACACGTAATTCACTATAACGAAAAAAATATAGAATATTCTATTATGTTAATTCGCGCTCTGTAGCGCGGGTCTGATCCTAGTAACTTACATTTGAACTAATTCAATTCCGGGGGCTTGGATAGATACAGAGAAACCATTGAGACTAGAGGCCCTGATAGATAGCAAATAACCCATTAAGTTTCTTTGTTGGGCCATTAAAAGCCCATTAAGAAGCACCATTATCAAGAAATCCAAAATCTGAAAGGATGTGGCTATGTGGAAGCAGAGGCTGGCGCGTGCCTTATCTGCTTCTCTCTCTTCAGTGGTCTTAAATCTCTCTGTGATCCCACTTGTCATCCTCCTCCACAACATCAAAACCTCCGGACCGAAACCCTTTTATCATTTTTTTGGCTAAAGCTTTCGATGAATACATCAATGGCGTCCTCCTCCCTTTCCCCTGCTACTCAGGTTTTCATTCTTGATCATTCGAATCGAAACGATCGGGAGAATTTTCGAGTTTTAGGGATGATTTAGAGTAATGGGTTTTTAAAAAATTTGTTTTTTTTTTTTGGGGTGCAGCTTGGTTCGAGCAGAAGCGCTTTGATGGCGGCGATGTCGCGTGGGTTGTTCGTGAAGCCAACGAAGACGAATCATCAAATGGTAAGAAAGGAGAAGACTGGATTGAGAATTGCTTGTCAAGCGTCGAGTATTCCAGCAGACAGAGTTCCAGATATGGAAAAGAGAAAGCTTTTGAATCTTCTTCTTGTTGGAGCTCTTTCTCTCCCTACTGGCTATATGCTTGTCCCTTACGGTTCCTTCTTTGTTCCTCCTGGGTGAGTTCACCACTTTTACTCTGTTCCTCTCGATTTGGTTCTTGATTCTTTCTTTTGGAACATTTATTGCATCACTATGCGTCTTTGTTATTATGTTTTGTTTTGGTAAAGTTTACAAATTTTTAGTATATCTTTTGATCATTGACTGCATTAGGTTGAAAATCTAGAGACTCTTTGTATAGTGGTGAAGTTTGAATTTGCTTTTGTATGTTCCTAGCTTTTGGTTCAATCCAGTATGTAGCTATGAATCACTTGATGGCTTCTTTGGTTTTTCTCAGATGTGAGATTTTATAGAGAGTTTCTTTTAATTCGTTGTTTTTTATTCCAATCTCTACGTTTCTTTGAAAAATGTAGTACCGGAGGTGGAGGTGGTGGTACTCCAGCCAAGGATGCACTTGGAAACGATGTACTTGCAACGGAATGGCTTAAGACTCATGGTCCCGGTGACCGAACCCTCACCCAAGGATTAAAGGTAAATAAATAAATCCATTAGTACTATAAGAAGATGAACAAGATATTTAGCTTTCCTTGAAACACTACTTCAAGATCTCAACAAAAGTTCTTGCATCTCAATGTGTGTGGATTTTACGTTCTAGGGAGATCCGACTTACCTAGTTGTGGAGAACGACAAGACTCTAGCGACATACGGTATCAATGCAGTGTGCACTCATCTTGGATGTGTTGTGCCATGGAACAAAGCTGAGAACAAGTTTCTATGTCCTTGCCATGGTTCCCAATACAACGCCCAAGGCAGAGTCGTTAGAGGTCCAGCGCCGTTGGTAAGTCAAAAATGAACCACATTTCTCTCTTTCTGCGTATCTCTAAAGTGAACCTTCTAAACTAAACTTATTTTCATGGAACAGTCGCTAGCGTTGGCTCACGCTGACATAGATGATACTGGGAAGGTTCTTTTTGTTCCATGGGTGGAAACTGACTTCAGGACCGGTGATGCTCCATGGTGGTCTTAAGTTAAGACCCTTCAACAAATCTTCAACAAGAGAAGAAGAAAGATTTGCTCTTTTTGTGTAAGACTTGTTCGGCTGTTCTTATAATGTAAAAGCTGTCTGTAATCATACATTTCTTGGCATTACTCTGTGAATTCTTGCCTCTTATATGAAATAATATGTTCAGTCACTTCCCCAAGTTTCTTGTTTAATTTCACTCTTTCTTTTTTACTCAAACATATTACACTTGTATCAATACTACTGGGAACACAAGACTTGTTCCTCGGCCTCAATACATGACTGAATTTCATTGGCTTTTAGAGTGACTTTGGGTGCAATTTAATGTTTGTTACGATAATGAAATAACTTAATAGTTACAGATACATAAATACTTTACTGTGTAGTTACACAAAAGCCCGTATAGCTCAGTGGTAGAGCGTCAGTCTTGTAAACTGAAGGTCCGTAGTTCGATCCTGCGTGTGGGCACTTTTTTATCCATTGCTTTATTATGTCTTGGCTCAATTTTGCTCACCATTCTCTTTGTTATAATTTGTTTTTTTTTTGTTCATAACACACGGGATGATTAAAGTGAGAATTTGAACATATATCATTAAACCGGGGTATTAATAAATTATTATCTATCGTTGAAAAATCTTATTTTGTATAAATATACTCAAAAGACTTCACATAGTTGGGACAGTATCACATACTGGCTAACCACTCCAAAGTCCAAAGGATTTGGTCTTTTGCAAGCTGTTTGGATAAGTTAAGTTTAAAATATTTAGAACTATGGGAAATTATAGTAGTACCTTGGTTCGAAATTGATGTTTAGGATCTTTGTTTGTTCGGCTATGGAAAACGTTTGTAAATTTATACTTAGACTATTTAATGATAATTATGAATTAACTAAAAATACAATTTTATTGAACCGATCAACTTTTTTACAAGACTTCGATGGTACAAATGCCACAAGGCTCCTTTGAAAGAAGCAACATTTCCTCTCAACCAACAATAAGACAAATCTCTCTCTATCTCTCCTATTTTTGTCCGTATTTACATGTTATTACCTCGAGCTTTTGGCTAAGATTTTTCACCAATTCTCTTAAACATTCTCCTTAGTTTCTGAAACTACCCTCATCGGGTCTCCAAGAGGCCAAGAAAGGACCTCTTTCTCGGCTTCTCGGAGTCTCATCATTCTCTTTTTTCCACATTTTCTTCCTCCACACGCCACCTCCAAAACAAAAACCTCTAATTTTTTTTTTTCAAAAACAAATGGATTCCACGGAGATAAAACGTGTGTTCCAAATGTTCGATAAGGACGGAGACGGAAAGATCACTACAAAGGAGCTCAGCGAGTCATTAAAGAACCTCGGGATCATGATACCCGAAAGCGAGCTAACGCAGATTATCCAAAAGATCGATGTTAATGGTGACGGTTGTGTTGACATTGAAGAGTTTGGAGAGCTTTACAAGACGATAATGGTCGGAGACGAGGACGAGGTAGGAGAAGAAGATATGAAGGAAGCGTTCAACGTGTTTGATCGGAACGGAGACGGGTTTATCACGGTGGAAGAATTGAAAGCGGTTCTATCTTCCTTGGGACTCAAGCAAGGTAAGACCTTGGAGGAATGTAGGAAGATGATAATGCAAGTGGACGTTGACGGTGATGGTAGGGTTAATTACATGGAGTTTAGACAAATGATGAAAAAGGGTCGCTTTTTTAGCTCAGTGAGCTGATATTAACTTTTCACTTTTTTTTTTTTAAGTTTCTTTTGTTTTTAATTTTTGTTAATTTATATAACCATTTGCGGTCTGGAAAGAAGATCATAAACGAAATATATCATTGTTTAGACTTGCAAGATAACATTGTAAAAAACTGTAGATGCGTCTGTTTATAACGTGATGAGTGATGATGCTTTCTTCAACATTAATTTTGTTTATTTTCAGAAATAACGTTTGATACGATAAAACGATTGAGGAGTATGTTACTATGACATTTTTTATTTGAAATTCATATACGACAGGTTGGATTCAATCAATAAGTCTTAGAGTCTGACCGTTTACAGAGGTCTTTATAAAAAATGTTGGAATTGCCATTATTGGACGATACTAATTAGTATTACAATTTTCATATCGAAGTCATGTTTGTTTTCCTCGGGCAAACTCGCTAGTTATGGTGATGAGTCTTTTAAGACAAAGAAATTTCGGTAGAGCCATCCATAATTTGCTATGTTTTGGTGCAAGGTTAACAATACATAGCTATTAGAACACGGGCGAACTTAAGATCACTAAACATGTATTCACACTAAAACAATCCCAAAAAAAAAAAAACAAGATATAGAAAATAAAGCCTCAGTAAGAATCCATAAAGCTTCATAGAAATTGCAGTTTCTGCCAAGGGGTTCTCCCTGAAAACAGGGTCTCAGCTCCACTGCACCTCGCTAATAAGATTAGATCATCATCGGCAACCAATTTAAATCCAAAAAAAACATGACTCTCTTTACTAAAAACATATTTAGTGTTCATGTTTGTTTCAGCAAGTAATGTCAACCGTTACTTGGTTGACATTAACATGTCGTCGTTGGTTAGACAAATAAACTTCAAGACAATTTAAGAGAGGGAATACTCAGACAGCCAAGGGTAGTTTCTTCAAATTCTGGGTGAAGAGCCCAGATCTGAAACTCTAGTCCACGAAATATTCGTTTCGTCACCAAATCCCCACCTCTTTACATATTTAATTTACTTATTAACCACTAAATTGAGAATAGTTCACCGTTACATGGTCCATAGACAATATTTAGATTCTCCAATCTCCATAGTAAATGAACGGTTAGACCAATGGAATTTCCCGATAGCATAGAATTGAAACTAAGATCACTAAAACATGTAGTAACAATAAAACAAAACCCAAAACAAAAGGATTTTAGAAGAAAAAAAGCCTCAGTAAGAATCCATATAGCTTCATAGAAATTACAGTTTCTGCCAAGGGGTTCTCCCTGAAAACAGGGTCTCAGCTCCACTGCACCTCGCTAATTAGATTATATCATCATAGGCAAACAATATATAAAGAACATAAAAGAAAAACAAACATAAAGAGCTCAGATTAATATACAGCTTCTTCTATCAAGAATTTTCTGAAGCAGAACTGGCGTAAAGCTGTTCGATTTAATCATCAGTGCTCTCTCCAAAACCAAACAACAAACACAAATCAATACAAAACACGTTTTAGAGGCTCATATTAAGAAATTCAACCATTGTTTACCGTATGTACTTCATAGACCAAAATCTCAGAAGCGCGGATAATTTTGTAATCATAGCCCCCCACAATAACAACTAATCAATCAAACAAATAACGAATCAAAATTATATATATAGACATTGCTTTGACACAGTTAAGCCGGATTCAAAAAAACAAGACAGAACTGCAACACGAATGACATCAATCTAGCAGGAGCTTTGGGGCTTATGTCTTCATGTAATTATATTACTCAGAGTAGCCCGGGGGCTCCTGCTAATCGCTATAATAATAAATCAATAAACCTAAATCTAAGTAAATAAAAAAACACTGAAGAACCCTAATTTACAATTCGATCGTGTGAGTGTGAGGTTGTGAATGATTTGATTAGGATTCATTCAACGCGGCTGTTATATAGAGGTTTCAGTTTCAAAACCCTTAGCCCTAAAACACCGTCTCCTAAAAGTCGAAATTACCCCCCCGGCTAATTGACTTTCCTTTTAGTTGCTGTCGGTTCGGTTTAATGTTAAAAGTATTTGGGCTTTATACAAAAGCCCAGACTCAAATTTGAAAAGCCGAGCGGTGGTCCGTTTACCAAAATGTCGCAACTATCCCCGCTAATATTATTGGCCTTATTCGTAATCGGTACAATGTTAACCGGCTTGGTTATATTTTTTTTACCCGTTTGATATTTTTAACTCCGAAACCCTAAATACCTCGAACGCTCTCTCGCCGGCGACGAAATTATGGTGACAACCACCGATCATGTCTCTCTTGCATTCCTCGCTCCAAGGTTTTTTTTTACTCATTTTTCTCTTTTCAAATTTATCTTTTATTCCGTTTTGGATTTTCCTTCGATCGATGATGATATATACAGTTGATTTTTATGTTTTTACTTGCCTTTTTTTTTCCTTCTAAATACAGTACAATATGGATTCTTCGATTTTGGAATGAACTAATTCGATACTTGTTGATCTTAATAAATACTTATATTATTAAAAACTGTGTGTTTGTACTTTCGTGATCACTAAATTTATAAAGCAAGGTTGATCAGAGTCCACATCTAAAGAGACAGTTGAAACAACCAATAGTGTGTTTCTCCAACTTTGGTTCATTCCCAAAATCAAGATTGACGATAATGTCCAGTTTGCAAAGAAAGATTGTCGTTCCTCTTCTAGGTGATAATAAGCTATTGACAATATTGAAGAACTCATCATCATCATCATCATTATTCAACAATAAATTTGTTCATGACCCGAGCCTAACAAAGCATGTGAGAGCATCTGAAGATGAAAACTCGATCCCAGCTGGAACAGCAAAAGAATTGCTTAAGGCTTTTCATGGTATATCGCCGCTTAATGTCCATCATACCTCATTTCTCGACTTCTAACAAAATTATGGGAATGATTCTGTTGGAAAGCGAATTTTCCCCATTGGTTCGACTCAATGGACGGCTAAAGATGTACTATATGATGGTGGTGGGGTTTAGCTTCATGGAGCCTTGTTCACAGTTTATTGTGCGTAATAGCAGGAAGCTATTGTCTGGTTCGCTTAATCATTTTGCCAGTGTCACATTCAATGTGGCCGGGTTCAAGAACGTGGCTCCACTGCTTGTTCATTCTTTTGAAAGAATTCTTTGTTTTTTATTGTAAGCTAAAAATTTGCGAATTCTGTTTGTTCACTATTTTTTATGGATGACGTACGTACTTCTTCCTAGTTTAAAAAAAAAAAAATTATAACATATTTCTGTTTAAAAAAAAAAAGAAAATTCCTATATATTGATTATATCATATCTTAATGGGAAGGAAAAAAACAAGAAGATGATAAAAATATAAAAAGAGAAAATAATATGATATGCCATCTTGTCAAAGTTACGTTAACCTATAGACGAAATTATGCAGGGTTTGGCGGCGACCACTGACCGTGGCACTCTTACCCATCTAGCTTTCAGGGTCTTCTTTTACTCTCTCTCTCTCTCGTTAAATCTCCCTGCGTTTTCGTTTTCGTTGATTTTGTTTTCTCGCCCCTTCTTCATAGGATTCTTCGATTTACTATGGATCTATATGTTGATTGTCCTTCTTTGAAAAAAAAAACTTTTAATCGTCTATTTAATAGGAATTCGAACTCAATCTTCGCACATTGGCTACCGAATCCATGTGGTTTCGATTTATTCCTAGTACAGGGAATGAACTTTAATTCACCTTGGGGTCTATTTTGCGTTATCGTACATCACTAGTTATTTCACCTAGAAATTCCTCTTTGCTATTTGTATCATGTGATTCTTTGTTTATATTCAGTTAATTTTTGGGTTTTATGTTAATTTCTTGAAAATTTTGTAGAGTGCTCTTAGAGAATAATCCTTGCTATGACAATTAATAGTGTTTCATATACATAGATTGATAGGTCCATGTATTTGTGTGGTCATAATATAATTTCATAACGCAGGAGTCAGAGCCCATATCTCAAGAAATACGTGAAACCTACAAGAGTTTATTTCTCCAATTTTGGTCCATTCCCCAAATTAAGCTCAAGTCGTCCACAAAGACAGATTGTTCTTCTTTTAGGTATGCTATGTTATCATATTACTGATGAATCTTGATTTTAAAAACTTGTATAACTCTTCACCTTGAAAACTAATTCCCCAAATCTACAGCAAATGCGCATGTGGACTTTGCATCATCATCCAACCAGCTCTTAGGTCATGGTTTGCCACCATTGGCTGATCTTGGTGCGAGAAGAAACCCGAGACCAAGAAAGCCTGTGCCTGTGAAAGCATATTATAGAGATGAGAACATTTCAAGATTCAGATTACCAAAAACCGAAGAAAGACCTGAATGGTTTTGGATGATCATGGCTTGTGTACCTTATTTGATATCCCTAAAAATGTCTGAAATTGGTTTTTACATGAAACCTTTCCTTCAGCAGCACGGCGGCGCCCTTGGAGAAACGATCATAAAATTGATCCCAGGAGCAGCTAAAAACTTGCAATACAATTTCTTCATGGTGTATTGCGTCTTAGGGTTCGCGTGGGTGGTGAAGAACAGAAACTTGCCATACTACTTTAGGTATCATATGATTATGGGAATTCTTGTGGAAACAGCAATGCAGATCATATGGCGCACGAGCGAGTTCTCCCCGTTGATCAACTTCAATGGACGGTTGGCCATACGTTATCATATGGTGGTAGGGTTTAGCTTCCTTTGTGTTCTTCTTGAGTGTTTGCGATGCGCATTGGCTGGAGCCTATCCTCAGATTCCAATCCTTAGTGATGCTGCTTACATTACATCCACACGCGGTTAAATTTGGCAGATTGGCCCGAGCCTTTGAGATTTCTCAAGCATAAACCAAGACGTTCCTACTTGATAGTAGATAGTAGAAGATACTAGTAAACTATTACTTCTAGACATTTTCACGTTTGGTTTTATATGGTTTTATTATTGTTTCATATAATGACCCTCTCTAATTTTAAAGCCTCTTCGTTAAAAACAGGCCTAGTTTTGGGATAGATGGGTTTTATTGAAAGCCCAATAAGGTGGAGTATCACTTAAACCGACCTAAATTAAAAAAATAGCCACCTTTGTCAGAATCAGGTGGCTTCATATTTCTTGCACGTAAAGTTTACTCTCTACTCCTCGCCGATTTTTTTTTTTCTTCTGATTTTTGATTATTTTTTAAAAAATATATCGAAACCCTAAAGCTCCGAAGGTTCTCGCCGGAGGAAAAAAAAATATGCAGGGTTTAGCGGCGACTACCACCAACCGTGGCTCTCTCACCTTCCTCGCTCCCAGGTTACTTAATCAACTCATGATTCCGTTAATGCTTTTCGATCTCTCTGCGTTTTTTTTTGGTTCTTCTCCCTTCTCCGATTTTGGAGTTCCTCGTTCCTTTGATGATTTGTGTTGCATCGTTTAATTTTTCGCTCTGCACTGTTTGAATCGTCAATTCCAATGAAAATTCGAATTAATTTCCCTACGAAGTCTTGAGATTTCGATTTGTTATGCTGGTGGATGATCAATTTGGGATTGGGCTTTGTAATATTAAACTTTGAGTGTTTTTATGTGTTGTAGTTTCTTGCATATGCCTGCTTTCACATAGATTTGATGTTGTGCTTACCTTTTCGTGATCATCATGATGTCTAAACCAGGAACCATAGTCCAATTTTGAAGAATGTTGTGAATCCAAGGGTGATCTTCCCCAATGTTGATTCATCTGCAAAGTTAAGATTTTCAGCAAGCTCAATTTCACAGAAATGTCCCCGAGAGATTGCTCCTCTTAAAGGTATTAATTTGGATTCAAGTTGAGTCTTTTTCATCATGTATGAATATGATGAGCTCCTCTTACAAAACCCACAAGACAGGGTAGCTTAACTTGTCCTGTATCATTGCTTTGAGGCTTTTGGCAGCTAATTGCTGTGCTCTTTGTGATTCAACTGATCTCGGATGTTAAATTCCTGCAGCAACTGCGTCTTTGGACTTTGCAGCAGCAGCAGCAACATCATCGAACCAGCTATTTGCTCATGGCTTGCCATCATTAGCTCCTGGTTTGAGAAGGCAACGGAGACCAATAGAGCCTGCAAGAGTGGCCAAAGATGATTTCTTTAAAATCAAACTGCCTAGAATTGCAGAGAGACCTGAATGGTGGTGGAGGACATTGGCTTGTGTTCCTTATTTGATATCCCTCCAAATATCTGATGTTGGGTTCTACCTCCAACCGTTTCTTGAAAAGTATGACACCATTGGAGACATGATATTTTTCATCCCGGGAGCTATAAACAGATGGCCGACCTGGTTCTTCATGGTCTACTGCTACTTGGGTTATATGTGGGTGGTGAAGAACAAAGAGCTGCCTCATTACTTGAGGTTTCACATGATGATGGGTATGCTTCTTGAAACAGCTCTTCAGGTCATATGGTGCACGAGCAATTTCTTCCCGCTGATTCATTTCAAAGGAAAGTTTGGGATGTATTATTGGATGGTCGTCGGATTCACCTACATATGTCTGCTTCTTGAATGCATACGGTGCGCTCTTGCTGGTGTCTATGCTCAGATTCCTTTCATGACCGATGCTGCTTCCATTCACACCCTCTTCAACTTGGGAGGTTTTCAGAGACCACTCAGGTGAGAAAGGTGAAAAGCTGGTCCTTTTGGTGTTACATACTTGGAATAGGAACAAGTCTTATTCTTTTTCTCCATAGAAGGTTTTTGTGTCTTATCGAGTCAGTCTTATGTGAAATCATTTAGCTTAGTGTCAGTGTCCATGTGTAAAACAGAACTCTCTTACGAGAGTAGCTTGAATCAATGATTTTACAGCAGAATAATCTTGTGGTTGGACTTGTCCGTGATTTTAATGTATGTCTAGTTTGGTTAATCTAGAAATCTTATTAGTTAAAAGTTACAAGAAAGCTGGAATATGCAGATACAAATTCAGCTCTATCTTAATGAATTCACAGGTTTGGTTGGTTTACAAATTTAAGTAGGCTTTTTGTTCTTGTTTCTTCAATCCTAAGCCTATTATTAGAAAAATTGGTACATCATAACACATAAAAGCCTTAAGGTCCACCGGTTTAATTACATTGAAATTTTTGGGTTAAGTGGGCTCCATGTTTCCCACAGAACTTTAATTGGTACCACGTCTCTGCAACATGGTACCAACCAAATCATAAAGTCGTGATTACATTCCATCTTCTTAACAAAGTCTTCCTTAGTCTTTAGACCCTCTTGACTGGTTCTAAGCACACAGCTCGACAATGCCTATTTAGTATTTTTTCGCATTCGTTTTCAGACAGCTCTTAAAAGGTCTATCTAGCTTAAAGTCAATCATTTAAACCACCATAATGTTCCTCTGTCCATTTTCAAGAAATTAAGAAAACAAACCCTTTTTCTCTGATTTCTTGATCGTCGCCATGAACGATCTGATCTCAAGCTCATTCAAGAGATACACAGACTTGAACCATCAAGTCCAACTCGATGACATCGAATCTCAAAATGCTTCTCTCGATTCAGGCAACCTCGATGAGTTCTTCGGATATGTCGAGAGTGTTAAAGAAGACATGAAAGCTGTCGATGAGATTCATAAGCGTCTCCAAGACGCTAACGAAGAGTCCAAGACCGTACATGATTCCAAGGCTGTTAAAAAGCTTCGCGCTCGTATGGATTCGAGTGTAACAGAGGTCTTGAAACGTGTCAAGATGATAAAGTCAAAGCTTGTGGCTTTGGAGAAATCTAATGCTGCACAGAGGAAAGTCTCTGGCTGTGGTCCTGGATCGTCTGCTGATCGCACCAGAACATCTGTCGTTAGTGGATTGGGGAAGAAGCTTAAAGACATGATGGATGATTTTCAGAGACTACGTACCAAAATGGCTTCTGAGTATAAAGAAACAGTCGAGAGACGGTAAGTTTTATATGATCTTACTTCTCTTTCTCTCATTTGGGTAGTACCTCTGAATCAACAAAGATCAAATCTTTTTACAAAAAGTGTTGAACTGTTCAAACTAAGAGATGGTAAAGTTTTGTGTGTTTCGGTTGAATCTTTGAAGGTACTTCACTGTAACGGGGCAAAAAGCAGATGAAGAGACGGTCGAGAAGCTAATATCAAGCGGAGAGAGCGAACGCTTTCTCCAAAAAGCAATACAAGAGCAAGGTCGTGGACAGATCATGGACACATTATCAGAGATTCAAGAACGACACGACACGGTTAAGGAGATAGAACGGAGTTTGTTAGAGCTGCACCAAGTGTTCCTCGACATGGCTGCTCTTGTGGAAGCTCAAGGGAATATGCTCAATGACATCGAATCAAATGTCTCAAAGGCGAGCTCTTTTGTCATGAGAGGGACTGATCAATTGCAAGGAGCTAAAGTACTTCAGAAGAACTCGAGAAAATGGACTTGTATCGCCATTATTCTCGCTATCGTACTTGTTATTGTGATTCTTTTCCCTATCCTCTTTACAACTGTACTTAAACCTTGATTTCAAAAAGGAAACACATTGTTTTCTTCAAACTCTTTTTTGTTAGATCCCTTTCAATTTCTTGTGTTGAATCCAGAGCTGAAGCAAGAGTTCAATTTTGAAGCTCTATCTACATATTCTTGCTATTGTAATTGCTTTTTATCGAAAAAATTTCGGCGATCTGGATCGTTTTGTATAACTTTATATGGAAACTTATGACCTATGAGTAGAACTAAAACACAATGAATGTACAATTTTTTTTAGCTTGAATCATTACCTCTCTCATGTACATTGTTTTCTTCTGAACTCATCAGATAAAAGTGTTTGAACAAGCTCCCTTAATCTCTCAGCACCAGGGCCTGGTTTCAAAACTGAGTCATCCCCTCGAACAGAGCACGGATCAGCGCCGTTATCCGAGCTACCAATGCACCAAGCTCCTAAGGAAAACCGGTGAGTGCGGCCTAAGAGCTCTCTATCGATCTTGTCTAATACAGGATCGTTCTTGTGGAACTTTCGAGCAAAAGAGGCGTTGCTTTTGACCATGTTTTCGAAATCCTTCATTGATAGAGAATTCGGGTGTTGCTTTGGAGGATAGTCCCAAGCTATGTAGTGCAGGTCATGCCCTATCGCAGTGCTCTTGAACTCTTCGGTGTTGCATATGAGTGTGTGGAAATATCCTTCTGGAGAGGATACAAAATTTGCGTAGTACATTAAGATTATCCTTGGGAAATTATCCCATCCTAAGATTGAGTATTCAAGAAAAGACCGGCTCAGAACTACCCACGCTGAGCCTGCAAGATTAAAGACAAGACAGATAAATAAATAAACCATCTCTCTCGTTCATCCAGTAGACCTGCTTATGTAATGTAGAGTTGAAGATGCTAGCTAACCTGTGAACAGCTTGAAAGATGTAGGAATTGAACGGTGTTGAGTAGTCCAAGCAATTTCAGTTTTCTTCGATAGGTATAAGCCAGGATCAACAATGATTGATTTGGCCCTCTGGTTCCTACAAAAAAATAACCATATCTTATTTTTCTATTTCAGGAATAATGATTCAGTAGTTATTACAGCAGTTTCTACTTACAGTTTCCACCCGGTAAGCTTCATATGTTCAATGAAATTGACACTCCTAGACAAATTTGAGAAGACATACAACAAATCTGCAAGAAAGCACACCAATACTATATCAAAGACCAAAACAGCAAAATCACTAATTTAGGACAAAAAGCATTTGAGTTAACTAACTAACCATCTTGTGTAACGAGAGGATAATCCGAGGCGCTAAGGTTGATGAACCAATCCCAATCCAAGCTTTCTTTAAGCAAAATCGCCACGGCCTGAAGCGTACAAGCAATCATTGTAGGGCCTTTATAAGTAACCAGATTAGACTGAGACATAACACGAACGTTCTCGACTTCACGAAAAGTCAGATCACTCTTCACAGACATTGCTAGCTCAAGCCTTTCCTTAGGGGGAGCTTCAAGATCCAAATGCAGAACATACTGATTTCTTGGATGATACACAGCTTGCAAAGTCCTCATCATCCTATGACTATCACCTTTCGTCCCCGAGATCAGATAAGCTAACCTAGGAACCTCTGAAGAATTCGAATCCCCCCTTGTCGGATTCAAAGACTTTCTAAAATGTGATTCTACAAAGTAATCATTTGATTCTTCAGAGACATTATCAAAAGACAATGATGGCTCCTCCTCCACAAAAGAACTGTCGAACTGACCATAAAGAACATACATTAAGAGAGTAACCGACAAAACCAAGCTAGCTAGAAACGGGAACATCCATTTCCTATATCTGAATACCCTAAACCCTGAATGTAAACTAAAGTGTCTCTTCACCCTCGTTAATGGGTCTCTGATCCAAATCAGCTTCCTATACACTTTCTTCATTCCCCTCACCAGAACACACAGAAGCTTTGCCTATCTTAAACTTGATTTCAGACAAGGAGATCAAATCAAAAGTCTTAATCTTTTGTACAAATAAAGACACTAAAGAGTTGATAGAAAATTACCAGAATTTTCGGAAACCGGACCCAATAGAGATATTGCAGCAAAGTTTCAGAATTTGGGCAACTCCAACGAAAGTGACAAAACCAAAATAGCTAATTAATAGAAGACGAAAGTTGATAAGAACACCAACAACCAATGCACCAACCGAATAAAAAGAAAAGGTTTTTTACTACTGCTGTTTATCGCTTTTGGCATGGCAGCGATAAAAAAGCTTGTTTAGTCCTAAGCTGAGGTCAGATCTAATGACTTTAAACCAGAGTTTCAAGATCAGAACAATCAACTATGCTTAAAGTTTAAGTCTTGTATCCTTTTAATAGAAACATAACAAGACAAGTCCTTTGGACTAAGACAGATGCTGCTGCAGATCAAATTAGGGCGAAAGCATCAGAGTTCTCAAAGGTTTTTTTTTTGCAGACAAAGACAAAGACAAAGATGAGGGAGACAGAAGAGGAGAAAGATTTCAATTTCTTCGAGAAAAGAAACTGATTTGTGAATTAGATTCGGAACTGTCGGAAGAGAGAAAATGAGAAACCGAAGCGTTGGTAACAGAGACGAAGAATCAAAAAAGTGATTAGTTTTAAAATTCAGTGTTTTCCGTAGAGAGATGAATGATAGCTTAAATTGTTGGCAATATCAATCTGATTATATTAATTATCATGTCTTTCCCTTTTAATTATGGGATTAGCTTAATCTTGGATCTTTAATGTAAACGTTGAATCAGAAAGCGCGTGATCGTACACTCGCTTGAAACTATCGCCGTGTTTAGTAGCCTGGCCGGTGGATTTGTTTGAGAATAGCACAAGCACACGACCGCACACGAGAGTGGCCAACGTTAAAAGAGAATCTTGAAGAAGTACTGAACTTTTTCACTTTAAAAGTCTTGAAACTGAATATATTTGATTAGGGAGATAATAATTAACGTTTATAGAAACTTTGAATAAAAAGTCATATACAGTACCAAAGTTGGAACTGTGGAACTTGGAAATCATGTCAACTGCTCTGCTAATCTTGACTTAGGTCAGAAGACGGTCCAGCATTAAACCCCTGAGATATGTTTTGTCTATAAGACTGAAAGTTACATCATTTGTTCGTTGATTGAGCTAAGGCCATGGTGTTTCTGCCTATTGCATTGGGAGAATCGGGGTGAATCAATTTATGGGGAGGCTCAAGTGTTGTTGCTGGTTGAAGTAGCTCGAATTTACAACAAACGTTCATGGCTGACTTGGTCTTATTGACAACATCTGAACACTCATGAATTGCTGCTGCCGGTAGTACATCATTGGAGCTAGACTTAGGGATAGATAGGGGGTTAGGATGCAAATATGTATCATGGACTTGCTGCAATTCACCTACTCATAAGGCTAAACCACAATCTTAAAAACTCATTAGAGGATAGTAGATTTCCTGATAACTGTATGATGATAACTAAGTATAATCATTGGAGGGACACTGAAACAGAGTCAAGCTGGATTGTGGATGCATCATTTTTCAAGTAAACATGGTAAACCACAGTCTGAGACAAGTACGCTCAGGTCATCTTTTTCAAGTAGAACATCATCTTCGATGATTCAAAGACCTTATGTAATGTGATTCTACAAAAGTAATCATTTGATTCTTCTTAGCTTAAAGCTGTAACATTTATCTAAGGACAACTGATCCACACTACATAAGAAGAAGTGAACATCAATTGTCTCTGGAAACTTGTTTCTGCACCCTCCCTCTTGTGTCTTTGATCCAAACCAGCTTTCTATGCATTTTCCACATTCCCTAAAACCCTATTACCATTGATTCAGACAAGTGCAAACAATTTCAGACTGAAGATTCAAAATTGTCTTTATAATTAACACCTAACCGACATTATAGTTGTGATCTTTTGTTTTTGTACATTGCTAAGAGATTGGCCAAAACCAGTTTGAGGGTTGACAAAAAATTCGAAAAAAACTCAAGAGTCTCCAAACTGAAAAGGGGACCAAATTGAGATTTTGCTGCAAACCTGTAGGATAAACTAGAGGAGCATAAGAGTTGTAAAGGGGAACACACACATTAGACAACGAACGAACATCAAATTAAAGCCTGCAACAACAGAGATATATCTAGTGTTTGATCATCAGAAAATTGAAGGAAAAAAAAAAAATTTGGACCATTTCTCGATTTGTGCGTGTCATCCTTGCGCAGGGGCCATGCTAATCTTCTCTGTATCGTTCCAATTTTATCGGATGTCCCCGAAGGGACAATCATACACTCCACTCTAACCTTAGACCATGAGCATTGGTTGGGACAAAAACTTGGTCCCTCAAATATTTTAATCTTATTTTCAGAGTTTCTTAATTTTGGTATGAGCATTGGTGTCCCTCCTTATGTGAGGCTTTCATGAGATGAAAGCTGAGGAAACTCATAAACAACAAACAAGTAAAATGTTAGACTCGGTTTAACAAGACAGAATACGGATACGCATGAACAAAGTAGTAATGAGTTTAATGTGGTTGCCTTACCATGTCGACTCGCTTGCTATCACTTACGAAATCCGACCAAAGCAACAAACTTTTAGTTTGCAATCTGCATTCGAAAAAAAAATTGGAACCAACATTACTTGTGGTCATAAAATCAGAAACTAAAAGCAGAACCATAATAAATCCAAACCCTTAATCGAACCCCAATAAACTAAATCGAAACCCTAAAACTAAATCGAATCCCTAAATCGAATCCCTAAATCGTAACCCTAAATCGAAATCAAAAACATATTTTGAAACCCTAAATCGAAATTAAAATCAGAGGGAATTTGTACATAAACACACATACTCAACAATCGAATCAGAACTGAGAGACAAATCGATAGAATCACATAAACAAATCCCTTAAAACCCAAAAAGATAATACATCAAATAAACTCTACCTTGAGGCCGTCGGAAACGAAGCACGAACACAGACCTCTATCTATTGGAACCGGCGAGAGCAAAGTGACGGCAGATTTCTCTATGCTTCAGGCAATTGTCTAGGAAAACACTTGGTCGGAATCAAATCGCCGTCCAAAGAAAGAGAGGATAAAGAAAGAGAGACGGAGATAAAAAAATGAGTCGAACCCTCGATACATTTGGTCGAACCCTACAAAAAAACATCACCAAATAAGACGGCGCCACGTGTAATGGAGGACGGCCGAATTACGTCCCATATTTAGAGACGTTTCTTAGATATTAACATGATTTTGATTTAAATTTGGCGTTTTTATTATGTGGGACGGTGCATTAGGACGCCAATGCACTTGGTCTTATTTAAACACAGGTTTTGTCTTTTCAACTGAGCGATGTGGGATTCTTGATATAGTTAACAGCTTTAATGGGCCTTTTCTGATTGTTTTTAGGCCCATCAACATTGCTTTCTGAGGTCACGATCCGTCGGATGACGTACAGGTAAGCAATATCAACGGTGAAAAATAGAACTCAAATTTTGGCTGTGACTTAGCGAAATTAACAATTTTATCCCCAGAGACGTTAACAGTAAATAACGTCAGTTATATGTTTTGTTACCAGAAAAGAAAGAAAATACCCCAAATTCAAAACCATCAAATCCCTAAATCAACCAAACCCAGACTGTGTCAGCTTAGAACACAATCCGATAATCAATCCTTCTCTCCGTCTTCATCTCTCAGCTCTCTCTCTCTCTCTCTCTCTCTCAGTTTTTTTTTAACCCATTTACGCTATCTCTCTCGTGGTTTTGTCAGCTCTGTTTTTTTTTCTTCTCACAAATCCTTCGATATCCCTCTGAGTCACATTTCAATGTTACACAAAACTGGGTATTGTAAAAAGGAGAATCTTTTATGAATACTAGATTGAGCTTTCACTGAAAAGGATTGAAATTGACTACACGATGGAGAAGAGGAAAGCTTTCTTCATCTGCAATTTTCGTTTTGGTTTCTACACTTTTGAATAGATCTTTGACTTAACAGTTGATCAACCTTTCTGAATCCTAAGGAGACTACACAAGATGGGCATTCCAAAAAAGACAACTTTTTCAGACTAGTAGAGTGAACTATTTAGTATCATAACAATGGTATCACTCTTTGCTTGTTCAATACTAAACCAAATCTGAGAGAGTTTTTGGTAGAAAAGAAAAACTTGGAAAACATGTCAAACTGTCAAGAATCGTTTTACCTAGGCTGCTTCTGCTGATCTCCACCTTGTTCAGAAGACGCAGGATCGTCAACCTCCTGAGACTGCTGCTGATCTCGTTCAGAAGACGCAGCGCCGTCAACCTGATCTCCACCTTGTTCAGAAGACGCAGGACCGTCAACCTCCTCAGACAGCGTTGGCTGTTGCGCTTGATTATGAAGTTGCACCATACGATGCACCTCAGCCAGTGGTGCTCTCACATATACAGCATCTATGTACACGAAATTGCGTTGTTGTGGGTTTAGAGGGTTCCGAACTATAACAAACGTTCTTCGCTGTCCATCTGGTTTCATTGTAGTAAACACATCTTCACTTCTGAATTGCCCCAATCTCAGGTTCTGCTGGTTAGCCTCTGGATGTTGATATGGGTGCATTACTGGATCCTGTCTTGGCCTCATTCCCCTACTGATCAATCTTTGTTCAATTACATAGCCACTATCCCTCGCAGCCAGCACTGGAGACATGATTGGCCCCATTGACAATGGGCAGTCCAGCTGTTTAAATACATGCCATGGCATAAACTTCTGAATCCCCATGGAATCCTGTTGATATGTGATCTGAACCCTCCATATTTCAGGTGCAGGCCCTCGATTAAACATCTGAGTTTGCATTGGGACTACATTGGGAAACTGGTAAGCCATCGGATGCTGCTGATAGGTGTTATGAGGTCCCCATGGTGCAGGTGCAAGCCCTGGATTAAACATCTGAGTTTGCATTGGGACTACATTGGGAAACTGGTAAGCCATCGGATGCTGCTGATAGGTGTTATGAGGTCCCCATGGTGCAGGTGCAAGCCCTGGATTTAACATCTGAGTTTGCATTGGGAAAACATTGGGAAACTGGTTAGCCATCGGATGCTGATGATATGTGTTCTGTGGTCCCCATGGTGCAGGTGCAAGCCCTGGATTAAACATCTGAGTTTGCATTGGAACTACATTTGAAATCTGGTTAGCCATCGGATGCTGATGATATGTGTTCTGTGGTCCCCATGGTGCAGGTGCAAGCCCTGGATTAAACATCTGAGTTTGCATTGGGACTACATTGGGAAACTGGTTAGCCATCGGATGCTGCTGCATACCAAGAGGTTGCCTGAAATTGTTCTGATAACTTGCATGCAATGCTGATCCACGGTATGGTCTTGTGTGTTGTTGATGTGGGTTCATCGCTTGACCACTCCTAGCAATCTGATCAACCCTTGGATTCTGATGTGAAGGCTGAGTAACAAGACTACTGAATCCAACATTTTCATAGACAGAACGATGACGCTGAGTACCTAATCCAACAATTTCTTCAGGAGGCTGAGTAACAAGACTACTGGTTTCTTCATCGCTCTGCATTTGTAACCAAGATTCCACATTTAAGCATCTATCTTACATACTTGTATATCAAGTAAACTCGAAATCTACGCAATTCGTATTTACCTTGGACTCATATTCTTCGTCATCACCATCACTGCGATCATCTTCTTCAGCTACCATTGTTGTCTCGGCAGTTTCACTACTTTCACCGTTTCTTGAAGAAGGAGACGAATCTGTTTTCATGTTGGCTTCAGAGTTTTCCACTTGTGATTCCTGAGCGGCACCATCATCATAAAGCTCCGGATTCGAGCCTTCTTGAAGATTCATATCTTCCATCTTGGGATCATCACCATCATTGCGATCGTCGTCTTCTTTATCTGCCATCGTTGTCTCGCCAGTTTCACAACCGTCACGGTTTCTTGAAGAAGAAGCATCTGTTTTATTGCTGGCTTCAGTAATGGCGGAACAAGAAGCAGGCGCAACAGAGACAACTTGAGTAGAATCTTCAGACTCCTTCACTCTTTCTTCTCGAAGATTCAAAGCTTCCATCTTGGGATCATCTTGATCGATAAACTCAGACATGTCGCAAGAGAAGCAGAGGAATTAGCGAAGATAGTAAATGTAAAAAATTTAACAAAGCATTTTAGTATTTAAAGCCCGACTCCTCTCTCTCCACTTGCGTTTCTACGTGTGTAAAAAGTACAAATTACAATTACATAAAACCGGATCCGTTTGGTTCGGTTAAGTCCGGTTTATCGGACCTCACTTTAATTGGTAATTGTAAAGTTTTCAAACAATTACAAAACTTCACAGCTTATAATATAAACTTTAAGGATTACAAACACAGAACAGAACTAAGTTTTACAAACTTTTCAAGTACAAACAAATGCAAAGAATCTTGTAAACAGACCATGTTTACAATAGAAGGAACATTTCAAAGAACAAAGGTTACACAGCTGGAAACTGAAACTCCCCACCAATTGAAAGCAAGCACAATAATCTTCTTCTCTTCTAGAGCCAATTCACAAACAACCAGGAAACACAAAAAGTCTCTCTTTCTTTTTGCTGCAGAATCAACTTAAAGCTCATATCCTAAGGTTGTGACTCTTTTTATGTCTTTTCTTTAGTTTCCCTTTGTTGTTGTTGTTGAGACTGAGAACTGAACTTCTCATTCAATGCTTCTTTGCAATTCAGTAGATTCCTGAGTCTGCTCCATATCCATAAGAGGCTAGTAGTTGTCCTGATAATTGGGCTTAGTTTTTTTTTGGGATCTTGAAGACTGAAAAGGTGAAACTATAAGAACCAAGATCTTTGGGTCTTAGCAGGTTTACCTGAGACAAGAACACTCTGATTCTGTCAATTCAAATGCTCTTAATGGGTCTCATGTCAATTTACAACACCATAAATGTGTATCTTCACCCTCGCTAAAGGGTCTCTAATTTACACCAGCTTCCTGTAAACTTTCCTCGTTTCCTAAAACAAAATTTCAAAACAATGAAAGGATTAGATTCACTCAGGTGCAGAAATAAAGTCTTCATCTTTGAAACACAGGACACTG
This sequence comes from Camelina sativa, assembly GCF_000633955.1. NCBI lineage: Eukaryota > Viridiplantae > Streptophyta > Magnoliopsida > Brassicales > Brassicaceae > Camelina > Camelina sativa. The sequence goes on along the minus strand of NC_025692.1, from coordinate 21,184,064 downwards.
TGAAAAGAGATTAACCAAAACCAATTCAAAAGGGTTTACAAGTTTACCAAAATTTCAGAAACTTAAGAGTGTTCAAAACCCAAAACGGAAATGGACCCAATAGTAAACCACAGTCTGAGTCTGAGACAAGTACGCTCAGGTCATCTTTTTCAACTAGAACATTGGAAAACTTCTTGGATGATTCAAAGACCTTATGGAATGTGATTTTACAAAGTAATCATTTGATTCTTCTGAGCTTTAAAGCTCATACATTTATTTAACGCAATTGATCCACACAACATAACAACCATCCAGTAAAATTGCCAAAACTTTCCAAAACGGTGAACATCAAATGTCTCAGTAAACCTAAACACTAAACATGTCTCTACAACCTCCCTCTTGTGTCTTTGATCTAAACCATCTTTCTATTCATTTACCTCATTCCCTACAAGGCTAAAACCCTCCCTATTCCCATCCAAACGAATGAAATTGATTCAGACAGGTGCAGAAAATATCAGACAAGAGATGTTAACCAGCATTAAAAGTAAACACAGGACATAGCTAAGAGATTGACTAAAAGTAAAACCAGATGTTAACCAGATCTTTTTGGTACACATAAACACAGGACATAGCTAAGAGATTGACTAAAAGTTAAACCAATTCAAGGGGTTGACACTTGACAATTGACATTCAAGGGGTTAATATCTTCCCAATTTACCTCTAATCATTTTTTAACACTAAACACTTGTGCCCACATGACCACATTCCTTAAAACCCTATCCCTATCCAATGAATGAAATTGACGCAGACAGATTATGAAAAGAGATTAAAAAAAAAAAATTGAATCTGTAACACCTAAGCAGTATTAAAGTCTTGATATTTTTTGTACACACAACACATGACATTGCTAAGAGATTGACTAAAACCAATTCAAAGGGGTCGAGAGGACTACCAGAATTGCAGAAACTCATAGCCTTCAGAACCTGAAAAGGAAATGAACACAATAATGAGCATTGGGGAAAATTCAACCAAAATTACAAGCTTGAAACTCCAAATAGATAAGTAGAATAGAAGATAAAAGCTGACAAGAGAATAAAAAACCAATTCACCAACCGCAAAAAAACGTGTTTACTCCTAAACTGAATCAAATGTAGTGACTTAATGGTGAATTGAGGACGAAGACATGCATAGTGTTTAACTCACTATTCGCTAATAAAAACTCAAGTGGAGAAGTCCTTCGGATACAACCAAAGAGTTTGAGCTTTAACTAGAACAGAGATGGGAACAAAACCGTTTAACAACGAACATTAGAAACTGCAATTGCAAAAATTGGGAACTCTTAAGGTTTCATAATCGAGCTGTAAAATTAGTTGCATGATAAACTAGAAAGAGCATAAGAAACTTAAAAGGGGAACACAAACATTAGACAACGAACATCAAAGCCTGCAACGACAGAGACCTATCTATCTAGGGTTTGATCATCAGAATTTAGAAGGAAAAAAAAAATTTGGACCATTTCTCGATTTGTGCGTGTCATCCTTGCGCAGGGGCCATGCTAATCTTCTCTGTATCGTTCCAATTTTATCGGATGTCCCCGAAGGGACAATAACTACTTCGACTCTAACCTTATTTAAACATAGCTATGTCTCTTCAACTGAACGATGTGGGATTTTTGATATAGTTAACAGCTTTAGTGGGCCTTTTTTAATTCTTTTTAGGCCCATCAACATTGCTTTCTGAGGTGCACGATCCGTCGGATGACGTACACGTAGCAATTTTAACAGTGAAGAATAGAACTCAAATTTTGGCTGTGACATACCGAAATTAACAGTTTCATACTTTTATCAGAAACGTTAACAGTAGTGTGTAAATGTAAATAACGTCAGTTATATGTTCTGTTTGAACATTGAAAACAAAACAAAAGACTTTGGGATGTTGTTATATGTTACTGATATCTGTTATGGAGAGATAACTTTTAGTAATCTAACTAAACACTCAACGTTTTTATTTACAATTTTATCAAAAAAAATCGAAGTTTTTGCAAGAAATTAATAGCAGGGCACCAACAACTGCTCCGATCTCAGCTTCAATCTCTTCTGGTAAGAACACCGACCAATTGCCTCAGATCAGATCTCAGATTCACAAGAGTAAAAAAGTGAATGAAGGAGTCGATCAGATATGGACGACTGAAGTAACTGAGCTGTTAACAAGCTGCACATCACCTCGGTCCATCAACAATCCAGTGTTGCAGAAGCCCAAATCTAACAACACAGCCAGGCCCAATACTGGACATAGTGCAGTCAGACCTAATACGCAGACAAAGCCTCCCTCCTCTCAACGGTTGTCTACACCTGCACAAAGAGACAATAAAGTGAAAGCAAAGAAGGACTGCACGAACAATATACCACTCAACAATAGGTTTGAATGTTTGGACTCTTATGATGTGTGATATGAATAGTGAGCTGTTAAAGATGAAATCCTAAGAATGTAATGCATATATAAGGCAAACTATGTAACAAACCTATGTTAAGGAAAATAAGAGAATAATGTTCTTTACCTAAAAGAGCCCATGTGCTCGCATCTTCATGATGCTCTGCTAATATAAATGTCTCCAAAATCATGTCAAGAATAAGCTCTACTAAGACTGCTCCTTTGGACCTCTACTAAGTACCACACGCACTGACCCTCTAACCACAAAGTGGAGGCTGCGTCTGCTATTGTAGATACGTTTGGAGATGTAGGTTCAGAAAAACTTGGGAAGCAAGAAGATTGAATCGAGATGGGGACAACAATGGTATATTGAGAGAATGATATTGCTGCCGAATAACTTGACAAAACTGATCTTTCTAAAAGAATATTATTCCTGCCCGTTCAATCATATGATTTGACCGGTGAATATAACCTGATATTTTTTTGAATAGTGATGATATATTGGACGCCAACGTTTCTGCTTCTGATCTTGTCGGAGGCACTCACTCTGTTTTTGTACCAGTAGTACTACTTGTTTCTTGTGCGACAAGTTTTCATTTGTTGACGTTTTCATTTATTGACTTGTATTCATTCTTATCTTCTGCATTTGAACTGTTCTTGAATATTGACTAAACGATATATCCAACGTTTTCTAATCTTTAAGAAACTACACAAGATTGAGAATTCTAAAAATAGAATCTTTAAGACTAGAGTGAACTTTTAGTCTTCAAGTGAAAATTATTGAAAATTAACTAGCAGCTGCATAATGAAGTCTTAGAAAAGAAGTCTTCCTTGGTCCACACTTTTGACTAAACAGTCATCACCACCAATTCAATTACACTTACTAAAAATCAACCCGAGAGACTTCTAGTGAAAAATAAAAACTTGAAAACCATAGATAATATCGTTTCACATAGGCTGCTACTGATCTTGACCTTGTTCAGAAGGTGGTCTAGCGTTAAATCCTTGAGACTGCCTTGGCTGTTGCGTTTGAGGCACACGTTGCATCATTTGTTGATTTAGATGAGGCCGTGCTTGTCGTGGGTTGTAATAGTTCTGACCTCTACCAAATGATCTTGGCTGTCCTCTAGCTACATTCCTGTACTGCGACATTCTCGGGTAAACCATGGGATAGTGATACACGTTCTGCTGGCTATCCACTGGATGTTGATAGAAGTTATGCTGGTTAGGCACTAGATGTTGATATGGGTACATGTACATCTGGTCAGCCTTTGGATGTTGATACGGGTACATCTGGTTGGAAACTGGCTGTTGATAGAAGTTCTGCTGGTAAGCCTCTGGATGTTGATATGGGTACATCTGGTTAGGCACTGGATGTTGATATGGGTACATCTGGTTAGCCACTGGATGTTGATATGGGTGTAAGGACATATACTTCCTCTTGTAGAGTACCTTGCAGGAAAGCATTGTTGATGTCAACTTGATGAATTGCCCAATTCTTCTTAACCGCAATCTCCAACACAAGACGAATCGTGGTGGATTTAATGACTGGACTAAACGTTTTTGAATAACCAACCCCATATTGCTGATGAAAACCTCGAGCGACCAACCAAGCCTTATATCGATCTATAGATCCATCAGGTTTGTATTTAAGTGTGAAAATCCACTTATAGGTAATAACTTTTTGTTGTGCAGTTGGAGGAGTCAAATCCCATGAATGTTCCCGTATTTGAGCATTAATTTCTTCAATCATTGCATTCCGCCAGTTTGGATCGCGCAACGCCTCTGCCACCGTCGTCGGTATCAGTGATGACGAAGTGGCCAAGAGAGCATATTTAGTGTTTGGCTTGACGATGTTGCTTTTGGAACGCGTCTGCATTGCGTGCTGAATAGGTGGTGGAGGCAGAGCAGGTGTCGGAACCGGGATCACAGGTTCAGCAGACGTCGAGGTGGATGATGGCGTCGTGGAGTGAGAGGACGAGGAAGAAGATAATGGGCTTGATGCTGATGTTGTTGTTGTTGTTGTTGTTGGGCCTGATGGGCTAGAAGGAGTCTCATGAAGTGGGCCGTTTAAACCCAAAGAGAGAGACCCATCATGAGTCCGTTTGGTGCGTGTCTCGTGATTAAGATCAAGAGATGGAGAGGACGAACCTGATGGAGTTGATGTTTGTTCCGGTGATGGTGAAGGTGACGAAGGCACCGTTGGTGATGGAGGGTGAGGATCGTTGCACGGGGTTGACGTAGAATGAGCTGGCGATGAGGTAGCCGGGTGTTGCGACACTACCAGTATCACGGTTGATGAAGGGTGAACAACCGAGACCGGAGGAGAAGACGGTGGTGGTGAGGTCGCAGTTGAAAACGGGAAACTTGTCTCAACAAACTGTACATGACGAGAGGTGTATACACGGCCTGTTGTAGCATCCAAACACAAGTAAGCACTTTGAGTAAGCGAATAACCGAGGAAAACACACGTCGTAGAACGAGACTCTAGTTTGTTGCTGCGATAGGGGCGGAGCCATGGATAGCAGACGCACCCAAAGACTCAGAGCTTGTTGTAGTTCGGTTGTGTTTGAAACAATTTGTGATACGGCGAATCACCACCAATGACCTCTATGGGCATACGGTTTATAAGATACACCACAGCCGCAAATGTGTACGGCCAATAACCGCGAGGAACAGATGCATGACCAAGCATAGTGAGGCCCGTCTCTACGATATGGCGAGGTTTCCTTTCAGAAATCCCATTATGCTCAGGCGTATGAGGCGGTGTCGTGAGATGCGAGATACCATGTAATGCCAAAAACGAACGTAGATCGATGAACTCTCCACCATTATCTGAATACAAAGTGCGGATCCGCCTCTGGAACCGATTCTCAACAAGAGCCATAAAGGCAATAAACACATCTTTGACTTGGGACTTGAGCTTTAAAGGGTATATCCATGTGTATCTAGTAAAATGGTCAACAAGAACAAGATAGTATTTGAAATTTTCAGTGGAGGTGATAGGAGATGACCAAACGTCGGTGTAAATGTATTCAAGAGGTTGAGATGAAGAAATAGTGTTTGTTGCAAAAGGAAGTTTGTGACTTTTATTAATGAAACAATCATAACATGATAACTGTTTGTTTGAGGAAGGTGAAATTTGTAAAGAAAACTTACAAACAATAGCTTTTAAAATGGGAAAATAGGGATGCCCAAGTCGAAGATGCCATGATGAGAGATCGGTTGCAGGAGATGATGAAGCGGAGAAGACGTTGATGGTTATGCGATTAACCGGCCACTCATACAGCTCATTCTGAGTTCGGCCTTGGAGTAACTGTGCCCCCGTGCTCAGATCCTTCACCTGAAAATATGCCGGAAAGAAATGTACCGAGACCTTATTAGCATTACACAATCGATACACCGAAATAAGGTTTTTGCGAACATCAGGAACATAAAGCACATCCTTCAAAGCAAGTAAACGAGAGGGTGTAGGGAGTAAGGCGGAACCCGTATAAGTGATCTTGAGACCAGACCCATCAGCAATGGTGATGAAGAGAGAGATTGGACAGATCAGAGGTTAGATGATGCGTAGCACCGCTATCCATCACCCAACTAGCCGGATTTGACAGTGGAACAGCAGCGAGATTTGCATTAGGCAAACCTTGTTGAGAGTAATCACCGTCGGAGGGTTGAAAACCACGACTGGACACTGGTAGTTGAGAACATCTCCTGGCACTGTGCCCAAACACACCACACAACTGACAGCATCCCTGGTAACCGCGACCATGACCACCACGAGAAGAAAAGGAATTGTTACCTCGAGAAGAGCGATTACCACGGGAAGAGTTTGCTTGATTGGAGGACTTGTAGAAGGCAGCATTGGCAGTAACAGGAACAACCGAGGAAGCAAAAGCTTGTGACTGAAGCTTCAACTCGTAGTTTATAAGCTTCTCATGAATCGCAAGCATAGTAGGGGGAGAATCATGACCTTCCATTTGATCAACGATCGGTTTTTAATCCTCCGGAAGACCACTCAGGAGATACTCGATTTTTTCCTCATGCTCGTATGGTTTGCCCAACGTAGCAAGCTGATCGAAACGAGAAACAAGGCCTTGGACGTATTCATTGATAGAGCGGGTACCCTTACACCATTGTTTGATCTGTTCCCGGAGTTGTTTGATATGTCCCCAGGTTGGTTTCGCATAGGTAGAGGACAGAAGGGTCCAGATCTGTGCAGTCGTGGACGCCTGAGAGAGTATGGGTTGGATCTCTACGGAGATCGCACCAAGGAGACTAGCAACGATAAGTTGGTCTTGACGTTGCTAGAGATTGAACTCGGGATTTGGTGTGGTGAGACCGGCACAAAGAACAGTGGAAGCAGGAGCCACGAAGGTGCCATCGAGATAGCCAATGAGTCCATAACCGTCGAGCAAGGCACGGATCTGACGACTCCACATCAAGAAGTTTGAAGCAGTGAGCTTGGTAACATTTGACATGTTAATGTTATGAAGCTGAGTTGCAGAAGCAATATTGATGACATCAGATGGAGAGTCAGCCATAGTAACAAGAAACGTGAAGAAGAAGGAGAAAAGCAGCGAGAGAGAAAGGGAGAAAGAGAGGAGAAAAAAAAAATTTAGGTCTAGGACTTTTACTACTCTAATACCATGTAAAGAAATGTTTGATTCCATTGATAGAAGATATTACAATATATATAGGCTTGTACATAAGGGTTTTGTTCATACTAATTACATAAGTATCCTTTATTATATATGTACCCTCTATAATGGGTACCTCTGGTAAGCCTCTGGATGTTGATACGGGTACATCTGGTTAGCCACTGGATGTTGATAGGGGTACCTCTGGTAAGCCTCTGGATCTTGATACGGGTACATCATCTGATCTTGGCTCATTGGCGGAATATATAATTGATTCGGCCTTGGCATCTGGTTAGCTACTGGAGGCTGCTGATATGTGTTCTGAAGTCTCCATGATGCTGCCCTGGGAGAGAGTTGACTCTGCATACCAAGAGTTCGGCTGATATTGGTTCGATCGCTTGTAGAAGATGTTGATCCATGGTTTGGTCCTCTGAGACCTCTGAGTTGCTGCTGCGGGTTCATGGTTTCTTCGTCGATCTGTATTTCTCTGTTCTCAGCTTCTTCTCTATGGTCTGAGAGCCCAAGAAATCTATCATAAAACCTCTCCATTTCACGATATCTCTCTTTCTGATCACTATCATTATCAGATTCCTGCCAAGATTTAAAAACCCAAATTTCACATTTAAGCATCTATCTTACTACTTACTTGCAAATCAAATAAACTTAGGAATAGTATCTACCTCGGGCGTATCACCATCATTGCGATCCTTTTCTTTATCAACCCTCCTTATCTCGCCAGTTCCACGGTTTCTTGAAGAAGAAGAAGCATATGTGTCCTTGTTGGATTCATTAATGGCGGAAGAAGAAGCAGAAGCAGAGCCTTTCACTTGTGGTTCTTGAGCGGCACCATCATCACAAAGATCGGGATTTATCTTAGTTGACTTTTCTTGAAGATTCAAATCTTTGTTATCTCCTGGAATAGATTCAAAACATATATCAGTGACATCATAATCAAGAAAGCCCTTCTCAGAGTTTTTCATATTCTCGGGATCATCGCGTGGTGATCGCTCAGCCATGTCGCAAGAGAAAAATAGTGTCAGTGAGAGACAGAGGGAGAGATAGAGAGAGAGAGAAAGCGAGAGAGAGAGAGAGATGAGGGAGAAAAAGAACTAACGAATAAGAGAAATATAAAATGGCGCCATGGTTTTATATTCAATAAATGAATACACTAATCACACATAATCGTATCCAATTTGGTTTACTCCCGTTTATTGGACCTTACTGTACAACATTAACAAGCCCAAATTTACAAAATCTAGGAAACTATAAAGACAGAGCAAGTTGTTTAAACTTTTTAAATACAAACAACGTAACTTACACCATTTTACAGTAGACGACGTTTTTCAACTAACAAAACAAAGGTTACAAAACAGAGAGTTATTCAAGATTCACAAAAACTGAAACTCCCTACTATTTGAAACCAACTACATTGACATTCTTCTCCTCTACAGCAAAATTCACAAGCAACTTAAACCTGTCTTTGATGCAAAATCAACTTATGCCTCGTCCTATGGTTATGGCTCTTTTTTTTTTTTTTTTTTTT